>NC_059157.1:43668495-43968495 GCF_019923935.1 Bubalus bubalis
GGAGAAATCTATGGACAGAGATTGGTGGGTACAGCCCATGGGGTCACAAAGAGTCGGACGTGACTGAGCAACTAAACACACAACCCTTAAGAACCTTGATCTCCACAAAAACAGAAGCAGGATTTGGTGATATACCAGGCTTCCCGGTTGGAAAACTTATGTATCTACAGCCTTCAGAACACACATCACTCATTGAATAACTTCTGTCCTCCGTGTGGTGTCATATGTTTCTAACAAACCCAAACATATTTAGTTTTCTCTCATAAAAAAAGTGGGTGAACTTAGACTTGTTTAGCATTAGCAATTCAACAGTGACTTCCCATCATTTAACTTAACAAAACTTTCAGTTGCCAAAATCGCAGAGACTTTTTTTAAGTAGATTTCCTAAAACAGTTATTCCCAAAGAGTTCAACTCCCAAAACTCTTATCTCAATTATATTTAACTTAAAGTTAAGTAATTGTATCAAGTTACTTTCCTTGCTCATGAATTGTGTAACAGAATTAATAAGATCTTAACTTTCTTAAGTATAATAAACTTATAGTTGATGACTCTTGAAACATGTCTGCATTAACTAAGTTTAACAAGCTTAAACTTTCAGACCAGATATTTAATACTGAGTATTTCCCAGATTGCATGAACCTGAAATTCAATTGGGTAGGTTTCTTTTGTATTTTTGCTGCTGCTAAGTCGCTTCAGTCGTGTCCAACTCTGTGCGACCCCCATAGATGGCAGCCACCAGGCTCCCCCGTCCCTGGTATTCTCCAGGCAAGAACACTGGAATGGGTTGCCATTTCCTTCTCCAATGCATGAATGCGAGAAGTGAAAGTGAAGTTGCTCAGTTGTGTCCGACTCTTGGCGACCCCATGGACTGCAGCCCACCAGGCTCCTCCATCCATGGGATTTTCCAGGCAAGAGTACTGGAGTGGGTGCCACTGCCTTCTCCGTTTGTATTTTTACTAAGCACTTAATTTCTTTTAGGGCTTCCCTGGTGGCTCAGAGGTTAAAGCGTCTGCCTCCAATGCAGGAGACCCGGGTTCGATCCCTGGGTCGGGAAGATCCCCTGCAGAAGGAAATGGCAACCCACTCCAGTCTTCTTGCCTGGAGAACCCCATGGACTGAGAAGCCTGGTCGGCTACAGTCCATGGGGTCGCAAAGAGTCGGACACAACTGAGCGACTTCACTTTCACTTTAGTTTCTTTTCAGCGAGTCACACAGCTCGTTTGCACATGCTGCATAAGTCTGATACTCTCTGTCGGGGAAGACATGCCTCTGTGACAGACATCCACACAGAGACCTCAGTTTCCCTGCAGTCCCTCTTTCCTCTTCAGTCTCAGGAACTGTCAGAATGTGTACAGCTCAAAGGCACAGGGGGAGAAAAGCAGGTTCCTCTTAGAAAGCCACTTCCTCTCACTGCACAGGCAAAAACCAGTTTTTACAACATAAGAGAGCCCCATTTGGCCATTTTCAAGGGGAGATCTCCTTCAGTACCCAAATAGCCAGTTCAGCTTAACCAATAGACAATTGTTGTTCAGTCACTCAGTCGTGTCTGACTCTTTGCGACCCCATGGACCGCAGCACACCAGGCCTCCCTGTCCATCACCAAACTCCCAGAGTTTACTCAAACTCATGTCCATTGACTCAGTGATGCCATCCAACCATCTCATCCTCTGTCGTCCCCTTCTTCCCCTGCCCTCAATCTTTCCCAGCATCAGGGTCTTTTCTAATTAGCTGACTCTTCACATCAGGTGGCCAAAGTACTGGAGCTTCAGCTTCAGCATATTCCTTCTAATAAGTATTCGGGGTTGATTTCCCTTAGGATTGACTGGTTTGATAGAGCGTGGCACACAGCACTTACTTCTAGATGAGCTTGCAGGTGGCTCTGAAACAGACTTCAAACTAAGCGATCAGTTTCGAGGAGCGTCTTCGCCACATGCAGTTACCAGGGCCCCCTCAGGAGGTCTCTGAGAACACTCAATCCTTCCACTTCCTTTCTTCCCGAATCAGCGGGGTCTCCCCTCAAACCAGGATCCAGGATGATAAACAAACCCAGTCCAGAAGGCTCAGTCGGATTCAGTGGCTTAAAAGCTAAGGAATTTCATGCTGTTCCGCTTCCCACTCACAGATTAGTTTCAGCTGAACTGCGGTGTTGTCATTTAGAGAGCCACTTGGGGCCATTTCTCCCTGGATCCCAAGGAATCTTGGAGAAAGCAACGTTACAGTAAAATAACATTTTCTTCCTATACGTGGGAGCATCACTGAAAATGACCCAGTTCTGTAAAACACACCCCAGGAAACTCTGAGACGGAGCAGAGCTCTGATGTTGCATTCTGCACACAGCCCGTGTCACCAGCAGCGTCGGGGCCTCTGGGGGTGGCCCTGAGGTCAGGGTGCCGGCATGCGGGGGCGGGCGTGGGGACACACACGGAGCACAATGTCCAGGTCTGCAAAGGCCGGCGCCTGACGCTGCAACTGCACAGCAGTAAGAACAAGGCACACGCCAGGCCGAAGTTAGACGTGGCTGCCAGCCCACTCCCATCGCTGTGAGGCCAGGCCCTGCTGAGGGAGGTGTGGCGTCTCCGCTCCACACGGGTGCTTCAGCTGGGGTCCCTCCGAGCTCTCTGGGTTCCCAGTCATCAGAGAAAAATGACAAGTTTCTGAGTTTTTCACATCACTAAACATGATCTGGTAAAAACCGTGTATATACTGTATAGTTTAGTTACGGAAAAGGGGGAAGCTTTTATCTAGAAAGAGAAAAGTTGAATTAGTAAGCTCTCCCACTAGAGCAGAAGTTTAGTAAAGGGAGGTGAACTGAAAGCACCCACAGGGATGTGCACCACTCTTCTGGGTGAGTTGCAAACATGACTCGTACAACGAGAAATCTGTCGGACCTCCTGGGCTGCTGGCTCACTCGGACCTGCTCCCCTCCTCCTGGGGCTGCTCGCCCAGCTCTGGGTCCTGCCCACCTCACGGGGGCTCCATCAAACGGGCAGATCAGGTGAGAGCCTGGAGCCCTGAGGAGAGGACCCCGGGGGACGCGTGCGGGAGCCAGCCTCCCGCTCCGACCCCAGAGGGGCCCCCACTCTGCCCGCCAGCTCCGCACCCCGTCCTGGGGCAGCCTCTGGCCTTTGCGAGGAACAGGGACTAGCCTCCAAGGTGCACGTGCAGGAGGAAGAGGAGCCAGTCTCCTCATTGTGTTTCTTTAAACAGGGACGCATTGAAAGGAAACATCAGCCCGTCAGCCCATCACCAGACCAGCCCTGATGCCGGCTGACCCTGCAAGGCGCCCGGCCACACCCATGTGGCTTTGCCACAGGGCTGAGCTGGGGGCTGCTCTCACAGGCAGACACGGCCGCTCAGTGCTCTGCAAACCGGGGATGCACCTGGGCTCGATGGCCGGGGTCAGCAGGGCGCTGCTGTGCTGCACACAGTTCACGGGCCTCAGCTGCGAGGCCACTGCCCAGCCAGCCACCACCCAAGCCTCAGGCCCCGCTGTGAAGATGGACAGTGCCAACTCCCCGGCAGGGTTCGTGCCAAAGAGCGAGGCACCCTCGGCATCCAGCGCTGTGACTGTGAAAGCCTCAGGAGCCAGAGCAGCAATGCCGGCAGAGCCGAGGGAGGGGATGCTCACGGTGGAGGAGGGCGAACACTGTCGGGCAGCAGAGGCACCGGGATGCTGGGTCATCATCTCAGGAGGCTCCTTCTGCCCGAATGCCAAGCTGTGTCTTCCCAGGAAGTTGGTCCGGGTGGAGCCAACACCAGCTTGGCTGGGACAGGATGCAGAGACTGAACCCGGAAGGTCAAAGTCCCAGTGAAGGTCACGTGGGAATCAAGCTGACCTTTTCAGATCTTAACCTGAGTTTTGAGCACGTGAAGACTTATCATCACAGCTGCATCTCCAAGATGGAAAACCCCTGCAGCAAGGTGAACAGCACTGAGAGATACACAGGGACCTGCCTTCAGGTTCTGTGAACCGAGGTCACTTGATTCAAGTTCTGGGCAGTGGAAACAGCCTCGGCCCCCAGGGTCTGTGCGAGGGGGAGGAGCCCCGAGAGGGACGCGGTTTGCTGGCTGTGTTTAACGTTGAAACCGACTCCCTAGTTGAGGCAAGCAGGTGTTAACCTCCTGACCTGTGTGCGCCACCCACCGCCCCCGCGCTCCCCATGGCACACGAGACTCTCACGACCAATAAACGTGTTCTCCAAAAACACTCAAGGGCACTTTCAACAGATACAAGCTTTTCATTTTAATTGCACATTCGTGGCAAGAAAAAGATGTCAGCACTGTCAGTCAAACTGTGGGGCCAACACGTGAGGGTGGCGGCCTGCAGCCCAGCACCGCGAGGCGGGTCCCCCCGACGGCTCCCTGACTCGAAACCCACAGCGATTAGGAGTAACGGGCTGGCTGCACACCTGGTTAAAAGCAGCTCTCACATCCAGACAAGTGATTACTCGCATCTCCCTCCAGTGTCAGCAGAGCCTCACAAAGGGGAAGCAAAATTCTCGCTTGGATAAGCTTCGC
Source organism: Bubalus bubalis (assembly GCF_019923935.1). Lineage (NCBI taxonomy): Eukaryota > Metazoa > Chordata > Mammalia > Artiodactyla > Bovidae > Bubalus > Bubalus bubalis. Next base: position 43,673,015 of record NC_059157.1, read on the forward strand.
CGGGGAGACGCCCCCTCGGCGGGTGTTGGGGTAACGACCTGGGGCCCTTCTCTCCTGCCCACGCGAGCAGGGCCGTGAGCAGGTCGCAGGGACGCCTCGGGGGCTGCCCCACGGCCCTCTTGGGGAGACCGCGCACAGGCCGGGCGGGATGCTGTCCCTGGGCACGTGCTCTCTGGGCCATCCAGCGCCACGCGGCGGGCATGCACGCCTGGAGTTGGTGTTGGGGGGCGGCCGCAGGCCGCGGGCTGGGGGTCGAGGCTGCTACCTGGCCTTCTTGGGCTGTGCTGGCCCGTTGGGGGTGCCAGGCGCGAAGTTCCAGTCCACGGGGTTGAGCAGCTGCTGCGTCTTCTTGCGGGTCCAGTAGGGGTTGATGAGCAGCGTGAGGAGGGCCAGGCCAACCACGAAGAGTGCCAGGTGCGGCGGGAAGAGGCTGTGGGCCAGGCCGGCCCAGTGGCCCAGGCAGACCCACCACATGTGGTAGGTGAGCACCATGCGGCAGTGGAACAGGTGCACCATGGCCCACTGGTTTAGCCTCCAGAGCCTCGAGTTCGCGCAGCCGGCCTGTCGGGGGCAGAGTGCGGTCAGGGGCGGGGCCGCGGGCCTCCTGCCGCCCGCCCCGCCCACAGCCGCCCCCTGCCCCGCCCACAGCCGCCCCCGCCCCGCCCCCAGCCGACCGGTGCCTCCCTCTCTGGGACTGCCCCCCTCACCCCCAGGGTCCTGCACACACTGCACACAGCCAGTGACTAGGTGACGCTGGGAGACCCATCCATCACCTGTGACCAACCTCCCCAGGCCCCGGGATGAGATGTGACCCCGTTTGTCTTCTGGAACTGTCACCCCAGTAGCCCAAGGACACAAGCCCAAGTGAACATGCCCTAAAATTATTCTAAATTCACAGAAAAACTAGCTGTAGCCAAAACCCAACAGGGAACCTGAAGACTCTGCACAGCAGACCGGGCACACAGAGATAAGCCTTCCTGGCTTGTGGTGGGGATCTCGCTGCACCAGGACGGCCCGCACACCTCAGACCCACAAGCTTGTGCACCCCGGCCTCTCCTCGCCGCTCTGGGCCACACTGGGGCTGGGGCTTGTCCTGGGCCCCCTCCCAGGGGAGGGCCCGTCTGGAACATGCAGGAGGAGAAGGGCCCAGGGAGGTGCTGCCACGGGCCAGGCAGCTGCCCGGTGACCCTGGGAACAGGGTGGCTTTGCTGCAGCTGCACCTGCCAAGTCCTGAAGGGACATGGACACTGACCTCTGGAGGGACCACACTGTAACAGAGGAAGACCCTAACCTCTCGGAGCTGCAGAAGGTGTTCACACAGCTCTGACACAGAAAGACGAGAAGCAACGGGACCCGTGACCCAGGGCCAACTTAAAACAGTGGGAAAACAGGAGTTTCTTCCTTGTCTGAAGTACTGTGAACTTCCAAAAATAACTTCACAGAAAATTTGAGTTGCCTGCTGTTTCTAGGCCAGACATGACCATGTCCTCTTCTACTACCAGGGATGTTTAAATCATCTGCAGATAATACCCAGAGAAACACCCTATTTATTCCGGCAGTTTTAAATATTAAAAACTCTATTTACATTAGCTTCTACCAAGCCTAGACCAAGAAATGAGTGTGAAGAAAAGCAGAAGGATGAGGCAGAGTGAAACAGCAGTGAGCAGGGAGCCCAGGATCCCTAACAGGTCTTCAGAAAAAGTCTTGGATGAATTGGGGCACGTATGTTCTCAGATGGAAAACACTCAAAAGATATTACATTCTTCCCTCCTAGAATCCATCCAGATTTAGTCTAAATAAGAGAATACCTCCCTCCATATTTTATCGCTTTAAAATAACTCTAAATAATGCCACCCATGCAGTAAATGCACCAGGAGGGCTGAAGGTGCCTCAGTAAAGGATGAAATGTGGGGACGCTTCAGAAATAAGGTGATTGCAGTGCAAGAAATAAACAACACAAAATGAGAAGTAAGTAAAATATACAGAGAGCTGATACTGGGCAGCATTTTGACTCCCCAGAGAAAGGATGGATGATGTAATTACATCAGGATGCTTGCTCGCTTCCTGGGAAATCCAGTGGGATCTCACTTCCCACCTTACTTAAAAATACTTTTTTTTCCAAATGGATTAAATGTCAATATTTCAAAGAAAAAGAAAACCACAGAATACTAGGGAAACAACACAGTTCTATAGAAACAGTTTTATACCCAGTGCAGGGGGCAGGCATTCTCCACTTGATGTCAGTCAGAATCATGACTCACACAAGTAAAACTCCTTAAACTGTACGATCAGACAGAAAAGAGTGCTTCTCAAACACCAAAACATGTAAGGTTTGAGGCTTTCAATGAGAGATTCCTTACATGAGAAAGATTTAGCCTTTGCCTTGGCCCAAGGACGTTAAATGTACAAACTGTAGAGTGGGGACGTGAGCTAAGCGTGCCCTGGGCTGCACACACCAAGTGCAGAGTGAGTTGTGGATGCTTGGGGGACGGGGGGCCACTGCTCATCCTTTCCACCCAAGAGGCCAGCAAGCCATCTTCCATCCACTGAACGGTCTCCTCCAAAGTTCACTAAATGTCCTCTTTTCCATGGTTTCCCCACGTGCTGAAAGCAGTCATTTTAAATCACTAACATCTACACCAGAAGCACGAACTTTTACTCCTACAATAATTGCATTAAGTTCAGAAAACTCCAAGCTTGAGAACTGAGCATTTTTGCTCTTACTCGGGCACTAAAATTTTTGCATTCATCATCACCAAATGCTCTGAGAAAAGCTGGGTCAGTAACAATCTGAAACTTAACCATGCAAGGTTCCTTTGTCTAGCTTGGGTCCCAGCAAGTAGTGTGCCTGGCATATATTTATACATAAATTCATTGTTTTTTTTTAATATCAATTCATCTACACCTGGATTAGTGTCTCTGTGGATGAACCAGCTTAGATGTATGAGTGTGTAATTCATTTATTATTATTTCTAAACAGCATTTCAGAACCAAACTGAAGGAGGAAACAGAAGCGTGAGCCCATCTGGGGTGTAAACTACATCACAGTGGTGGTGAAGTCCGGTCCTGACACCCGCCCGCATCTCATCACACCAGAGTCCACGGCGAGAGTGCCTGGACCCCGAAGCCCTACGAAGCAAGAACTCGGCAGCGTTATGAAAGGCTTAGAGCGGCATTTACTCCCAAGGCTCAACAGGACCTGAACTAGAAGAACTAGTCTACCTGGACACGCTGGCTCTGAGCTTTCCTAGCTGAGGGGACAGCTTTGCTGTGGGGCCGCTGGCCACGTGGTGAACACAGCAAGGCTGCAAGAATGGGGTCCCATCCCCGGACCCCCCTTTTTCATTTCCATCCTAAGTGAATGGCATACAAACACTTCAGAGGGAAAAGACCCCAAAGTGCCTCCCTCTGGGATTCCCCCCACAGCTGAGGTCTGTCTGCTTCCTGAGGAGGGGGGCCGCCCCACCTTGGGAGGAGCTGCCAAAGACCCCCTCCCCAGTGCCTGATGTGTGAAGGGCGCTGGGGGAGGCCTGTGTGAGCTGCAGGCCACAGGCAAACTCCGTCGTGAGGAATCAGGGACCCACGGAAAGGGCCCTGCCGCCAGGACAGGCCCCCAGGAGCGACAGGACGGTCCATGTCCCACAGCACCCTGGGGTCAGGAGGATACCCCAGCTCCCTGCTTCACGCCGAAGAGGGAGGGGCTGGGGCATCCAGCACCCCAACTTGTGATCAGACAAAAGCCACAGCCTCCGCCCTCCCCCAGGAGGATGCTGACAAGAAGCCCCAGGGCCCGGGCTGGGTCGATTGGTTGCGAGCTGGGAAGAGGGACAAGAAGCCCCAGGGCCCGGGCTGGGTCAATTGGTTGCGAGCTGGGACGAGGTCAGCTCCGTCTAATGCACAGACTCCAACAGAGGCCCGAAGATGAGGCATAACCTTTCGCTCCACACAGAGGGGCAGGACCCATCCCCAGCCCTGCTGAGGGGAGTCCCTGGGACTGGCATAGGATGTTCCCCGGGGGCAGGAGGACACAGGGACAGAGTGGGACACTGGGCTTCCCCGGTGGCGCAGGCGCTGCAAATCCACCTGCCAATGCAGGGACAGGGCTTGATCCCCGGTCCAGGACCCCACATGCAGAGCAGTGAAGCCACGTGCCACAGCTCCTGAGCCTGAGTGCCCTGGAGCTCATGGTCTGCAACAGGAGAAGCCATGGTGACAAGAAGCCTGATATGGCAACCAGAGAGGGCCTGTGTGCTGCAGCAAAGACCCCGTGCGGCCAAGAGAAACACACGGTTTATAAAAATGGAACATTAGTGAACAGATGAAATGTAAACAAAGTCCCAACGGAAACCAAGGAGCTGAAGAACACAAAACTGAACTGGAAACTCACCATGGAGGTCCCCAGTCACCTACAGGTTCAGTGTAAGGTGCGTCAGGTCCTCAGTCGAGTCCGACTCTTTGCAAGCCCCTGGACTGTAGCCCACTAGGCTCCTCTGTCCATGGGACTCTCCAGGCAAGAATATTGGAGTGGGTTACCTTTCCCTTCTTCAGGGGATCTTCCCGACCCAGGGGTCGCACTCAGATCTCCCGCACGGCAGGCAGATTCTTTACCATCTGAGCCACATGGGAGGTGTACAGTGTAACCCCTGCCAAAACTCCAATGGCATTTGTAACAACAATAAAAATCTAAAGTTCACACAAAACCACAGAAGACCCCAAATACCCAAATCAACCTTCAAAGAAAAGAACAAGGCTGGAGACACCACATCTTCTGACAAACATTACACCAAAAAACAAAGACAACGGAAACATAAACAACTGGGACGGCAAACTAAAAAGTGTCTTCAAAGCAAAGGAAACAACAGAGTGAAAAGGCAACCTACAAAGTGGGAGAAAATATTTGCCAACCATATGTCTAGTAAGAGATTAATCTTGAACATAGGAACTCCAGGGATTCCCTGGTGGCTCAGTGGTAAAGAATGCCGCCTGCCACTGCAGGAGACACAGGCTTGACCCCTGATTCAGGAAGACCCCACGTGCTGCACAGAAATTATGCCCTTGAGCAACACCTACTGAGCCTACACTCTGGAGCCCAGGAGTCGCAGCTCCTGAGCCCACGAGCCCCGGGGCCCACGAGCCAAAGCAAGAGAAGCCTGCCGCCGCAACTGCAGGGAAGACCCTGTTCTATGCAACGAGAGGAAAGTCAATGAGCAGCAACGAAGACCCAGCACAGCCAAAAATAAATAGATAAATACATAAAATTGTTTTTTAAAACAGGACTACAACTCAACAGTAAAAAATAACAAAGACTCTGATTGAAACGTGGGCCAAGGACTTGAACGGTTTTCCAAAGATGACACACCAATGGCCAACAGGCAGGTGAAATGAAAACATGCTCCCCGTTACCAGTCATCAGGGAAAAACAAGACCGAAGGCAATGAGCCAACAGCCAAGAAACAAAGAAAGCATACACTGCGGAGGACGTGGAGAACCTCAAACTCGGCGCTGCTGGTGGGAATACAGAATGTGCAGCCACTGCGGGGAACAGCGCGGGGGGTTCGTTTCTAAAACCGGAACTGCCTTAGGGCCCAGTAAAGGAACCGAAACCAGGATCTGGAAGGGCCTTAGTGCCCCTGTGTTCACCGCAGCGTGAGTCACAGTGACTGAGGCCGAAGCACCCCCGAGCGCTCCCTGACGGACGGCGGGCGAGGAGAATGCACTCACACTCGTAGTGGGAAGACCTCCAGCCCGAGAAAAGGAGGGAGCTCTTCAGCATGCGACAGCACGGCTGGACCCGGAGGACGTTCACCCAGTGACACAAACCAGGACAGGAAAGACGGCACAAGTGCACGTGGACGAGGCGTCCGGCAGCCCTAAGTCAACTGTGGAGGGTGGCTGCCGGGGGCGGCAGGGAGGCAGCGGGGAGGTACCCAGCAACAGGCAGCAGGTTTCAAATCAAACGGGACGAGTAAGCTCCAGAAACCTGCTGCACACGTGTCCTATGGCTGACAATGCTGTGCTGGCCACGAAGATGTGTGTAAAATAATGCAACGTGAAATAAAACCTTCAAGAGATGTATACAGACACATAGAAAAAGCACGTTTTCAAGGGCTTACAAACACTGTCTGCTGAGACGTCCCTGGTGGTCCAGGTTAAGAATGCACTTTCCAAGGCAGGGGACACGGGTTTGATCCCACTTGCCAGGGGGCGTCTGCAACTAAACCCGCGAGCCGCAACTACCGAGCCACAGCGCCACCATGAAGACGTGACACAGGAACCAAGTGAGCATCTACCAAAAGCCCTGTCCACCACGGCAGACGCGACATCCAGCACATCTTCTTTTGCCATGGGCTGGAAGTCTGCTGAAAATTATTAAAATGCAATTCGATCAGAATGAGCTTCCTACTGCCTTTAAGCTCTAACCCAGCCTGGGGACAGCACAGGCCACAAGGGGCCAGCAGCAGGGGCGTCAGGGGTGAAGGGACTGCAGCTGGGTGCAGAGGCTATGGAGGAACAGACTGAGCAGGTGTGGGGGCCTACCTTCAGCAGCATCCAGGAGATGCAGGTGAAGGGCGTGCTCATCTCCAGGAGCAGCGTGACCATGGGCAGGTAGTGGCCGGCTTGGAGGTTGACCGCAGAGCCGAGAAACCCCAGGAAAGCAAAGAGGTGGTGCACAGCCAGGAAGCCGTCGAAGGTGTGGAAGAGCGCATTGGACACATGAAGGGCGAGGTTCTCGAAGAAGAAGAAGCCGGTCGCCGTGGTGATGTGGAACCAGCACCAGTCCTGCTGGCCGAGCGCCTTGTCGGCCTGGAGCACGGGGTCCAGCAGCAGCGCCCACAGCCCCGCCGCGGTGCCCTGGATGCCGAAGACCGCGCGTGTGGCCGCCAGGTTCCAGAAGACCTGCTCGCGGGCTGCCAGCGAGCGGTAGGTGGCGTTCAGGGAGGAGGACAGCCGGTGGCAGACCACGAAGACGCCCAGGTAGAAGGCACAGCCGGCGGCCGCCAGTGCCCCGCGGACCTGCCCAGAGGTGTAGTCCAGGTCAAGGGCACCAGCACCCAGGAGGCTCATGCTGCCCGCGTCGTCTCAGCCAGGCCGGGGTCCACACGCTACACCAGGGCTGTGGCCCCCAGACCCTCATGCGCCCGTCCTCACCCTGGGGAAGAACAGAGCCTGACCTTCTGCTGGCCGGACAGAGCGGCATGCAGGCCGCGCCCGCGCCAGGGAGACGGTCACAGCACAGGCAACAAGCCCCCACCTTGTGCTCCTGCGTCTGGGTGACACACACATAGCAAGAAAGCTTCCACTGGAGGGACAGATGCACGAGAGACAGTGACGTGACAGACGGAGGGGGTGTGGATGGGGCAGGGAAAGACACGGGCCCGACTCATCTGTGTGTGCACGTCTATGCGTGTATCTGTGTGTGTACATCTGTGTGTGCGTGTATCTCTGTGTGTAATCTGTATGTGTATCTATGTGTGTACATCTGTGTGTGTATCTCTGATCCCTGTGCACATGTGTATGTGTGTACAAATCTGTGTGTGTGTATCTCTCTGTGTGTGTACATCTGTGTGTGCATGTATCTCTCTGTATGTACATCTGTATGTGTATCTATGTGTGTACATCTGTGTGTGCATGTATCTCTCTGATCTCTGTGCATAAGTGTATCTCTGTGTGTGTGTGCACATCTATGTGTGTACACATCTGTGTGTATCTCTGTGTACATCTATGTTTGCGTGTATCTGTGTGTGCATGTATCTCTCTGATCTCTGTGCATAAGTGTATCTGTGTGTGTGTGTATACATCTATGTGTATACACATTTGTGTGTATCTCTGTGTACATCTATGTTTGCATGTATCTGTCTGTGTACACCTGTGTGTACATCTATGTGTGTACACATCTGTGTGTGTGTGTATATATCTATATTTCTGTCTACTGTGATGTTCTGACATCTGGACTCCCCAGACACTACCCCACTAGCCAAGGGCCCACCAGGAGCCACCCATGACCTGTGCCAACCCCCCTGGCCAGACCCAGCCTCCACCACCTGCCCTGCCCCCAGGAGAGGACACTCCTCTGCCTGGATCACCCCGGCCGGGTGCCTGGCAGCTCAGAACACCCCTGTCGCCCAAAGCCCAGAGAAATCACTAGAACAGGCCAGTCTCGGGTTCACCCCACCCTGCTTGCTTTTCCCAACAAACCCCAGGACAGGCCGTGGCCTCCATCCCGCTCTGTCCTGCCCTCTGTCCTCTGAGCCCTGGGCCCCGCCTCCAGGCCCTGTGAGCACCACGGGCTTTGTCGTCCTCCGTGGCCACACCTGTCTGACCCTCTCAGAACAGAGCCCGGAGCCATCTGGTCCCGCAGTGGTCAGCTTCCAGCCAAACAGGGTGAGGACCAGCTCCGACAGGAGTGGGCTAGGCAGATGGAAGGAAGCCTCACCATCCAGAGCCGGGCCCCACGCAGGGGCCGTGTGACCCTGAGCTCTGCTGAAAGGCAGCCCCTCCCGAGCCTTCATCCTGTCCGCCCCCTCCCTTCACACGTCCCCCTGGCACTGCGCTCCGAGCCAGCACCTCATTTCATGGAGCTCTGTCTTGAAATGGGGGTTCCCCTTCCCCCATGACCTTGAAAAGCTCTGACTAAACAACTCAAGCTCTCCAGGGGAGTGGCCTGTACAGAGGCCTCTTCTCCAAGGCTGGCGGACCCTGGGGCCCCGGGACTAAAGAACCAGGAACAGGGCGGTAGGTTCTGACCCCGACTCCACAGTTTAGGAGAGGGAACCCAGGAGCCGGAGTCTGACTGCAGGACGGAGGTTGGCGGAGAGGAGGGCAGGAGCCGACGCGGAGCTGCTGGCTGGGGGTCTGCCCGGCTCACGGGACCGTGGATTCCCAGGAGCCAGGTGAGCCCAGGCCGCTCCACAGACCTCTGACAGCCACGTCCAGGCCCTCAGAGCTGGGCCGGGGGCTCAGACCGCCCGCGGGCTCACCTGTTCCTTTCAATCACGCAGGGCGCCCCGGGCACCTGCCCAGGGCCTGCCCTCACTGCCCTGAAGGGCCAGCTGCGGGCATGTCTGACATGCCCAGGTGCCCTAAACAGGTGCAGAACCACTGAACATGCCCGGTGCCCCCAGCTCTAGGGCCCTGAGACTCTGAGACGCGGTGGTTTAGTGGCTTCCTTTTCCTAACCAAGTGAACGCAACTGAAAGTGTGTGAACGTCTCCTGTATGCTGCAGGTGGTTTTAACTGTGAGCCAAGTTAAAAACCAAACCAAACCCAGTCATCCTGGAGAGAAAGCCCGGAACAAACCAGCACCCCCCACGCCACGTCCCCGCCTCTGACCTCCCTGCTGCCCACCAGGCGGCACACAGAGACGTGCAGTCCTGAGGGGCCAGGCAGAGGGCCTGGGAGGGTGGGAAGTGGAGACGCGAGGCCGCAGCAGAGTCGACCACCCACCTCTGAGGACACAGGAGAAGCCAGGGCAGAGGGGAGGGCGGCTCCCAGCACCCAGGAACCAGGAAAACCACTGGCCTCCAGAGTCACTGACAGGCAACCTCAGCCTGGTTCCGGGTCCTCACGCCTTCCAGGATCTGTGCTGCTGTCAAGGCAGACACTAAAGCTCCCAGGCCAGACAGAGCCGAGGTGGGACCCATCAGAGACACGGACGCAACTCCCTCTGCAGACCTGGGACCCGACCCCAGGACTCCACCCCCAGTACCCGACCCCCAGTACCCCACTCCAGCACCTGACCTCAGGGGTCCACCCCCAGTACCCAACCCCAGTACCTGACCCCCAGTACTCCACCCAAGTACCCAACCCCCAGTACTCAACCCCAGTACTTCACTTCCAGGACCCAACCCCAAGACCCAGTCCCAGTACTCCACCCCCAGTACCTGACCCCAGTATTCCACCCCCAGTACCCAACCCCAGGACCCACCCCCAGTACCTTGCCTCAGTACTCCACCCCCAGTACCTGACCCCAGTACTCCACCTCCAGTACTCTACCCAAGTATCCGACCCCCAGTACTTCACCCCAGGACCCGACCCCAGGACCCGGTCCCAGTACTCCAGCCCCAGTACCTGACCCCAGTACTCTACTCTCAGTACTCAACCCCAGTACTCCATCCCCAGGACCCAACCCCAGTACATGGCCTCAGTACTCCACCCCCAGTACCTGATCCCAGTACCCTACCCCCAGTACTCCACCCAAGTACCTGACCCCCAGTACTCAACCCCAGTACTTCACCCCAGGACCTGGTCCCAGTACTCCACCCCCAGTACCTGACCCCAGTACTCCACTCCCAGTACTCTACCCCAGTACTCTACCCCAGTACCCAACCCCAGGACCCACCCCCAGTACCTGACCCCAGTACTCCACTCCCAGTACTCTACCCCGGTACTCTACCCCAGTACCCAACCCCAGGACCCACCCCCAGTACCTGACCCCAGTACTCTACTCCCAGTACTCAACTCCAGTACTCCACCCCTAGTACCCAGCCTTAGTACCTTGCCTTAGTACTCTACCCCCAGTACCTGACCCCAGTACTCCACTCCAGTACCTGACCCCTAGTACTCCACCCCTGGGACCCAACCCCAGTACGTCACCCCCAGGACTCGACCCCAGGACTCAACCCCTGGGAGCTGACCCCCATACTCCACCCCCAGGACCTGACCCCAGTACTCCACCCCCAGGACTCCACCCCCAGGACTCGATCCCAGTATACCTGCCCCACCCTGTGCTCAAGCCCTCCCTGAACACACCCTCCTGCAGAGCTGCCTGCTCAGAGTTTCTGGGCAGGTTGGGCAGGTCCAACCTGTCACCCTGGGCCTCAGGGATACACAGGAGAGCTGACCCATCTGAGCCATGAGGGGCAAGTCCAGGCCTTGGGTTGGAGGTGGTCTGCAGGAACCTAGTCAGCGGCCAGACAGCCCCCAGAACCCTGAGGTGGCACTGCTGCCCCTTGGCAAGCAGCACCCCAGGGTACAGCCGGGCCCTGCTCAGGAAGGCAGCACAGACCAGAGGGTGGCGGGCAGAGCTCCAGCGGCTCAGCGCCTGCCCCCCACCCCACCCCACCCCTCACCTTCTAGTCAAGGGCACCCGGGGCCAGCTGGTCCCGTGGCAGCAGGCTGGCCTTACCTCAGGCCCCAGCTCGAGGTCACTGTTGCTTCCCCCTGCACAGCCACACCCAGGAGCACGGACCCCCTGCTCTTTCAATCCTGGGGGGCTCTGGAGTCACCCCACTGCAGCCCCTGCTTCTGGGCAGCCAAGGCCCCACAGCCGAGGGGAAGGGGCTCCGGGGCTGGAAAGCCCGCCTCTGCACCACAGGCCTCCATTTTCTTCGGGAAATCAATCTATGTACAAACTTCGTCTCTTTCACAAGATTCGGTGGTTTCGGCCGCTTCCCTGCACTGGACCAGGCGTCTTAGGAAACTGAAGAGAAGGGTTTCCGCTGCCCCGTCCCGGGGACCGGGGTCTTGCCACCAGAGCAGGTGTGAGCTCCCGTCGTTCACTGGAGGCTACACTGATCCAAAACTTGGAAATATGTCAGAAAGAGGGAAAAGCAGGCTTTCTTAAGGCACCCTGGATCGCTTGCAGGCCCCTGAAGGTCACCTGACCTTCCAGGGCACACAGCAGGTCTGTTTAGCAGGGACTGCTCTGTGAGGTCAGCCAGAGGCACCGATGAGGTGTGGCATTCCTGGACTATCCCCTGCCCCAACCGCCAACCCGGAGTTGGTTCTGTCCTCTCTGACAGTCTTTCCTCAGCGAGTTAGTCCAACCTGATCTGTGCTCCCTGTTTGCTCAGGAATTATGCCTCTGTATTTTGAGAATTATACTTCAGCAGCTTTTAAACATTTTTTTCTCCCAAAATTTAAAGACATGCTCAACATGGTAAAGCAATCATACTTCAAAAAAAAAAAAAAAGAATATCACTGATTTGAGGATGCAGAGCAGAGCTCGTGTGAAGACGTGCAGGAAGATCCCACTGAGTTAAAGATGAGATGTGGCAGCAACTGATGGCTTGGAGAGAACCAGCCAAGTCGTTAAAAAACTGGTCAATTTCCATCTCACCTTGTGGATCTCTCCTCTTTTACTTTTCAGTTCTTTTCATCTCCTAAAAAAGCTCCTATTCCCTATTCCCCCCACAAAATTGCATCCCTTTAATCTGCAGTGTGAAAGAGGTATTCTCCAAGTTTTAAAGTGGTACAACCCATTTTACGTCAATATTTAACACAGAATACACTTAATTTTTGACATTCAAAAAGTAAGTAAAAAAACACTCTCAATGAACATAATTCAAAAAATATAAACAAGTCCTACAGCCAGCACGACCTGGTCTGGGCCGGCCTGCCAGTGTCCTCTCGGACCGCCCGCGGACTGCACCCCTCCCACCGCGGCCCGCGCGGCTCACCTGATGCCGGAGCGACCTGACCACTGCCCGGCCCACCTGCGGACAGGACGACTGTCCCTCTGCATGCTCACCTGCGGACAGAGCGACCCGATCCTTGCCGGCCCATCTGCGTAAGGGGCGATTAGACCCCCGCGCGGCTCACCCGAGGACGGAGTGACCTGACCACTGCCCGGCCCACCTGCGGACAGGACAACCTGACCCCCTGCGCGCTCACCTGAGGACGGGCGAGCCGGATCCCGCCCCCACAGTCCAGGCCTGGCCGTCAAGCACCGCTGGCCGCACCTGGTGGGCGCGGGGATCCTCAGCGCGGGGCTGGGGCTCTCAGATCGTCGAGGAGACGAGGACCAGTAGGAGAACCCGGCCCTGCCCAGCGCCCACCCGAGCAACGATGTGTCAAGACCCTCGCGCCCGGCGCTGCGCATGCGCGCCCGGGGGCGTGGCCGCCCGGCTGTGGGCGATACCAAGGGTGCGGGCTGGGCGGGGGCGCGGGCCGTACCACCGCACGGAGGGGTGCGGGCCGTACCATCGCGTGCAGGGGGCGCGGGCCGTACCACGAGCGTGGGGTGGGGCGGAGCTCTCTGGCCTCTAGGGAACCAGCCCGGGACGCGCCCTTCACGGCCCAGGTCTGTTCCTCCGACCGAGATGGACCAGGAAAGGGCCGCCGGTCCCGCACTCGCCGGGAACGCGGCCCGACTACGCCTCGGTTCCCCCGCCGCGCCCCGCGGAGACACCCGGCGGAGCCCCGGGCCCGCAGTGATCCCCCGGCAGAGGCCGCGGGCGCAGTTTCGCTTCCCCTCGGCCGGGCAGGTAACCAGCTCCCTACAGGCTAGCCCCGCGCGCCGGCCGGGCGCGCGTGCCCGGGGCAGGGACCGCACTGCTGCCCGGTGGCTCGTGGGGCCGTGAGGTCGGCGGGTGAACCCCCCCCCCTCTCCGCCGCCTGGTCCCCGCCCAGCGTGGGGGCCTCGCCCCGGGAGCACGAGGGCGGGCTCTGGAGCGCTGGGACCACCTCCCGGCCTGGAGCCAGGCAGCCCTGCGCCCCGGATGGAGCAGCGGGAGGGGCCATGAGACCCCGCTGAACTGCGGCCCTGCTCACAGCCGGCTGCCCGCGTGCTCCTGTGTCCCCAGCAGCGCCCTCCCCGCGGTCTCATCCCCGAGGCTACCTCCAGGACACTTGTCACCGCTGGGCATCCTGTGCTCTCATGCGTTTGTCCTAGTTCCCTGTTGATTTTCTGACTGTGGTGTTAGTAGCCCCTGGGCCCGTGCCCGGCACCTCCGCGGCGACCAGTGACCAGAGCAGGTGCGGCAGAAAGAGCCCGTGAGGTCCCATGGGAAGCGGCCTCTGCCCTCCCGCCCTACCTTGACCCGCTGCCTGAGGCGCCCGCAGTCACTTCACTGAGCTGCAGCAGTGCCGGCCAGCCCGCACTCTACAGTCTTCCTGCCCCTGTAACCCGTGAGGAGAACCACGGCCTCAGCCACCTCTCAGGACTTCTCTGAGGATGAAATAAGACATGGACATTATCAGCAACCTTGAAAAAAAGTATCGATTACTGTGTCCTTCCAGCACACTGGAGATTTCCGCTCACACTCGGGCATGGCTCATTGTCTAGGTTGAACCAGAGTCCTGCCTGTCTTGTGGAAATAGATGTGAACCGCTGGGGAAGCCACCGCCTCCGCCTCCCGACCTCGGCCCGGGAGAGGCTACGGAGCACGCACTCTGTCCCTCCGCGCTAGGCGGCGACCAGGCCGCCTTGAAGAGGAGGAGCTGGGGTCGGCGGCGCCAGGTGATGACTTGCTAGTCACACAGGCAGTAAATTCCTCAGTGCTTTCAAGGGTCTTGTCATCTGTTCTGCTATCTTTAAAGCACCCTGATAAAAGCAGTCATGTTAGTGATAAATAACCGGGGGAATTGAGGAAGCCAAGCCAGGGTGAGGGATCCCTCTCCCTGCTGTGTGATGTGTGGCGTGAGTGTGTGACCAAGCTAAGCCCTTTCTGTAAATGGTCGATTGAGGAAGCCAAGCCGGGATGAGGGTAACTGACTGACTGGTCCCATTTCCCATAGGGCTCAGGGAGACCGAGTTTGGAGGTCCAAGCTGTGAGGGTGTAGAGAAGAGGACCGAAAACACAACTTGTAGAGGAGGTGGCCAGGGCGGCATCTTTCTTTCTGATATAAGCAGTACACGCTCATTGTTTAATCAAGAAAAAGACAGGTTTTTAGAAGACATTAGCAGACGCGGGGGTGGGATTTCTCCTCTCTTCCTAAGAACCGAGGGAGGGAGGGAGGGATCTCCCCAGTTTTAAACCTGGGAGTCACTCTCCGGAGTGGAGTAACTCTGGAATGTCACACTGGAGAGTGGCACCCCCACACCCTGCTGCCAATCAACAGTTGAAAGCACTAGCCGCAGATGCTGGCCATCTGTGGACTACAGGTCAGAAACAAGCACAGACTCTGGATTCTGGCTGTGCTGGCGATCGGGGTCCCCCCAGCTCGAGCCAGGCCACCCTCCGTCCTCAAGGCCCGACCTCGGGTCTGTCCTTGAACCTTTGGTTCAGCTTTAGCACAAATCCCCCAACGCTGGATATCTGATCAGATTCCTCAGCCCCACCTCCCCATGTTATCACCTGGGCCTCCCTGTTAAGTGTCCAGTGAGAATGCCCTGACCTTGATGCTTCCTCCCGGGAGCATCCGGTCCCCCAGCCCCCCAGACACACCCTGCTCCTTGGCTGTGACCCTACTTGTCCCTGTTGTATTTGAAGGTGAGCCCAGTCTCCTCCCCACCGCCCCCCCTACCCAGGCCTCCAAGTCCCCACACGGGTCTCGTGGTGCCTTGAACTGGAGCTGCTCACTGTTTCAGCAACTAGTCTTGACAGGGTCAGAGTGAAGGGTTAAAGTGGGCGATTAATTCATCCCACTTGGGGGCTGTGAGTAGAACAATACTGGAGACCCCTGTAGGTTCAGGATCTCTCAAGAGAGCAGGTTTGCTGAGCAACAGAACTGTGAGAGAGACGCACGAGACATAACCCCAACGACAAAACAGCGGTGACGTGAGACCCACATCCTGCCCGTGAGCTCAGTAAGTTAGGGATCCCCAGAACGTGCTCTCTGCACACACAAAAAAGCAGTAATTTGTGGACCTTGCTTGACCATGTAGAGTCAAGAAGACTCCCTTGCTCAACCCAGAGGAGGAGCTGATGGTGGAAACATGACCTCTACTCAAGAAAGTCAAAGAAGTTCTCCCCTCCCCACTTTTCCTCTGATTGTAAAACTGTAGCCAGTGTGTTCTCAGGGCATCTTCTATTCTAATAAAGCACCTCTTACCTACCACCTTGCCTCTTACCCCATTCTTTCTGCTCCGAAACACAAAAAAGGACTGTGTATGGGAGCTCTTTGAAGCCCCCAAAACAGCACCCACTTGGTTTCAGTCTCATGAATACTGCTGCTGCTGCTAAGTCACTTCAGTCGTGTCCGACTCTGTGTGATCCCACAGACGGCAGCCACCAGGCTCCCCCTTCCCTGGGATTCTCCAGGCAAGAACACTGGAGTGGGTTGCCATTTACTAGTTCCTTAACAACTGTGGCAAAACAAACACTTTCTGGAAACAAAAGACATTTATCACAGAAAAATGTACCTTCCTAGAGTCATTTCTGCTCCTATTGAGTATTCATTATGTCCATTTCTTTCTCTGCAAAGCATAGTTTTGAACCACCAACCACGGTGCCTATGGCTTGGATCCAAGAGTCTGAAAACACGCTAAAGGCTCAGGCTGGGGTCTCAACTGTTTCTCGCCAGTTTTACTCCTACTGCTTTGGGACCTCGGAAGCCTTGATTAACCTCTGAGCCACAGACAGGAGAAGATGAGATTGGTCTAGTCTCTTCCAGGGACTTCCCTGGTGGTCCCGAGGCTAAGACGCGGTGCCCCAACACAGGGGCCCGGGTTCCATCCATCCCTGGTCCGGGAACTAGACCCCACATGCTGCAACTACGAGTCTGCGTGCTGCAGCTAAAACCCAACACAGCCAAATAAGTAAAATAAAAATAAATATTAAAAGAAAAGTCTCTTTGGGCATCCAGGCTTCTCCTCCTTGAGTGTCAGCTAAGCCGGTTTGCCTCTGGTGCAAATAACGAGCTGGAAGCTAATGGCTGTCATTATTGTGGGTTACAAAGAATCCTTAAGTCTCCCCTGGCCAAACACATCACTGTAACAACAAAACCTCCTCGAGAAAACTGCTGGTTCTAGCGCTGCAGAGTCAGGCTGCTTCCGGAGCCAACTGAAGTACACCCTCAGCTGGAACACCCCCCCTCAGGGCCAAGTCTGGACAGTCTTGGTTGTCACGGCGTGGGGGAGGGTGCCCTGGATGCTGTACTCCCCGGAAGATGAAGCACAAGAAACGTCAGCCCTGCGGGGGCCGGGGGTGGAGATGCCTTAGTTACAAACAGAAACTCTGCGAGAGACGCCCCCCAACCAGTCGGTCCAGTTCCACCTCTCGGGTTGGTACCAGATGGAAATCAGGTGACCTGGAGGGTCAAGTGCAACTGTGAGAAATGCTCGATTCATACCACAGAGAGATTAATGACCTTGATCTCTCACCTCGGTTATTATTTTACAGACAAATTTACAGACTCAAAATTTGCCCTCCATCCCCCACCAAACAGAGCACACGGTGATACACACATCAAATGCACAGGCACGTAAAGAAAACGGGATTGAGTGTTCCCAATGTCAGGTAAAATATTGTAAGCAGGCAAATCCCAAAAGTAACACACTGAGACAGGACATACAAAATCACCAAACAGCAAAAACCTACCCGAGAGGTTTCAGTTTTTTTCCCCTGGGAACTGCAGCGTGGACGCAGAGACAAGGATGTGAGACTGGGGTCAGCTGAGCAGAAACCACAGCCGCAATTAGGAGACAGACTCCCTACTCACAGGCCTTTCTCTTTTTACAGTCACCGAGCCAGAGGAGCCATCAACGAGCTGTCCTGCTCACCAGGGCCTGAGGGCCCCCGATGACCCGACCACCACTCTCCTCTGACAAACTCCTCTGCTCAGTGAGACCAGGGCAGAGTGACTCTGGTCTCCATAATTACTTGGTAGGCGTGGGGAGTGTCACAGGCAAGGTCTGAATCACTCTGGACCAAAGTCACCCAGCGCAAGGGCCACAGGATGCCCATGTGCCGCTCGGGGCCGTGGTCATGCTCGGCAGGGGTGGGGTGGCCTGGCCCTGCGGCCAAACCAGAGCCCAGCCGGCAAACCTGTTTAGTGTGAGTCATTCCAGGATAAAGACAAGCAGCAGGACGGAGGACGAAGCCTCTAGATGGTCCGAGAGGGGCTGCTTCTGCCTTCTCTACCAGGGAGGACTCACCAGGTTGGGGTGAAATGACACACGCTGACCTGAGTCACGTTTCCCAAACAAGACTGCAGACAGGGCTTCCTTTGTGGCTCAGTGGATGAGAATCTGCCTGCCAACTCGGGAACACGGGTTATATCCCTGATCCGGGAAGATCCCACATGCCACGGAGCAACAAAGCCCACACGCCCCAAGCCCTGGGCCCGCGTGCCCTGGAGCCCATGCCCCGCAACCAGAGAAGCCACGGCAACGAGAAGCCCGCCCAGCGCTACTGGAAAGCATCCCCGCTCCCCACAACCAGAGAAAAGCCCACACAGTGACACAGAGGCAGCCAAAAATAAACAAAGTTTTTTTAAAAGAATAAAATAAACTAAAAAAAAACCAAAAATCTGCAGACAGAGTAGCTTTATGTCTGGACACTGCCAACTGGTCTTCTGTTCTTTTCTACCAATAAATATTAACTATGAAAATCAATGAGCTTCCAACCTCCAAGCACCTGGGAGCAATCTTTCCTGTCAGTACACAATTCACTTAAGAAAAAGGGCTTTCCTGATAGCTCAGCTGGTAAAGAATCCGCCTGCAATGTAGGAGACCCCAGTTCGATTCCTGGGTCGGGAACATCCCCTGGGGAAGGGAAAGGCTACTCACTCCAGTGTTCTGGCCTGGAGGATTCCAAGGAATAGTTCATGGGGTGGCAAAGAGTCGGACACGACTGAGTGGTTTTTACTTTCACTTAAGAAAATAACAGGACGGTTTGAACTTGTGTTTACAAGCATCAAGAGAAGACATAGGGCCTAAGCTTAGGGCAGTCACCGTATCATAGAAAGCAACAACACCCATACAGATAATGCTTTTTATCAAGTTTGTTTCATAAGCATTTTTAAACTTATTTATTTCTTTATGGCTCCATTGCCGTGTGGGCTTTTTCTAGCTGCAGTGTACAGCCTTCTCACTGCGGTGGCTTCTCTTTTGCAGAGCACGGGCTCTAGACACTCAGGCTTCAGTAGTTGCGGTGCATGGGCTTAGTTGCTCTGTGGCATGTGAAATCTTCCTTTGCCAGGGATCGAAGCCATGTCCCCTGCATTAACAGGTGGATTCTGAACCACTGGACACCAGGGAAGTCCAAGCATTTTTTTAGTATGTGCTCCAAGTGAACAAGTAACCATGGCCATTTCAGTTAATCATGGTCCATTCCGAAGGGAGAAGAGATATTGCGATAAAACAGAATGTATTCTCGGTTGAGAAAATAAGTCTTGGTTTAAAGCTATGTTTGTGTGTTAAGGATGTTTTTTATTTTCTGTATTTATAATGCTTTGATACCTTGGGGCGTGTCTGACCAGGAAGGACCGCCCCTCCCAGACTGAGGAGACCACGTATAAACTACACAGCACCCCCACCCGCTCCATCCGGCTCTCCCATGACACTAGCTTCCCAGACAGGCGCCCTAATCAGCCAGGACAGACATGTCAGACTGCGGGGGGCCCTGCCCGGAGCCCAGATCCAGCCTAAGTGGTTCAGACTCAGCAATCCCTAACCGGGCCAGCCCCCTGCCCGCCCTGCCTTTCCCAGGAGGACCACCATAAAGGTCCCCATTCCTTCTGTCTCCCCGCGTGACCCCGTGGGGGGCCCACCTCCTGTCTGTGGGCTGTGCGAACACAGCTGTCCTCCGCCACCACAGCACCTCCCGGGCTGCCTGTCTGACCTGCACAGAACAATCCCAGGGCACATTTGAGGCAGTTTGCCAGAGTTCACACCTACATTTTCAGGTGGACGCTCAGTTCTTTCAACCCTGTGAAAAACTAACAACAAAAAGACCCAAGTGCGAAACAACGAGAGCAAGAACGCTTTGAACTTTCTGCTAAATTTAAGGCATGGGGTGAGGTTTACTCTCTGTCTCTACTTCTTTAATAAAACGCAGCTAGTAATTGTCCCTGCCACCCAGACCTGCAGCCGGCTGCACCAGCGTGGCTTTCCTGGGTCAGGGTCATTTAAGTACCCCCTGGCCGGTTGGTAAAGAGCTGGCTCCTGAGCTGCCCCCAGCAGTCCTGTGTCCAGGGCCTGAAGCGCTGACCTGCTCGCTGGACACCTGGGTGTCCAGGGCCCAGGAGGATGGTCACAGGGCCCAGTGGGATGGTCACAGGGCCCAGTGGGATGGTCAAGGTCATCTCCTAGGTGACCGAGGCCCTCAGGCCAGCAGCGGCCAGTCCGCGCTGGGAAGTGTGGCTATTCTTACTCTTATTCTCCTTCGTGGATGCTTGGGTACCCAGTCTTGTTTGTACTATGCTAAGAACTGAGGCTTACTGTTGAAGTAATTAAGTTCTTAAGTGAAG
Organism: Bubalus bubalis; assembly: GCF_019923935.1. Taxonomy (NCBI): domain Eukaryota; kingdom Metazoa; phylum Chordata; class Mammalia; order Artiodactyla; family Bovidae; genus Bubalus; species Bubalus bubalis. The sequence continues at coordinate 43,693,088 of NC_059157.1, forward strand.
TGCATAATTAAAAATTAATTGAAAAGAGGAACAAATAAGGTCTGCGGAGCTTCTGTCCTCACGTCTCCTGCTGAAACACGACTTGTAAATTCAAGTCAAGCCACCTCGACATTCTTGCTGGGAATTAAAGCCTATGAGCCGCTGAGACAAGGGGTCATCGCTGAGCAGGCGCTGCTCAGACACCAACACCATCGTCTCAAATACAGGCTTCCACTTAGCTTCCGAACGACCACTGTGGCAACAGATGCTAACTTACCAAGGGCAACTGGCAGGAAGCAGGGGCGGACTCAGGGGCACCCGAGGCTGGGCTGGAATTGGGGTGCAGCTGGGAAAGTGGGGTGACTTGAGGACTTGCGGCACCTCTGGGGACCTGACGGGTCGGGGAGGCCAGGGGCTGCCTGGATGAATCCCAGAGAGAGACTTCTGTTTAGGCCAGCCTGAGCTCAGCCATGGGAGGCACGGTTTAAACTGTGACCTCTGTACAGAAGTTTGCATAGTCTTGTCTGTTATTTTGTCAAGAACGAGGCTGAAGCATCTCAGGGCCTGACCACGGCCGCTGTGCGGGATGTGAGGGCAGGTGCCGGGCTGGCCCCGGGCACAGGGGCGTGTTGTGGGGGTTTCCGTGTGAGCCCAGCGGCCCTGGAACCCACGTCGCAGAGCCTCACTCGCTGTCCTCTGTGTTCAGCAAGGTCGTCTCTGGGGTGGGACGAGCAGTGACGATGCGGCATCTCTGCTCCATCCCAGAAGCTCCTGGTCCAGGAGGATGTGGAGTCCTGCCCCAAGGCCACAGGTGCGCCTGGCACCAGCCACAGAAACAGAACCCAGAGCCAAGGTCACCTCCCAAGCTGACAGAGCCCTTTTGTAATTGTTGTCAAAAGCCCCCTAATCATTGCTAACAAACTTCCTGACTCCCAATTACGCAAAGATGCCCACTCTAGAAAACATCCCACAGTGCCCCAGCCAATCACCTAAGGCCAGCCTTCCAGCCTTATTTTGTCTTAAGGCTTCAAAACTAACTATTAAGCTAAGAAAACTGTCAGCTCTGCCCAGTCTGTCAGGAGGTTGGCCCACTGCACTCGCAGAGTCCACTTTATCTGCCCTTTGTTCTTAATAAACTCACTCCCTTCTGAAATGCTCTGTCTAGAAATTCTTTTCCAACCCACTCTCTGGCTGTCTCAACAGAGAAGACGACACACCTCAGCCGGTTCGTCCTGTAAACAACCTGCTCCAGAGGGTGGGCGCGTGCCCAGCTCACACGCGGACCCTAACCCCCAGTGGGGGTAGGTGCTGGGAGGGCCATGGGGGGAGGTCACAAGGGTGGAACCTCCGGATGGCATCCAGGCTCTGATGCCAGGTGAGGACACAGGGAAAAGATGCCACCGATGGAGCTGGGGGGAATCCATCTGTCCTCAGCAGACACGGAGCTGATCGTCCAGTCTGCAGAGTGTGAGAAATAAACATTGGGGGATTAAGCCCCCAGCCCCTGGGAGTCTGCTGCATCCGCTGGAGCTGGGGCAAGGGTGCAGCCACTGTGTGCCCATGACTACACCTCTGTCTGCAGCTGTGACTCTACTCAGAATGTGTACATATAGTTGTATATGTGGAAGCAGCACAGAGAAACTGTGTCTGGTCCACTGACAGGTGCCTGCTGGGACACCAGCATGAGCTCGCCTGCCTGACTCACGACTTGGTCCCTCTCGATTTGGGGTCATGTCAGCGTCCTGGGGCCTCCGTAACCCAGCACCACATCTTGGGCAGCCTAGAGCAACAGGGGCTTGTTTTCTCACAGATCTGGAGACCAAGTCCCCTGGGAAGGCTCGGGCAGGTCTGCTCCCGGCTTCCCTCTGGTGGTGGCAGCGGCCCCTGGTCCCCACCAGCATTTCCCCTGCGTCCCCCCTCCCCCTGCACTGGGCCCAGACCCCCCTTTCCATAAGGGCACCCATCACAGTCCATTAGGACCACCCCCCCCAGACTTCATTTTAACCTGATGACCACTATAAAGACCCTGTTTTGAAATCAGGTCACATTCTGAGGGGCTGGGGTTAGGACCCACCGTGTCTATTTGGGGATGGGCAATCCAACCTGAAACAGGACCCTTCTCTGAAACACACGAATCCCACCTCATCCAGGTCTCATCTCTCAAGGCCTCGTTCCACTCACCTGTCGCAGAGAAAAGACAACAGAGGAACGGGCTTTGCTTTTCTTTCTTGAGAACAAAGCAGATGGAGAGAAGAGAGCAGGCCTGATCGCTTTCACTAGCTTTCAGTAATGAAAAGCTTTCACTAGCTTTCACTTTGTTCCTAACCTGTAGACTGTAACTAAGTTTGCTTTTTTGCCCCCTAACTCTGCATAAGCACCTATGAGGCTTCGCCTCTATGCTGATGATATCCAATATCTGGTGCTCACCTTTCAGCGCTCTCCGCACAGACCACGCATTGTAGTTTGTCCTTTTTGCATTACAGAAAGCAGGCCTCAGGGCAGTAACACAAAAGACAGTGGAGCCAATTACCGGGCTAAGGAAGTCAAGACTCTCCCAGCACCTGTGGTGAGTGCTGGAGCTGCACCTTGACCTCTGACCACCGCCTAAGGGGACTAGGGTTCAGTTTAGGGGTCTTCTTGAAAAAGGAGATCCTGATGGAAAGTACTGCTTTGGGGCAGGTCGGGTGGGACTTGGAAGTCAGGTTTGGGCGAGTCTCCACCATACGGTGGAACTACCTGGAAACAATTGTAAACCAACATTCAAGGGCTCATAAAAATAAAAATAATGACATTGTTTTGCGCTTAATTTGTAACTCAGAGAAAAGGTCTTTGCTAAATGCCTCATACAAACCTTTGACGATATGATAAACTCTAAAATCATAAAACATAAAACTCATAAAATAAATTTCAGTCTAATTAGAAATCTTGTCACTGATAAAATCTTTCAGGTGACAGACCAGTTCTTTGGGGAACTACAAACAACTTTCTCTTGGAAATCTTAAAACCAAAATATAAATACAGGCCACAAGGACCTGAGACTGAGCCTGATTAACTCAATCAGACAAGACCTAAAACCAAGGGGGAAAAAAAGTGACAAGTATAAAATTCAAACCGCTGGAATTGCTCCCTCAGCCAAACCTGTCGTGGTCCGGGCGCGGGTTGGAAAAGAATTTCCAGACATGAGACAGAATAAGAAGGAAGTCAAGTTTTAGAGTGGGAGACCCTGTTGGAACAGTGGGCCAGCTCAAGGGAGAGCCGATGTCGATCGGGGTCCTTAGTCCACTTTTATAGCCAGGGTACAAGGCGTGGGACAGGGGTCTTGCAGGTCGTTTGCTGATTGGATGAGGCACTTATACTGGGTGGGGAAGAGTAAGGCAAATGCCTTCTCCCTGTGGGGTAGGGGGGGAGACAGGTTCCACCGGTCAGGAGGACCTGAGATCTAATAACAGTTACAGCATAGGGGCGGGAGGGACAACACGGGTCTGGTCTTTCCACTCCTGCTTCCAAGACCCTCCTTGGTTTCATCTGCTCTTTCCTCCTTGGGTCACCACAAAACCTTTAAAAAGATAATAAGCCTCAGTCATCTGAACAAGCAATTTTAATGTATTTCAACCATTCTTTGTAAACTAGTAAACTTATAATACAATATCTGGTTCATAACTAAGTCTTTATTTTTAATGTAAAGCCCTGAGATCTCTAGTTTTGCCTGCTTGTGTATACATTACACATATGAGAGATCTCTACCTTTGGAAAGCATTATCAAAATTAAATGCATAAAAAACTCTATTAAATTGAGAAGTGATCGCTTACAAATTAAATATAAAGAAACCAGCGTAAATGGCTGATTCCAGATTCACAGGAACTGGAAAATATTCCATATAAAGTTGATACCTGGTATTAAAGTTTACTGATCTAATTGACATATGGTTAAGAGTCACAAAATTAAGTATAATATTTTATTGTACCTAGGCTTAATAAATATTTTATTTGTTACAAGGAAAATAACTTCATATAATAAAACTTTAAATGTAAATGAGATAAGAGCTTTGGAATAAACTCTTTAAAATGATATTCTTGAAATGTCTACTTAAAATGATCTGGTTGCAGGGGAGAAAGTCAATTCTGACTCCATGTTGGAAACTGTTTCATTGACTTGCTTTTTTGTTGCTTTTATTACAGTAATCATACTCAATGGCTTGCCCAGAGGACCCTGCCCCTCTGCTTGACTGTAAACTAAAGCGCCTTTGTTCAGCTCTCAGAGAGTTTGTTCCTGCCCACCTGTGAACAGAAGAGATTAACACCCCCCTTCTGAAGGCTGGCCATTCCCTTGGGGATGTTTCACAAGACTGAACACCCTTTCACTTTGCCCTGCCTCTCCCTCTCTAGTTTGCCCTTTGACTTTAGATCCTTATTGCTTCTTTCTTTCTGGTCTATAAAAGAAACTGGCATCCAGACCACAGTAAGAAGGTTATTTTGAGGCACCAGCCTGCCATCTTCTCAGTCGGCCAGCTCCCCAATTAGAGTCTCTTCCTTGCCTCAACACCTCGTCTCTCAGATTCATTGACCTGACCTGCAGCAAGCAGAAGGAGCTTGGACTCGGTAACAATCTTTCCAGGTATTTGGTAACTTAAAGTTATAAAGTTGTATTAATTTAAATTAAATGATAAAAGTTTATTAAATAGCTAAAAAACACTGAGACATCAATTACTTAAAAAAAAAAAAAAAAGGTATTTGTCATTGTTCTTCAGTCATGTCTGACTCTTTGCAACCCCATGGACTGCAGCACCCAGGCCTCCCTGTCCTTCAACAACTCCCAGTGCTTGCTCAAACTCATGTCCATTGAGTCAGTGATGCCATCCAACCATCTCATCCTCTGTCATCCCCTTCTCCTGCCCTCAATCTTTCCCAGCATCAGGGTCTTTTCTAATGAGTTGGCTCTTCACATCAGGTGGCCAGAGTATTGGAGGTTCAGCTTCAGCATCAGTCCTTCCAATGTATATTCAGGACTGATTTCCTTTAGGATGGACTGGCTGGATCTCCTTGCAGTCCAAGGGACTCTCAAGAGTCTTCTCCAACACCACAGTTCAAAAGCATCAATTCTTCAGCACTCAGTGTTCTTTATGGCTCAACTCTCACATCCATACATGACCACTGGAAAAACCATAGATTTGACTATACGGACCTTTCTCAGCAAAGTGATGTCTCTGCTTTTTAATATGCTGTCTAGGTTTGTCATAGGGCTTCCCTCATAGCTCAGTCGGTAAAGAATCTGCCTGAAATGCAGGAGACCTGGGTTCGATTCCTGGGTTGGGAAGATCCCCTGGAGAAGGAAATGGCAATCCACTCCAGTATTCTTGCCTGGAGAATCCCGTGGACAGAGGAGCCTGGCGGGCTACAGTCCATGGGGTCGCAGGAGTCAGACACGACTGAGCAACTTAACTACTACTGCTAGGTTTGTCATAGCTTTATAAAGGTATGTTAAAATATTAACAAAAATGTATTTAGAAATATTAAAGGTAGTATAAAAACTATAAACATATTTCAAAATACTAACAAAAATGTTTGCTGTCACCCTGAGATGTTCTCTATAAAAAACCAAGTATTTTTGGAAATTATCACTAGTATTCATGCTCACCTGTCCATAAAATGCCAATATAAAAGACAGTTCATAATTGCTTATTTCTTAGTTTTTACTAAAAATTAAGGTGTTCAGTAATTAAGGATCCTAATTTAAACATGCAATTAAAGCAAATGAAATAACAAACATTTCAGTATACGGTAAGAAAGTAAAATATATGATTTTAGTAAAAAACGACATGAGGAATGGAATTACATTTTATTAAGGAAAAAGAACACTGTGAGCTGCTTGGTTTTATTTAGATGGGAAATGAGAGGCTGATCTGGATACAGACACTGATGAGAGACTGCGGAAAAATCTTTATGTATAATCAGGATTAACTAAGTTTAGATTTTGCTCAGTAAGCTACTGCAAGACTAGAATTAGTTTCTTTCTGTGTAGGAAGTGCTCTTTTTTGATAACAGATCATGTGAGTTTCTGTGCCCTTAAGTGATCCGAGTTTGTTTTCTTTGTCTTGTGACTTTGGTTAAATAAGTGTTGTTTCAATGACCTATGATCCTGTATTGTTCCAAAACCTTTTTGACGTTTCTAACAAACTTCCCAAATACCAAAATCTAACTAAAGCTCTTTTAGCCTCCACCTGACTCTGGGATGGATGCATCAAAAAAACCCTGAGACATCTCAGAGAGGAATGTCCAACTGTACATTCGGTATTTTTAATTCAGAAACTGTCAGACAACTTGAGGTAAACTATAAACTATAGTGTATGGATAAATGTCATTAATATAGATATTTCAGAATTTATATGTAGTCTCTAACATCTGATACGTCCTGATAAAATGTTATCAGTCATAATCCTAGTGATTATCCTAAAATATTTTATGTTGCAAAAACATCCAAGTTTTCTGCTAACTGTACTGTACTCGAATCTTCAATCACTCTATTTCAAGTTTTGTCCTTTATAGACAGTCATAATTTTATAGTTTTTACAAAATGAAGATTTTCAAGAAGACTCATAAAAAGAATCTTTTAAACAAATGTAAGTTTCTGATGGCCTTTAGACAATGCCACTGAACTGGGTAAAAAATGACAACATTCTGATGGAAAACCTGATTACTGCATGCAGATCAATCGGAATCAGTTACATGGGACAGAATGAATATAGTTTATATGAATATGATGAATACTTTTTCTAACTTTATGACTTTGGAGAATACCCTAACTTAAATCTTCGTTCTTCAAAAAAACTTTTTCTCTTATGCTATGACCTACAACAAGTTAATAAAGTATTACTCTATAAACAAAGATGAAACATTTATCTTTTTCTATCTGACCCTGACAGAATTTAGCTTCTCCAGATGGCTCTCCTTTGGATTTGATGGTTTACTACAGACAGATTACGAGATACACTAATCATTGTTTTAATTTGCTCTGTTTCCAAAGTTTGTGCTTTTGTTTCCCCACTACACTATGACTTTGTCAATGTTACTAGCTGTATTACTTATATCCTATTTTATAAGACTGTTGTTATAGTTCCAAGTGTGTAAACAGGCCTCCAACAAAAATGATGATGACTTGATCAGATATGTACTTCTGTATAAGATCTTTGATTGTAACGTTGTAACTCTGGATATGGGAAGAAGCAACAAAAGGGAATATTTTCCTGGACCATAAGAGACAAGTAAGTACAAGTAATCCAGAGAATTCTGAATACTGTTTTATGGTCCAGTCCAGTAACAGCACATTGAATGGCCTGTTAAAGAAATCTTCACAAGACCTGGGAATGAACATTCCTAGGACCGTGGGACAAAATGGTCATGTACTGCTCCCAAACCACGGCCAGCTTCATGACCCTGAAGGGGCTCTGCCAACTGGAAATTGGCACTTGCCATCTACCTCTACAAAGATGAAATCATGGCCATTGCAGCTGCTGACCTTCAACACCCTCTGAAAAGAGTTCATGGTGGAGACCAGGAATGAGGCACTCTCTGCTCTGAAAAAAACTGGCAAAACAGGCCTTTAGATAGTTAGACACTTCGGGGAGGAGATTTCTATGAGCCCTGATTCTTGTCTCTTCTCGTACCTAGAGAAACATTAACATCACTGACGCTGACAGATGCTTTGGCTATTAAGGAAAATTTCAATTGAAGTTAGAATAGAGTAGCTGTGGCTCTGACACCCAGGGAAATGGTGCCTAGGAGACAATATTGTGTGATTGCAGACAAGTCCTTGTATTTTAAGAACTTGAGTTTCCTGAGCTGTGTCAGAGTTAGGATACCATCAGCCATTCTAAAAACAAAGTCAGCTAGCAGCAGGTGATTAAACTTTACTTTTTAAAAAGTCTCTTCTTGTCACCATTATATGCTTAGAAAATGAAATTGCTTAAGATCATATGTTGACAAGAAGAAAAAAACACAAGTGTAATGGACTGGATGAAGCACAAGCTGGAATCAAGATTGCTGTGAGAAATACCAATAACCTCAGATATGCAGATGACACCACCCTTATGGCAGAACTCGAAAAGGAAGTAAAAAGCCTCTTGATGAAAGTGAAAGAGGAGAATGAAAAAGCTGGCTTAAAGCTCAACATTCAAAAAACTAAGATCATGGACCTAGTCCCCTTTCACACTTCACGGCAAATGGGAAAACAGTGGAAACAGTGAGAGACTTTATTTTCTTGGGCTCCAAAATCACTGCAGATGGTGACTGCAGCCATGAAATTAAAAGACACTTGCTCTTTGGAAGAAAAGTTATGACCAACCTAGACAACATATTAAAAAGCAGAGACATTACTTTGCCAACAAAGGTCCATCTAGTTGAAGTTATGGTTTTTCCAGTGGTCATGTATGGATGTTAGAGTTGGACCATAAAGAAGGCTGAGCACCAAAGAATTGATGCTTTTGAACTGTGGTGTTAGAGCAGACTCTTGAGAGTCCCTTGGACTGCAAGGACATCCAACCAGTCCATCCTAAAGGAAATCAGTCCTGAATATTCATTGGAAGAACTGATGTTGAAGCTGAAACTCCAATACTTTGGCCACGTGATGCGAAGACCTAACTCATTTGAAAAGACCCTGATGCTAGGAAAGATTGAAGGCGAGAGGAGAAGGGGACGCCGAAGATGAGATGGTTGGATGGCATCACCGACTCAATGGACATGAGTTTGAGTAAGCTCGGGGAGTTGGTGATGGACAGGGAGGCCTGGCGTGCTGCAGTCCATGGGGTCACAAAGAGTCAGACGTGACTGAGTGACTGAACTGAACTGAACTGAACTGAATGTCCAATAGCCCCATTGATGTCCACACCCAAGCACTGACCCAAAGTACACCACCATCAAAACTGTCATCAAATGTAACTTGATTCTTACTCCTTCTTTGACCCCGAGTTAAAATAATTCTTTTACTGATATTTGGCCTCTGTTTTGTAAATTACTTGTTAAGTTTTATCTCCTCCAGATGACAACAGGTTTCAGATCAGATCAGTCGCTCAGTCATGTCCGACTCTTTGGGACCCCATGAATCGCAGCACGCCAGGCCTCCCTGTCCATCACCAACTCCCGGAGTTCACTCAGACTCACATCTATCCAGTCAGTGATGCCATCCAGCCATCTCATCCTCTGTCGTCCCCTTCTCCTCTTGCCCCCAGTCCCTCCCAGCATCAGAGTCTTTTCCAATGAGTCAACTCTTCACATGAGGTGGCCAAAGTACTGGAGTTTCAGCTTTAGCATCATTCCTTCCAAAGAAATCCCAGGGCTGATCTCCTTCAGAATGGACTGGTTGGATCTCCTTGCAGTCCAAGGGACTCTCAAGAGTCTTCTCCAACACCACAGTTCAAAAGCATCAATTCTTCGGTGCTCAGCCTTCTTCACAGTCCAACTCTCACATCCATACATGACCACAGGAAAAACCATAGCCTTGACTAGATGAATCTTTGTTGGCAAAGTAATGTCTCTGCTTTTCAATATGCTATCTAGGTTGGTCATAACTTTCCTTCCAAGGAGTAAGCGTCTTTTAATTTCATGGCTGCAGTCACCATCTGCAGTGATTTTGGAGCCCAGAAAAATAAAGTCTGACACTGTTTCCACTGTTTCTCCATCTATTTCCCATGAAGTGATGGGACCAGATGCCATGATCTTCGTTTTCTGAATGTTGAGCTTTAAGCCAACTTTTTCACTCTCCACTTTCACTTTCATCAAGAGGCTTTTGAGTTCCTCTTCACTTTCTGCCATAAGGGTGGTGTCATCTGCATATCTGAGGTTATTGATATTTCTCCCGGCAATCTTGATTCCAGCTTGTGTTTCTTCCAGCCCAGCGTTTCTCATGATCTACTCTGCATATAAGTTAAATAAACAGGGTGACAATATACAGCCTTGACGTACTCCTTTTCCTATTTGGAACCAGTCTGTTGTTCCATGTCCAGTTCTAACTGTTGCTTCCTGACCTGCATACAAATTTCTCAAGAGGCAGATCAGGTGGTCTGATATTCCCATCTCTTCCAGAATTTTCCACAGTTTATTGTGATCCACACAGTCAAAGGCTTTGGCATAGTCAATAAAGCAGAAATAGATGTTTTTCTGGAACTCTCTTGCTTTTTCCATGATCCAGCGTATGTTGGCAATTTGATCTCGGGTTCCTCTGCCTTTTCTAAAACCAGCTTGAACATCAGGAAGTTCACGGTTCACATATTGCTGAAGCCTGGCTTGGAGAATTTTGAGCATTACTTTACTAGCGTGTGAGAGAGACTACAGCCCTCCTCAGAACAGATCCTGCAGGAATAATCAGAAAAGTCACCCTCGGGCCCCTTAATAAAGCTCCGGGACACCCATGAGGGCCTCTGAGCTGGACAACTGGTGATTGTCAAACAGAACAAAACTAAGATTTTGTCCTCAGCTGGACAAGAACCACCCCTATTTCCCTTCCTCTACTGATACAGAGCGAATAAACTGACACGGGCGAGCGGGGGTTGGGGGGAGGGCGGGAATTTGTTGCAGTGAAAAGGAAAAAAAAAGGGAGAAATGACTTTATTTTTTTCCTGAGAACAAAGAAGATACAGAGAAGAGTCCGCAGGCCTGATCACTCCTAGTCTTTACTTTGTTGTAAGTGCTTAATAGCTCAGTCGTGTCTGACTTTGCGGCCCTATGGACTGTAGCCCGCCAGGCTCCTCTGTCCCTGGGAGTCTCCCGACCCAGCTCTCCCGCGTTGCAGGTGGATTAAAGGTTCCTGGTCTGTGGACTGTAACTGTGCTTGAGCTACATTTACACCCACCATCCTTTGACTCCATGCTAATTGCGTCCTGTACGTGGTACTCTCCTTTATCTGGTACTTTGCATTTATCTGGCACACTCGTCTCAGACCTCCCTGCCCAGTTTTTCTCTTTTTGAATTACAGAAGGAAGGCCATGGTACAATACACAAAAGCCAATGGATCCAGCTACTGGGTTGCCAGACCCAATCCCCTGCTACCTGACACCAGCCCATGACCCTGCAAGAAACAACGCCAGAGGAGGAAGAACACAAGATCCTTACGCCACTGATTTTCATCACTGCCCCCTGACCACGCGCCCTCATCTGTATGATCCCCCCAGACTCCTCATGGAGGGGGCTCCAGCTCCTGAGGACATGTGCCTGCTGAGTCTCCCCTCTGCCGGCTGGGGACTAAAGCCACCTTTCCGTCTCCTCCAAACTCTGTCTCTGTATTTTTCGTTTGGCTTCGGTGCACAGACAAGGCCAAGATGTTGGTGGCATCACACTCATCACTAGATGATGCTGAGAGCAAAGCTTTGGTGCCAGGAGACCAGCTGCACACCGAGTGTTCACACTGCATACATATGACCAACTTGAGAAGCGTCAGGGCTGCATGGCCGCGCCTCAGGGTCATTTCATTGCTGCACCACACCCTTGGCCTGTACAGAGCTCACACACATTTAAGTTGACTCCCAGGACCCTTGGAGTTGACGTTTTCTCTGAAAATAATCGAAAAATGAGCAAGTTGCCGTGGGTTGCTGCGAGCACCAGGGCCTGGCACACCCAGCTGGGCTGCCAGGCAGGCCTGCAGGGAAGGCATGTTCCCCTCCAGCTGATTCCGAGCTGTCAGCAGACACATGACTCATGCTCACACGGCCGGGCGGAAGCCCTGCCGGCTGTGGGCCGGCCCTCAGGTCAGGGAAGCGGTGGCTCCTGTGCCTCCACCGCTGCGGACAGGGAGGGCGGCGGTGATTTCTGCTGCTTCAGAAAGTGGGGCCCTTTGCAGTCTGCCCGGGAGGGGAGGCCCGATTCTGTTGTCGTCCTGCACCCCTCCTCTGGGGACGGCAGGGAGCCCGGCCTCTCCCCTTTTCTGGCCTTGGTGGGCTTCCTTTGCAGACAGCTTCCTTTGTTTGGAGTTCGAGGCAGAAGGAGAGGAAAAGGTCAAGTGGCTGTGAGCAGAAAGGGTTGCAGTGAGAAGCAGAAAAAGAGGAAGGAGCTTTTCTCTTTCCTGAGAGCAAAGATGATAAAGAGAACACTGCACAGGCCTGAACATGTCTAGTTTTTTTTTTCCTTTAACTGCTCCTGACTCTGAATGTCTGAAACTAAGTTTGCTTTTCTGCCCCCTAGCTCAGCAGGAGCTACAATTCACACCTATCTTTCTTTGACTCTGTGCTAAATACATCTCCTATCTGGTGTTAACACTTACAGCACCCTTCCCCTTGCAGCTACACACCAGAAAGGAGGTCTCAGGGCCACCACCTAACCGCCAGACTCAGTCATTGGGTTACTGACGCCAATTTCTGTCTGTCTTTGAAACAATGCAAGAGGAAGACATCAGGACCCCATCCCCTTTGTTCCCCACATCTCCTGTGCGAGCCCCCATGTTACATAAGCCCTGGACTCCTCATGGGGCGGGGTGGGGGGGGGCACCCAGTTCCTGAAGCAGGAGCCTGCTGTGTGCTCCTCTCCACCGGCTGAGAATTGAAGCCAGCTTTCTATTTCCTCCAGACTCGCTCTCTGTATTTTTCACTTGGCTTCAGTGGGCAGAGAAAGACAAGATTTTGGCTGGCAACCATTCTGGGGTCCTGTCCATGATCTGGTCGCTGGCAGGTGGCCCTAACAGACAGCCAGGGGCTCCGGCCTGCCTGGCGACTCACTGGGGAACCCAGGACTGTGGTGGAGAACAGGGCAGAAGCTGCTCTTTGCAGCTGCCAAGGCTTCCTTTGCCTTGAAAGCACTTTTTCTTCTCTTGTCCACTCCACCTTAACTTCCACTCCGAGAAACACTAAATATTGGAGGATCAGAGAGGGCGTCTGGTACGTCATCGTGACACCTGCTAGCATTTTCTTAAGTCCCCCAAGGTACACCTCAAGGCCTCTTGACATTTTTCTTTGGAGGAAACGGATGCAGTGGAAGTGGGGGGCCCGTTTGGAAGGTGCTGCTTTGGACAAGGGTCACAGGCTTAGTGAGACTTGGAAGTCCTGTCTGGGGCAGTCTTGCCATTTGTTTTTGAATTTCTGGGCATTTCTTCACCATCCGCTTTGTTTTCTGTGACTTTCCACTAGCGAGATTTGGTTTGCTTTGCTTTGTTTTCTTTGGCTTGTGCTGCAGACTTCTGACACAAACTGCTCAAACTACAACGGGAGGTGCTTTCTCTGAGATTCCATCTCAGAGTGCCCTAGGGAAAATCCTCAGTGACTGGTTGACCTGAGGTTGGACATAAATGGGCTCAGCTTGGACATTTACAATCAGCCAGCCTCCATTTGGAGAAGGAAATGGCAACCCACTCCAGTGTTCTTGCCTGGAGAATCCCAGGGACGGGGGAGCCTAGTGGGCTGCCATCTATGGGGTCGCACAGAGTCGGACACGACTGAAGCGACTTAGCAGCAGCAGCAGCCTTCTCTTTGCATTTCTTGAGGCAAGAGATAGGTGGGCTACAGCTGAGGAATTTACAACCAACCTCCTGTTTGCCATCCAAAATGGAAGTAACAGTAGAATAAGGGTAAATAGCCAGTCTTTTTCTCTTGTAAACACCTTACTGTAATAGTCATGGAAAGGACAAAGAGAAGGCAAAATCCTGTGTGAGCAAAGGATTAAGAGATCTCCCCTTACTCCTTTTTAGGATAAGGGAGATACTACAGATCCTACCAGAGAAGACAATGGCACCCCACTCCAGTACTCTTGCCTGGAAAATCCCATGGATTGAGGAGCCTGGAAGGCTGCAGATCATGGGGTCGCTGCAGGTCATGGGGACGCTAGTTTCTGTCTGTCTTTGAAACAATGTAAGAGGACAACATCAGGACCCCATCCCTGATGGGTCCTGACACGGGTCGGACACGACTGAGTGACTTCACTTTCACTTTTCACTTTCATGCATTGGAGAAGGAAATGGCAACCCATTCCAGTGTTCTTGCCTGGAGAATCCCAGGGACGGAGGAGCCTGGTGGGCTGCCGTCTATGGGGTCGCACAGAGTTGGACACGACTGAAGTGACTTAGCAGCATTAGCACAGATCCTACACAGTGCAGAAACGCTCCTTGGAGTCCAAGTCAGAGGATAATTCCATGGGGTTGCAAAGAGTCCAACACGACCGAGTGACTTTCACTTTCACTTCACTTTCATGAGTCCTGCTCCTCCCAGAAGCCTTCACTTCAAGATCCACCTTGGCTAAGATGTGCGTGCTCACCCCAGAGGAAGGTCCAGAGACAAATTACCAGCAGGGGAGAGGGGGAAGGGGGAAAAAAGCAAGATGATTGACCTGAGGGAAGACAAAGACCCAGAAAGGAGTTTTTTCTGCCTCCTTCAGTTCAGTTCAATCACTCAATCGTGTCTGACTCTTTGTGACCCCATGGACTGTAGCATCCAGGCCTCCCTGTCCATCACCAACTCCTGGAGCTTGCTCTAACTCATGTTCATTGAATCAGCGATGCCATCCAACCATCTCATCCTCTGTCATCCCCTTCTCCTCCCACCTTCAATCTTTCCCAACATTAAGGTCTTTTCCAAGGAGTCAGTTCTTCAAATCAGGTGGCCAAAGTATTGGAGCTTCAGCTTCAGCATCAGTCCTTCCAATGAACACCCAGGACTGATCTCCTTTAGGATGGACTGGTTGGATCTCCTTGCAGTCCAAGGGACTCTCAAGAGTCTTCTCCAACACCACAGTTCAAAAGCATCAATTCTTCAGTGCTCAGATTTCTTTATAGATCAACTCTCACATCCATACATGACTACTGGAAAAACCATAGGTTTGACTATACAGCCCTTTGTTGGCAAAGTAATGTCTCTGTCCCCTTATAAAGGATTTAAACTTCCCAAAGGCAAGATTCTCTCTGATCTCACCAGTGTGCCTTTCTGCATGTACTTTTCTTCTCAATAAACTTTCCATTTTACTCTTTACCTTCTGCCTCTTGAATGGACAGGCAAGGCTAGGGATATTAGCCCTAACTGCTTGTTCTTTTGGTCCAGTGGTTAGTGACAGGGCCCACATGGGGTCACAAACAAAGAATAAATCACGGTGATCTGTGAGGCTGACCAAATTGCCCAAACGGCATCCTGGTATCTGCCTAACTTCTCAAAGCTGTGAGACTACCAGATTCCAGACCTCTGGCCACATG
The DNA here is from genome assembly GCF_019923935.1 of Bubalus bubalis. NCBI lineage: Eukaryota > Metazoa > Chordata > Mammalia > Artiodactyla > Bovidae > Bubalus > Bubalus bubalis. The sequence goes on from NC_059157.1 coordinate 43,708,218, forward strand.
ACCATCCATTCAGAGAATTTTTCATTGGTGGGGTATAAGAAGGACTCCTTATTGGGGACTGGAATGCAAAAGTAGAAAGTTAAGAAACACATGGAGTAACAGGCAAATTTGGTCTTGGAGTACAGAATGAAGCAGGGCAAAGGCTAATAGAGTTTTGGAAAGAGAACACACTGGTCATAGCAAACACCCTCTTCCAACAACACAAGAGAAGACTCTACACATGGACATCACCAGATGGACAATACCGAAATCAGATTGATTATATTCTTTGCAGCCAAAGATGGAGAAGCTGTATAGTCAGCAAAAACAAGACCGGGAGCTGACTGTGGCTCAGATCATGAACTCCTTTTTGCAAAATTCAGACTTAAATTGAAGAAAGTAGGGAAAACCACTAGACCATTCAGGTATGACCTAAATCAAACCCCTTATGATTATACAGTGGAAGTGAGAAATAGATTTAAGGGACTAGATCTGATAGATAGAGTGCCTGATGAATTATGGACGGAGGTTCGTGACATTGTACAGGAGACAGGGATCAAGACCATCCCCAAGAAAAAAAAATGCAAAAAAGTAACATGGCTGTTTGAGGAGGCCTTACAAATAGCTGTGAAAAAAAGAGAAGTGAAAAGCAAAAGAGAAAAGGAAAGATATACCCATTTGAATACAAAGTTCTGAAGAATAGCAAGAAGAGATAAGAAAGCCTTCCTCAGTTATCAGTGCAAAGAAATAGAGGAAAACAATAGAATGGGAAAGACTAGAGGTCTCTTCAAGAAAATGAGAGAAGAGAAGGAAATGGCAGCCCACTCCAGTATTCTTGCCTGGAGAATCCCATGGACAGAGGAGCCTGGTGAGCTATAGTCCATGGGGTCGTGGAGAGTTGCACAAATAAAATTTAAAAAAAAAAAAGAAAAAAAAAAAAAAAAAAAAAGAAAATGAGAGATACCAAGGGAACATTTCATGCAAAAGTGGGCTCAATAAAGGACAGAAATGGTATGGACCTAACAGAAGCAGAAGATATTAAGAAGAGGTGGCAAGAATACACAGAAGAACTGCACAAAAAAGATCTTCACGACCCAGATAATCACGATGGTGTGATCACTGACCTAGAGCCAGACATCCTAGAATGTGAAGTCAAGTGGGCCTTAGGAAGCATCACTACGAACAAAGCTAGTGGAGGTGATGGAATTCCAGTTGAGCTATTCCAAATCCTGAAAGATGATGCTGTGAAAGTGCTGCACTCAATATGCCAGCAAATTTGGAAAACTCAGCAGTGGCCACAGGACTGGCAAAGGTCAGTTTTCATTCCAATCCCAAAGAAAGGCAATGCCAAAGAATGCTCAAACTACCGCACAATTGGACTCATCTCACATGCTAGTAAAGTAATGCTCAAAATTCTCCAAGCCAGGCTTCAGCAATACATGAAATGTGAACATTTCATGCTGGTTTTAGAAAAGGCAGAGGAACCAGAGGTCAAATTACCAACATCCGTTGGATTATCAAAAAAGCAAGAGAATTCCAGAAAAACAACTATTTTTGCTTTATTGACTATGCCAAAGCCTTTGTGATCACAATAAACTGTGGAAAATTCTTCAAGAGATGGGAATACCAGAGCACCTGACCTGCCTCTTGAGAAATCTATATTCAGGTCAGGAAGCAACAGTTAGAACTGGACATGGAACAACAGACTGGTTCCAACTAGGAAAAGGAGTACATCAAGGCTGTATATTGTCACCCAGCTTATTTAACTTATATGCAGAGTACATCATGAGAAATGCTGGGCTGGAGGAAGCACAAGCTGGAATCAAGATTGCTGGGAGAAATATCAATAACCTCAGATACGCGGATGACACCACCCTTAAGGCAGAAAGCGAAGAAGAACTAAAGAGGCTCTTGATGAAAGTGAAAGAGGAGAGTGAAAAAGTTGGCTTAAAGTTCAACATTCAAAAACTAAGATTATGGCATCCAGTCCCATCATTTTATGGCAAATAGATGGGGAAAGGGTGGAAACAGTGGCTGACTTTATTTTTTGGGGCTCCAAAATCACTGCAGATGGTGATTGCAGCCATGAAATTAAAAGACACTTACTCCTTGGAAGGAAAGTTATGACCAACCTAGACAGCATATTAAAAAGCAGAGGCATTACTTTGCCAACAAGGTGCATCTAGTCAAGGCTATGGTTTTTCCATTAGTCATGTATGGATGTGAGAGTTGGACTATAAAGAAAGCTGAGCACCAAAGAATTGATGCTTTTGAACTGTAGTGCTAGAGAAGACTCTTGAGAGTCCCTTGGACTGCAAGGAGATCCAACCAGTCCATCCTAAAGGAGATCAGTCCTGGCTATTCATTGGAAGGACTGATGTTGAAGCTGAAACTCCCAATACTTTGGCCACCTGATTCAAAGAACTGACCCCTTGCAAAAGACCCTGATGTTGGAAAAGATTGAAGGTGGGAGGGGAAGGGGATGACAGAGGATGAGATGGTTGGATGGCATCACTGACTCAATGCACAGGAGTCTGAAAAACTCCTGGAGTTGGTGATGGACAGGGAGGCCTGGTGTGCTGCAGTCCATGGGGTCACAAAGAGTCAGACGCACTTGAGCGACTGAAGTGAACTGAAGGACTCCGTCAGAAAGGGAGAACGCTGGTTCTCCTTAAGAGATGGTCACCCTCTCTTTTCCCTCTAATAAATCTCCTTTTCTTGCCTGACTGCCTGGCTCGGTCTCTTTTTCTGTGCACTCATCTTACAGTTAGGACTCCCGGTCTGGGAAACTTAGACCTTGCTTCCAGCTACTGCTCACTGCTGCTGACTGCATCACGCATCCCAAATCAGTTATGATGGGTAGTGACTTAATAGGAAATTGAAGATGATGCCACTTTAATGTAGAAAGTGAAGAGAAACTAAAGATCCTCTTGATGAAGGTGAAAGAGGAGAGTGAAAAATTGGCTTAAATCTCAACATTAAAAAAACAAAGATCATGGAATACTGTGCCATCACATCATGGCAAGCAACTGGGGGAAAAGTAGAAACAATGGCTGATTTTATTTGCTTGGGCTCCAAAGTCACTGCAGACGGTGGTTGAAGCTACAAAATTAAAAAACGCTTGCTCCTTGGGAGAAAAGCTATGACAAACCTCTCTCTCTCTCTTTAGTCACTAAGTCGTGTCCGACTCTTGCGACCCTATGGACCATAGCCCACCAGGCTCCTCTGTTCATGGGATTCTCCAGGCAAGAATACTGGAGTGGGTTGCCATTTACTTCTCCAGGGGATCTTCCCAACTCAGGAATTGAACCAGAGTTTCCTGCATTGCAGGCAGATTCTTTACCAACTGAGCTATGAGGGAAGCCTACATGACAAACTTAGACAGCATATTAAAATGCAGAGACATCACTTTGCCAACAAAGGTCGGTCTAGGCAAAGCTATGGTTTTACCAGTGTCATGTATGGATGTGAGAATTGGACCATAAAGAAGACTGAGTGCCAAAGAATTGATTCTTTGGAACTGAGGTGTTGGAGAAGACTCTTCAGAGTCCCTTGGACAGCAAGGACATCAAACTAATAAATCCTAAAGGAAATCAACCCTGAACATTCATTGGAAAGACTGATGCTGAAGCTGAAGCTCCAATACTTTGGCCACCTGATGCGAAGAACTGACTCATTAGAAAAGACCCTGATGCTGGGAAAGATGGAAGGCGTAAGGAGAAGGGGGCAATAGAGGATGAGCTGGTTGAATAGCATCACTGACTCAATGGACATGAGTTTGAGCAAGCTCCGGGAGCTGGTGATGGACAGGGAAGCCCATGGGGTTGCAGAGTCATACACGGTTAATGACCGAACAACAACAAAGATGATCACAACATTAAAAAAAAATTTTTTTTTTTTTGAGGAAACTCTTCTAAGACCTCTTAGGGTGAAAATTACTTTTTTTCTTTTTAAAGTTACATTTCTAGGTGTCTTTAAGATGTAAATGTTCTATCTGATCTTCCTAAGTAGTTCTATTGTGTATGTGTTTGTGTCAGGCTTATAAGAGGTCTTTTTATAATTTGGTGGTGGCCAAATGACTGATTTAAAATTAGAGAAACTAACTAATCATTAAATCTAGAGCACAGACCAAAAAGCTGCCAAAACTGGGGTTTCCTAGGAACTGCAGGATTTTGTCACATATGGATACCCCAACTTTGGGATAATTGCAAAGCCATTACACCATGCTTTGAAAGGTACAGATTCTGAAACTTTGGTTTGAATGGGAGATTGCCAAAAGGCTTATGAGACTCTGAAGCTGAAGCTCATGACTGAAACAGCCCTAGGCCTGCCCGAGGTCCAGAAAGAATTCAAATTGTACTTGCAGGAGAAGCAGGGGCTGGACCAGGGCATGGTGGGAGAGAATCCCCGACCAGTAGCTTATCTTTCAAAGCAGCTGGACACCAGGGCTGCCAGCCGGCCCCGCTGCTTACGAGCAGTAGCCGCCACCTGTGAACTGTTAAAGGAGGCAGTGAAGTTCACTTTGGGCGAGCCAGCCACAGTGTCCGTCCCACAGAAAGTCCTAGTCCTTCTGGAACAATGGGGTGGATGCTGGATGACCTCAAGGAGGATGGGGAAATATCAGGCAATCCTCCTTCATGACCCCTGTGGAGCCCTGTACCAAGGTCACAGGGTAAAATATCTGCAACTGACCAAGCCCCATAGCAACTTTTGCCATGAGCCTCCAGATCTAAACTGGCCAGCTCCCTGATCCCATATTAGGTAAAATACCTACCCTACTATCCACCCCGTGCAGTGCTGCGCTTAGTTGCTCAGTCGTATCTGACTCTTTGTGACCCTATGGGTTGTAGCCCACCAGGCTTCTATCCATGGGGATTCACCAAGCAAGAAAACTGGAGTGGGTTGCCATACCCTTCTCCCGGGGATCTTCCCAGTCCAGGGATCGAACCCAGGTGTCCCACATTGCAGGTGGATTCTTTACCGTCTGAGCCACCGGGGAAGCCCACCCTATAATATCCCAGCCAATCACCTACTGCCACCCTTCCAGTAGGAATTTTCTCTGTCTCAAGGCTGTAAAACTTGGCTACTGTCTGTGAAAGGGATATGATCTCCCTAGAGCTGGCCCGCTGTTCTAACAGCGTCTCCCACTCTAATAAACTTCATTCTCTTCTCATTTGGCCTCATGTCCGGAAGTGACCCACCTGTGCACGGGCCGGGACAACCCCCAGCGTCACCACAGAGTGAGCAGTTCTTACTTCCTTCTCCCTGTGTCCTAACTCCCTGAGCAGGAGACCCTCCAAGACACCTGGAGGTTTGGGGACTATCCACCTTGATTGACTGGGTCTGTCAGATAAGCCCCTGAGCAAGGCTGGCTGGGACCTTTTTCTGACGGCAGTGATTCTGGGAGGGAGGGTTAGCCGTGGGCAGTAGCTATGGAGCAACCGGTGACTGTGGCCAAAGCCCCCTCCCCATTCCCCTCTTCACAGAAAGCTGAGCTCATTGCTCTAATACCAGCTCTAATCTTCCCAGAAGGAAAAAGGGCCTGACTTCCCTTTCTTTACCCAACTCTGGGGATCACAGAGCCTTTCATATAAAAGTAGGTAAAACAGACAGGGAACAAAAAGAAAAATCCTTCTAAACTCCCCCTAAAGACTAAAGCTCATAAGTTAAAGAAACTGACCAAATGACTGTCAGGTTCATGTGGACTGGGAAATACTCAACAATAAGTTGATACTAGTATTGTTTAAGGTTGCTGATCTAATTAATATAGGCATGCCATTAAGAGTCAAGGTTCAATTACATGGGACTAAATTTACTGATAAAACATGATTTATAACTTTATGACCTTAGAAAGAGGTGGCAAGAATACACAGAAGAACTATACAAAAAAGATCTTCATGACCCAGGTAACCACGATGGTGTGTTCACTCACCTAGAGCCAGACATCCTGAAATGCGAAATCAAGTGGGCAGTTTTGGGAGGAAATTTTTCTGAGCCCTGATTCTTATATCTTCTCATGCCTAGAGAAACACTAACATCATTGATGGTGACAGCTTCTTTGACTGTTAAAAAATTTACAGTTAAAGTAAAAATAGAATAGATGCGGAAATAATTAGCTGACAGTGAGGCAGAAATTACTAGACAGTATAAGGCTATGAGACCTCAGTTCCTTTTTAATTTCAATATTTTTTCTCTTCTTAAGCATCTCACTCATTGTTCTAATTTCTAGGCATTCAGAGAACTGCCTCCCTTGTCTGGAGGGTCATAAAACATTCAGACCCAGAGTTAGGGGAAGCACACTGATTGAAACTGCCCACCCTGGCCAGGCTCTCTAGTAACAATTTGCATGAGTTGTTTTACGACAGGAGGTCCTGGTAAGGAACATGGAACTAATAAGCCACCACCAACTGAAAGAGTTTGGGAAAGGTCAAAAGGAGACACCACATATCCGACCACCTCCCAGAATCCTTCTCTCTGACATCCATCTTGGTTGAGCGATGTGTGTGCCACCAGGAAGGACTCTGAGTCAGAATGATTGGCCAAAGACAACCCGGAAACTAATCCATCACCATAAAACCCGAGACTGCGAGCCATGCAGCAGAGCGGGTCTCCTGGGTTCCCTCTCCTTGCTGCTCTCCGCCTGGGTGCCCTCTTCCAATAAAGTCTCTTGCTTTGTCAACACGTGTCTCCTCGGACAATTCTTTTCCACGTGTTAGATAGGAGCCCACTCTCTTGGGGCCCTGGAGGGCCCCCCCACCCTACAACACCAGGACAAGACAATCATAAACTGCTGTCCAGTTTCTCAAGGGGAAAAACTCCAAGAAGACCATTAACTCTTAAACATATATTTGGCCCCTAAATAATGGTCTGGGGTCTTGGGAAAAGGTCAAGTGATGATGTTGCAATGTCTGCAGACACCGAGAAACTGAGGGTCCAAAAAAACCACAAAAATGACAAACTGGACGTTGCGACATTCAAACTGGTCAAAAATGACACACATTAAAGTCGCAAGCCGATCAAAATTATGCAGATCAATTCTAGTAGAGATGAAAAACTGCTGCAATGCCCGCCTTTTGGGGCTCTTCACCCCCTCTCAGAGTCTATGTTGAGAGCTTTGTATCTCTAGCCTTTAAAAATAAAGTTTACCTGTGTGAGAGTTTGCGAGTTTGCAGAATTCATTCTTTGGCTCTGTGAGTAGAATAGGTTTTCACATTTCAGTACCATGGTGTGATTGCAGACAAGTCCTTGTACTGTTAAGAACTTGAGTTTTCTGAGCTGTGTCAGACTTAGGATGCCATCAGCCATTCTAAAAACAAAGTGCTAGGAGCGGGTGATTAAACCTTACTTTTTAAAGGCCTCTTCTTATAACTGTTATATGTTTCTGCTTAGTCACTCAGGCGTGTCTGACTCTTTGTGACCCATGGACTGTGGCCTGTCATCTTCCCTGTCCATGGGATTCTCCAGGCAAGAAAACTGGAGTGGGTTGCCATTTCCTTCTCCAGAGTTATATGTTTAGACAATGAAATTGCTCTGGATCATATAATGACAAGGAAAAAAACCACATGTGTAATGATCAATAGCCACATTAAAAGTTAAGACCTACTTAGATAAACCTAGACAACTGACTACCTGGCTATAAGTCTCTTTGAAGTGTTAAATCTAAGGATTCAGGCTTCATGTTTTTCTACTTTGCCTATTAATGTTCTGGTTGTCTTTCCTCCAACTACTTCTGAGTCCAAATGGCTCCATTCCTTTGGACAGGATGACCCAAGCGCTGACCCTATCTGGACCACAATCAAAACTATCATCAAATGTAGCTTGGTTCTTACTCCTTCCTTGATCCTTAGTTACAACAACTCTTTCACTGACCCATGGCCTCTGTTTTTTTTAAAATACCTGTTAAGTTTTGTCTCCTCCAGATTACAACAGATTTACATCAAGCTACAAATGAACATCACCAGATGCTCAACACGGAAATCAGACTGATTATATTCTTTGCAGCCAAAGATGGAGAAGCTCTATACAGTCAACCAAAACAAGACCGGGAGCTGATGTAGCTCAGATCATGAACTTCTTATTGCAAAATTCAGACTTAAATAGAAGAAAGTAGGGAAAACCACTAGACCATTCAGGTATGACCTAAATCAAATCCCTTATGATTATACAGTGGAAGTGAGAAATAGATTTAAGGGCCTAGATCTGATAGATAGAGTGCCTGATGAACTATGGAATGAGGTCGGTGACATAGTACAGGAGACAGGGATCAAGACCATCCCCATGCAAAAGAAATGCAAAAAACAAAATGGCTGTCTGGGGAGGCCTTACAAATAGCTGTGAAAAGAAGAGAAGCAAAAAGCAAAGGAGAAAAGGAAAGATATAAGCATCTGAATGCAGAGTTCCAAAGAATAGCAAGAAGAGATAAGAAAGCCTTCTTCAGCGATCAATGCAAAGAAATAGAGGAAAACAACAGTATGGGAAAGACTAGAGATCTCTTCAAGAAAATCAGAGATACCAAGGGGACATTTCATGCAAAGATGGGCATGATAAAGGACAGAAATGGTACGGACCTAACAGAAGCAGAAGATATTAAGAAGAGGTGGCAAGAATACACAGAAGAACTGTACAAAAAAGATCTTCATGACTCAGATAATCATGACGGTGTGATCACTCATCTAGAGCCAGATATCCTGGAATGTGAAGTCAAGTGGGCCTTAGAAAGCATCACTATGAAAAAAGCTAGTGGAAGTGATGGAATTCCAGTTGAGCTATTCCAAATACTGAAAGATGATGCTGTGAAAGTGCTGCACTCAATATGCCAGCAAATTTGGAAAACTCAGCAGTGGCCACGGGACTGGAAAAGGTCAGTTTTTATTCCAATCCCAAATCCCAAATGCCAAAGAATGCTCAAACTACCGCACAATTGCACTCATCTCACATGCTAGTAAAGAAATGCTCAAAATTCTCCAAGCCAGCCTTTAGCAATACGTGAACCGTGAACTTTCTGATGTTCAAGATGGTTTTAGAAAAGGCAGAGGAACCCCAGATCAAATTGCCAACATACACTGGAATCATGGGAAAAGCAAGAGAGTTCCAGAAAAACATCTATTTCTGCTTTATTGACTATGCCAAAGCCTTTGACTGTGTGGATCACAATAAACTGTGGAAAATTCTGAAAGAGATGGGAATACCAGACCACCTGATCTGCCTCTTGAGAAATCTGTATGCAGGTCAGGAAGCAACAGTTAAAACTGGACATGGAACAACAGACTGGTTCCAAATAGGAAAAGGAGTATGTCAAGGCTGTATATTGTCACCCTGCTTATTTAACTCAGCAGAGTAGATCATGAGAAACGCTGGGCTGGAAGAAACACAAGCTGGAATCAAGATTGCCAGGAAAAATATCAATAACCTCAGATATGCAGATGACACCACCCTTATGGTAGAAAGTGAAGAGGAACTCAAAAGCCTCTTGATGAAAGTGAAAGTGGAGAGTGAAAAAGTTGGCTTAAAGCTCAACATTCAGAAAACGAAGATCATGGCATCTGGTCCCATCACTTCATGGGAAATAGATGGAGAAACAGTGGAAACAGTGTTAGACTTTATTTTTCTGGGCTCCAAAATCACTGCAGATGGTGACTGCAGCCATGAAATTAAAAGACGCTTACTCCTTGGAAGGAAAGTTATGACCAACCTAGATAGCATATTGAAAAGCAGAGACATTACTTTGCCAACAAAGTCCGTCTAGTCAAGGCTATGGTTTTTCCAGTCGTCATGTATGGATGTGAGAGTTGGACTGTGAAGAAGGCTGAGCACTGAAGAACTGATGCTTTTGAACTGTGGTGTTGGAGAAGACTCTTGAGAGTCCCTTGGACTGCAAGGAGATTCAACCAGTCCATTCTGAAGGAGATCAGCCCTGGGATTTCTTTGGAGGGAATGATGCTGAAGCTGAAACTCCAGTACTTTGGCAACGTCTTGCAAAGAGTTGACTCATTGGAAAAGACTCTGATGCTGGGAGGGATTGGGGGCAAGAGGAGAAGGGGATGACAGAGGATGAGATGGCTGGATGGCATCACTGACTGAATGGACATGAGTCTGAATGGACGTGAGTCTGAGTGAACTCTGGGAATTGGTGATGGACAGGGAGGCCTGCCCTGCTGCGATTCATGGGGTCTCGAAGTCTCGAGTCGGACACGACTGAGCGACTGAACTGAACTGAATGATGATGCAGAGAGAAAAACCACTCTTCCCAACAGATGTTATAGGAATAACCACAAAAGTCACCCTGGGGCCACTTAAAACAGAATGAGAGCTTTGTGACTCCAACTAGTTAGCAACTGAACTGAACTGAAATGGGTTAAGGAACGGAACTCAGACTTGCAAGTACCTAGTTAACTGGAGAAATTGAATCGTACCTTAACTATTGAGGGGCTCTTTAAATGTTCAAAATTAAAAAGCCAGCTTGGTAAAACCTTAAACTAGGGCTTCTAGGGGGAAGTTCGGGTTTCTCTGTGTCTTTGAGTTGTAAATGTTCTATCTGACCTTCCTAGTTTGTTCTTGTGTGTGTGTGTGTGTGTGTGTGTGTGTGTGTGTAAGGCCTATAACAGATCTTTTTGCCTTCTCAATCATTTGCATCTCTGAGGAGCTATAATTTATTAGTGGCCAAATGATGGATTCTTTGAAAATTAGAGAAACTAATAAATTATTAAATTTAGGGCATTGTCATTGTAAACAACTGTTTTGATGTTAAAACAAATGTATGATATAGTTATAGTTAAAACAAAAGTCAAATTAACCTAAGAACTTTTTATTGAATGAGAAAAATTGGTTGAGGAAGCTTCATTGTGGCCTTCCCCTCAATGGGCCTTATAGATGCTGCTGCTTCTGCTAAGTCACTTCAGTCGTGTCTGACTCTGTGCGACCCCATAGACGGCAGCCCACCAGGCTCCCCCATCCCTGGGATTCTCCAGGCAAGAAAACTGGAGTGGGTTGCCGTTTCCTTCTCCAATGCATGAAAGTGAGAAGTGAAAGTGAAGTCACTCAGTCATATCTGACTCTTAGTGACCCCATGGACTGCAGCCTACCAGGCTCCTCTGTCGATGGGATTTTCCAGGCAAGAGTACTGGAGTAGAGTGCCATTGCCTTCTCTTTACGGATGCTAATAAGAGCAATTAGGAATATCAAGAAAAAACTTGGGGGAAAAAAGTCTAGCTATTATACCAATGAGGTAAAACAAAAAAAAATTTTTAAGGAGTTACCTAAAATGAATAAATAATTCTTTGTGTGGCTATTTAGAATGGGTAAATAGATAAGACATAGTACTTGTACACTATTGGAAGAGGTCAGTTTTCATTCCAATCCCAAAGAAAGTGTTAGTCACTCAGCTGTGCCCAACTCTTTGCAACCCAATGGACTGTAGCCAGCCAGGCTCCTCTGTCTATGGAATTCTCCAGGCAAGAATACTGGAGTGGGTTGCCATTTCCTTCTCCAGGGGATCTTCGAGACCCCCGGACTGAACCCAGGTCTCCTGTATTGCAGGCAGATTCTCTACCATTTGAGCCACCAGGGAAGCCCAATCTCAAAGAAAAGCAATGCCAAAGAAAGTTCAAACTACTGCACAATTGCACTCATTTCACATACAACAGAAAGGTAATGCTCAAAATCCTGGGAGCTAGGCTTTAACAGTACATGAACTGAGAACTTCCAGATGTTCAGCTGGATCTAGAAAAGGCAGAGGAACCAGAGATCAAACTGCCAACATCTGCTGGATCTTAGATAAAGCAAGGGAAGTCCAGAAAGACATCTACTTCTGCTTCATTGACTACACTAAAGCCTTTGACTGTATGGATCACAACAAAGTGTGGAAAATTCTTAAAGAGATGGGAATACCAGACCACCTGACCTGCCTCCTGAGAAACCTGTATGCAGGTCAAGAAGCCACAGTTAGAACTGGACATGGAACAGACTGTTTCCAAATAGGAAAAGGGGTACGTCAAGGCTGTATATTGTCACCCTGCATATTCAACTTATATGCAGAGTACGTCATGCGAAATGCCAGGCTAGATGAAGCTCAAGCTGGAATCAAGATTGCCAGGAGAAATATCAATAACCTCAGATATGCAGATGATACCACCTAATGGCAGTAATCGAAGAGAAATTAAAGAGCCTCTTGAAGAAGGTGAAAGAGGAGAGTGAAAAAACTGGCTTAAATCTCAAAATTCAGAAAACTAAGATCATGGCATCTGGTCCCATCACTTCATGGCAAATAGATGGGGAAACATCGGAAACAGGGTCAGTTTATTTTCTTGGGCTCCAAAATCACTGCGGATTGCGATTGCAGTCATGAAATTAAAAGATGCTTGCTCCTTGGAAAAAAGCTATGACATTAGAAAGCAGAGACATCACTGCCAACAAAGGTCTGTCTTGTCAAAGCTATGGTTTTTCCACTAGTCATGTACGGATGTGAGAGTTGGACCATAAAGAAAGCTGAGCACCGAAGAATTGATGCTTTTGAACCTCGTTGTGGGAGAAGCCTCTCAAGAGTCCCCTGGACTGCAAGGAGATCAAACCAGTCAATCCTAAGGAAATCAACCCTGAATACTCATTGGAAGGACTGATGCAGAAGCTGAAGCTCCAGTACTTTGGCCACCTGGTCCCAGGAGCTGACTTGGTAGATAGTGGCTCTAGGTTGGACATTTGCAATCAGCCAACCTCCTTTTTGCACTTCCTGAGGCAAGAGATAGGTGGGGTCCAGTTGAGGAATTTACAGCTTCCTGTTTGTTCTCCAAAAAGGAAGAAACAGTAGAATCAGGGTAAATAGCCAGTCTTGCAAACATCTCAAGGAAATAATTATGGCAAGGACAAAGAGAGGCAAAACCCTGTCTGAGTTAAAAATTAAGGGAACACCGTTTCCCCCTTTTTAGGATAAGGGAGACACTATACAAGCACAAAAAGGTTTGCTGGAGTCAAAAATCAGAGGATAATGCCAGGCCATAGTGAGTCTTGCTCCTTCCAGAAGCCTTGCTTAGAGATCCACCCTGGGGGAGATCCTGACACAAACTGCCAGGGTCAGGGGGAGAAGGGAGGCATGGGGGGGGGGTGTGGTGGAGAGGCGCAGACAAAGCAAGATTATTGGCCTGAGGGAAGACAAAGACCTGGAAACCGTGCCCTTATAAAGGATTTAAACTTCCCAAAGGTGAGACTCTGAGCTTACCAGTGTTCATTTCTGAATCTGGTTTTGTTTTCAATAAACTTTTTACTTTACTCTTTACCTTCCGCCTCTCGACTAGGCAGGCAAGACTAGCGACCTTAACCCTAAATGCTGGCTCCAGGGGTCCAGCGGTTAGGACCCGGGTCTGGGAAACTAAGGCCTTGCTTCCAGCTTCTGCTCCCTGCTGCTTGCTGCATCCCAAATCAGACTCACTGGAAAAGACGCTGATGCTGAGAAAGACTGAGGGCAGGAGGAGAAGGGTGAGTGGCAGAGGATGAGAGGGTGGGATGGCATCATCCACTCAATGGACACGAGTTTGAGCAAACTCTGGAGATGGTGAAGGACAGGGCGGCCTGATGCACTGCCGTCCCTGAGGTCACAGAGAGTCCCTTTGACTGAACAGCAACAAAGCGAATGAGCCTGAGGAACCCCCTACTGGTATCAGACATTAAAAGCTAAACAAGCCTGTTCTATTTACCACAGTTTTAAGTTATCTGTTTAAGGGGCCAGAAAAATTTACATTGAGCTATCTGACCAATTATTTTGGGACAGTTAGGCCAAAGGGCCTGACTTCCTGGCCTTTACCTGACTGGGGATCAGATCAGATCAGTCGCTCAGTCTTGTCCGACTCTTTGCGAGCCCATGAATCGCAGCACGCCAGGCCTCCCTGTCCATCACCAATTCCCAGAGTTCACTCAGACTCACGTCCATCGAGTCACTGATGCCATCCAGCTGTCTCATCCTCTGTCATCCCCTTCTCCTCCTGCCCCCAATCCCTCCCAGCATCAGAGTCTTTTCCAATGAGTCAACTCTTCGCATGAGGTGGCCAAAGGACTGGAGTTTCAGCTTTAGCATCTTTTCTTCCGAAGAAATCCCAGGGCTGATCTCCTTTAGAATGGACTGGTTGGGTCTCCTTGCAGTCCAAGGGACTCTCAAGAGTCTTCTCCAACACCACGGTTCAAAAGCATCAATTCTTCGGTGCTCAGCCTTATTCACTGTCCAACTCTCACATCCATACATGACCACAGAAAAAACCATAGCCTTGACTAGACTAACCTTTGTTGGCAAAGCAATGTCTCTGCTTTTCAATATGCTATCTAGGTTGGTCATAACTTTCCTTCCAAGGAGTAAGCGTCTTTTAATTTCATGGCTGCAGTCACCATCTGCAGTGATTTTGGAGCCCAGAAAAATAAAGTCTAACACTGTTTCCACTGTTTCTCCATCTATTTCCCATGAAGTGATGGGACCAGATGCCATGATCTTCGTTTTCTGAATGTTGAGCTTTAAGCCAACTTTTTCACTCTCCACTTTCACTTTCATCAAGAGGCTTTTGAGTTCCTCTTCACTTTCTACCATAAGGGTGGTGTCATCTGCATATCTGAGGTTATTGATATTTCTCCCGGCAATCTTGACTCCAGCTTGTGCTTCCTCCAGCCCAGTGTTTCTCATGATGTACTCTGCATATAAGTTAAATAAACAGGGTGACAATATACAGCCTTGACGAACTCCTTTTCCTATTTGGAACCAGTCTGTTGTTCCATGTCCAGTTTTAACTGTTGCTTCCTGACCTGCATACAGATTTCTCAAGAGGCAGATCAGGTGGTCTGGTATTCCCATCTCTTTCAGAATTTTCCACAGTTTATTGTGATCCACACAGTCAAAGGCTTTGGCATAGTCAATAAAGCAGAAATAGATGTTTTTCTGGAACTCTCTTGCTTTTCCCATGATCCAGTGTATGTTGGCAATTTGATCTGGGGTTCCTCTGCCTTTTCTAAAACCATCTTGAACATCAGAAAGTTCACGGTTCACGTATTGCTAAAGGCTGGCTTGGAGAATTTTGAGCATTTCTTTACTAGCATGTGAGATGAGTGCAATTGTGCGGTAGTTTGAGTACTCTTTGGCATTGCCTTTCTTTGGGATCGGAATGAAAACTGACCTTTTCCAGTCCTGTGGCCACTGCTGAGTTTTCCAAATTTGCTGGCATATTGAGTGCAGCACTTTCACAGCATCATCTTTCAGTATTTGGAATAGCTCAACTGGAATTCCATCACCTCCACTAGCTTTGTTCGTAGTGATGCTTTCTAAGGCCCACTTGACTTCACATTCCAGGATGTCTGGCTCTAGATGAGTGATCACACCGTCATGATTATCTGGGTCGTGAAGATCTTTTTTGTACAGTTCTTCTGTGTATTCTTGCCACCTCTTCTTAATATCTTCTGCTTCTGTTAGGTCCATACCATTTCTGTCCTTTATTGAGCCCATCTTTGCATGAAATGTTCCTTTGGTATCTCTGATTTTCTTGAAGAGATCTCTAGTCTTTCCCATTCTGTTGTTTTCCTCTATTTCTTTGCATTGATCGCTGAAGAAGGCTTTCTTATCTCTTCTTGCTATTCTTTGGAACTCTGCATTCAGATGCTTATATCTTTCCTTTTCTCCTTTGCTTTTTGCTTCTCTTCTTTTCACAGCTATTTGTAAGGCCTCCCCAGACAGCCATTTTGTTTTTTGCATTTCTTTTGCATGGGGATGGTCTTGATCCCTGTCTCCTGTACTATGTCACCGACCTCATTCCATAGTTCATCATGCACTCTATCTATCAGATCTAGGCCCTTAAATCTATTTCTCACTTCCACTGTATAATCATAAGGGATTTGATTTAGGTCATACCTGAATGGTCTAGTGGTTTTCCCTACTTTCTTCAATTTAAGAAGAGCCTTATACACAGAAGTGGGTAAAATAGACAAGCAGCAACAACAAAAGCTTCTAAACTCTCTCCGAAGATCAATGCTTGTTGACTGGATCCTTATGAAAACTAAAGTCAAAGGCATAGAAGTTGGTGGAATTTAGATAAATGTATATAAATTGGTATATTTAAATGGGCTTTATATAAGGTGGTTACAGCTCTTATTTAATTATATTGTGGGAAAGACAAGGCATATAGTTTGCCACTAAGGAAATGTTAACTAAATGTGCTGAGGATACCAATAGTTACCTGACTTATATAAAATAAGTAAACTGGGAATTAACAGGCAAGGGTTAATAAAAAAAAAAAAGTGTTTTTGCTTTGGTTTAATTTATAAACTCAGAAAAGTCTTTGCTAAATGCCTTATCCAAACCTTTGAAGACATGATAAATTAAAACTCAAAAGT
Source organism: Bubalus bubalis (assembly GCF_019923935.1). NCBI lineage: Eukaryota > Metazoa > Chordata > Mammalia > Artiodactyla > Bovidae > Bubalus > Bubalus bubalis. The sequence continues at coordinate 43,724,550 of NC_059157.1, forward strand.
CATAAAACAGAACTTTGTAAATTAAATTTCAGTTTTATTAAAAATCTTGCCACTGATTTCTTCCTGTAACTTCACCTGTAACTTCAGGTGACAGAACTGTTCTTTGTAAAACTAAATAACTGTCTTTGTCTTGCAAGTATGTAAACCAGAATATGAATACAGGCCTCTAGGAGCTGAGACTAAGCCCAGTTAAGCAGACAAGTCCTGGGAAACCAAGAAAAAAAATGGCAGTTTTAAATCAAAACTGCTGAGAACGTTCCCTCAGCCAAACCTTATAGATAGTAAGCCTTGATCATCTGAACAAGCAACTTTAAGGTCTTCCAACTGTTAACTAGTAAGTTTATATTAATATTGTAATACCCGGTTCATAGCTAAAGCCATGAGATCTCATTTGCTTTTGTTTGTGTACACATTATACATATATGATATCTCTACTTCTAAAAGATATTATTAGAATTGGATTTATAAAGAGCTCTATTTAATTTTAATAAAAAATGCTTACATTTGAAGAAAACTGGCCAAGATGACTTTCAGGTTCACGTGGACTGGGAAATATTCAATATTAAGTTGAAACCTGATATTAATTTTTATGTTTGTGGATCTAAATTAATATAGATGTTATTAAGAGTCATCAAATTTAAGTATAATACTTTATTGTTCCTAGGTTTAATAAATAAGACCTTACTAATCTCTTGCAAGAAAATAACTGGACATGAAGAAACTTCCAGGTAAATGTAAATAAAATTAAAACTTTGGGATAAAAACTTTAAAGTAAGCATATTTTAGAAATGTCTAAGTAAAATGATCTTTCCAGATGTTCGGTAACCTAAGATTCTAAAGCTGTGCCAATTTCAGCTAAGTGATGAAAGTTTATTTATTTAAAAGATGTATCAGTTACTAAAAAATAAAAAAAAATTAAAAGTATTTGAGAATATTAATGAAAATGTTTGGTATCACTTGAGATGTTCTCTATAAGAAAGCAAATGTTTTTAGAAATTTTCACTGGTATTTATGCTCACCAATCTATAGAATGCTAATATAAAGGTCAGTTGTTGGTTGATTAAGGAAAATAAGATGTGTGTTTTCAGTAAAGAAGGTATAAAGAATGGAACTGCATTTTATGAAGGGAAAAGGAAGTAGGTCTGACTGACAGGTGGCTATTTCAGGATGGGAGAACAAAGTAATGGGTAAAAAAGTGATAAGAAGGTGTGTGGAAAGTGGACCCTGAGAAAAGAGTTTTGTGCATGGTTAGGACAAAGTTTAAAATAAATTTAATTAGGTTTACCTTTAAATGAATTTAAAAGTAAGCTGGTGCCAAAACTTTTTAGAGAGAATTTGACTTTTCTCTGTTAAGGGACACAGATTATTCAGATGTTGAACTGCCTTTAATAGATTTAAGTTTATTTACCTCTTAAATGATGCATTATGCATTTGCCTCTAAAATTCTTTATTGTTACTTTGGCTAAGTGAACAGCTATTGTTTCACAATGACCTAGACTGAGTGTTCTAAAGCTCTTTGGTATTTGTTGACAAAACTTCCTAAATCATTGTAATGAAGCCCTTTTGACTTCCAGCTAACTTTGGGAAGCTTCAGAGGGTTCCTGAAACATCCCAAAGAGTGATATAACACTAATTCAGTTCATTTTGTATGCAGAATACATGGGAAGTATTGTCAAGTAATAAATCTTGGGTTCCACTGTATGGTAATTGTTACTAATATAGATACCCTAGAAACTGTATGGAATCCCTACAGTTCCGGTGTCTGGGTAAGATGCCATCAGTCATAACTCGAGTTACTATCTTAAACAGTTGTCATAGCACTAACCAAATTCTTTGCAAAAATGCTTCCTCTGCAAGAAAATTTATAGAAAGGACTTTTTGATAAATAAACATTTCTGAACTGGGTAAGAAATTAAAGGACCCTAATGGAAAACCTGACTTCACAAAGGTTAACAAAAGGACTGAATGAACTGAGTTTCTGTGCCCTTAAATGATGCTTATTTATTTTCTCTGTGACCTTGGTTAAATGGAGAGGTATTGTTTCAGTGACCTCTGATCCTGTGTTTTAAAATCCTTTTGATATTTCTAACAAACTTCCCAAATATCAAAATAGAACTAGGCTTTTTAGCCTCCAGTTGACTGCGATGGATGCTTCAAGGAAGTACCTCTGAGGAAACTCAGAGATTAATGTTAAGCTAAGTTTATTTGATATTTTTAATTCAAAAACATTGTCAAGTGATTAAAAGTAAACTTTAGGTTGTGATAAATACCATTAGTACAGATATTTCATAATTTATATGGAATCCCTAACATCTGACAAGTCCTGATAGAAGGTTATCAGGCATAATTCTAGAGATTATACTAAAATGTTATATAGTCCAAGTTTCTCAGCTACATTGTACTCAAATCTTCAACCATGCAGAAGGGCCAAGGCACAATCAGTACGGAAGCTGCTTTTAGAAAGAGTGATTCCCATCTGGGGAATCCCCTCTGAACTACACAGTGACAGAAGGACCCGTTTTTCTGGACAAACTTAAGGAAATGTGTAAAATTTGGTCAATTATGCAACATTTCCATTGTTCCATTCCATTCCATCACCCCTAGTCTTCTGGGTGAGTGGAAAGGGCAAATGGAACAATGAAAACTCAGTTGGCTAAAATGATGGATGCTTATTCCTTACTTGGCCTAAGGCTATTTCGTTGGTTCTCTTCAACCTCAGAGCCATTCCTTTTGGCAAACATCATTTGTTTCCCTTTGAGATTATTACAGGGAGACCAATGAGACTGGATGAACATGATCCTATATTACTTAAGGGAGATACATTATTGAAGGGGCTTAGCCAAAGTATTGACAAATCATTCTAAATTTGTTTCTGAAACTTACTGTAGTAATCTATCCTCAAATGAAGATCAGATGTCCCATGACCTACAACCAGGAGATTATGTATACTAAAAGAGATATCATTCAAAGGACTCCCTCCAGCCTAGATTGAAGGGCCCTTATCAGGTTATTTTAATTATCTCATGTGCAGCAACACTAAAGAGAATTGACTCTTGGATTGATATCTCCCACCTAAAAAGGGCTCCTGCACCAGACTGGTCCATAGAGAGAACTGCTAACCTCAAACCCACCTTAAAACAACACTCTGGTAATAAGGACACGCCATCACCAGGATGAGAGGAAGATGACATCAGAAGTAGACAGCTGACCCAAGTGACCCTGCACATGACCCACATGATTGTTCATAAGTTTTCTCCTTAGTTTTTTGGACTCTTGCACATGAATCAAATGTTTTTCTATCATGGGCATGATCTTATGCAAATTTTAGAAATCAATCAAATTGTTGGGTCAATTACCTGCATCCAGTACTTCTGGTTTACCTTGATGGGTTTCTCTCCTCCAAGGCTCTGACTGGATGGCTCTTATAAAGTTTATTTTGGAAGAAAGAAATTATAGTTCTGTCTGGGCTGGTACTGACATCACTAGATGGGACCCACTCACTTGCCAATCAAACATACTTATTCTAACCTTGGCCATAAATATGAATTTTCCCTTAAGGTTACTCTAGCTCAGTCAGAACAAAGGCTAAATTCTAGTTAAAAAAAAAGTAAACTCTAGAATATTAGGAGGGACACTTCCTCAGTTTTGGAATGTATTTATCTGGCTAACACCAGGCTATGGTTGTCTAAGCCTAAAGGCCCCCCATGCTGGGAATAATTAAACCATACCAAAGATAATCAACCTAATAACACTAGAAAATTAGGCTAGGTGCTTTATGAAAACAACCAATTTACCATTTCTCTTAAAGACGGTGACTGGTATGGAACAGATTGGGTCAGATGTCCAGAAATATACTGGCTGGCACCTAACGGGACTCAATGGCTTTGTGGGTCCAATCTATGACCCTGGCTTCCACCAACCAGGCTGGCTAGGAAGGTGTCCTTTAGGATTCCCTTGGGCTCAAGGCCACTTATGTACAAACTCAGATGTGACTCTAGTATATTTACCATCAATATGAGCCCGATTGACCAAGAGATCTGTATTTCACCGGCATGATCAGTTAGCAGCTATTTTTGTGCCTTCAGTAGGATTGGAAAATGTCATTTCTTACATTGAAGACTTAACAAAATTCACTCAAAAGACATTAAATGATAGCAACTAGGCTACTAGCCTACTAAATTCTGAGGTCTTTATGATGAGAAAAGCTGTATTACAAAATCGTATGGCCCTTGATATTCTTACAGCATCTCAGGGAGGCAACTGTGCTGTAATTCAAATTGAATGTTGTGTTTACATACCAGATGAATCCTCTGATGTAACACATTTAATGACTCACATGAAAAATCAGATTGCTGCCTGATGATTCACTTCCTAGCCTTGGTGATCTTTTAGGAAGATGGTTTGGTTATGGAAGCTCATGGCTTAAAATCCTACTTGTAATTTTAACAACATTATTAGCTGTTGTAATCTGTTTATTTTATATGGCTAAACATCTTGAAAAACCAGATCGTATTTATAATGTGGAATAATTGCAATAGTGTGATTCAAGGTATGAGAAGAGGCAACAAGGGAAATATCTCTTGGATCCTATTAGGTTAGAAGAAAGAGGATCCAGAGAATCTTTAATTCTCTACATGGGCCTAATCTGGAAATTAACACCTAGAGTGACATATCAGTGCAGAACTTTCACCTGATCTGGGAGGAGCCTCCCAGCGCCCTGGGATAAAAACAAACAGTGGTCAGGAAATGTCTCCCAATGTGGTCGAATTTCCGACCATGGGGAGGGAAGGTGAAATGAAATATTTTCTGCTCTATGCTCTACCAGTAAACATGCCTCTTCCAAATGCAAATTTCTGAGCCCAGATGAAAGAAAGCCAGCTCCTTGGAAGCCATCAGCTACTTTCTGCCCAGTAAGCACCGAGGAGCTGGGGGGAAGTGAGAGACAGCCATTCCCCCATCCGCCTTCTGTTATGGTAAGCAGGGGAATAGCATGTGAACAATAAAGAAAGCAGGAGCGGCCCCAGATAGCTCCATACATATGAAAGAAACGCCACCCTTAAGCAGGAATTTTCTTTGTCTTGAGGCTACAGAAATAGGCTACCGATCCAGGAATCCGAGGCCTCCCCCTGGCCCTTCAGGGGGTCAGCCCTCTGTGCCTGCAGCGCCCACACTATCTCTGCGCTCTGTTCAGAGGAAACTTACTCCCATCTGCAGGGCGCTGCGTCTGGACATCCGTTCCCACCCGCCCTTGGACCAACTCGAGAACCAGCGCTTCATCCAGGGTATTGGGCACCTTCTGTGCCAGGCTCAGGGCCGTGAAGGTTTGGTTTTCCCGGAGATGTTTTCTCCTGAGGCTTTAGAGAGAGCCTTTGCACTCACAGGTCACCCTGCTCCTCTCTCCCTGGGCGGGCTGTCAGAACGGGCATCTGATTGCTCACCATCCCGCCTCCCTGCGGCCTGGGCTCCTCACAAAGCCCCGCACACCCCATCCCATCCCTGCACCTTCTCCCATGGCGCGCCCCTCCCACGTGCCATCCATCACCAGCCTCATCCCCAGAACTTTCCATCTTCCCAAACGGACCCTCTCCCCCGTTGAAACACTCACTTCCCCCCAACCCCAGCCCCTGGCAAACACGGAACCTTAAAGTAGTTTTGCTTTGTGATCAAAATGCTGGGTGCACCAGCTCCGCACCCCTGAGGGAAGCGCCAGCAAGACCTTTGTGCGGGGCGGGGCGGGGCGGGGAGGGGACCGGGAGCAAGAGGAGCAAGAGGAGGGAGGGTAGCAAGGAAAGGCCAGTGTTTGGAAAGCGCCCCCCACCGCCCCCGCCCAGGGGCGTGCAGGCCTGCTGGGGGCCGGTGGGCTCACCCCCAGCAGGGGACACCCCCAGCTCCCCCTGAAGAGCCGGCCCTGGGGTGGGGGGGACAGGAAGCACGTTAGCGGGCCCCTCCTGCGCCCCCCAGTACCTTCTGTTCCCGCCTTCTCTGTTTGCACCGACCCCAGCAGCAGCAGCTCTGAGCCCGGAGTCCTGCAGGTTGCCCGCGGCTTCTCCCCATTCACCGGCTCAGCGGCCCAGGCGCTTCCTGAGGCTTCACATCTTCGATTGGGTTCTGCGGAGTCGTTTTTGCCTCTCCTCGAGGGACCCCAGTTCTGGGAGTGTTCAATCTACTCTCCTCTCTGCCCCACATCCTTTCTCGCGTGTTTCCCTTTCTATAAATGCCTCTCCTCTGTGATATATGATCTGCTTAGAGTTCTCAGTTTGGGTCATTACATGTTTTCTTTCTAGAATTTCTAGTTACATATATATGATTTTCACTTCTCTAGTGAGACTCCATCTGCTCTCAACACAGAATCACGTGTATTTTTAGGGAACATATCTCCTAACTCTGACTTCTGGAATTCCCATGGAACTGTTTCTAGTGTCTGTTCTTATCTCCTGGGTTTTGGTACTTTTCCCTGTTATTATCTCTGCCAACAGGTTTTTAACCGGCTGCTGATTATTGCACCTAAAGATACTGCAGAGACGATTTGAGGATCTGGGTGTATTTTCTTTAACTCTTGGCCGGCGTGTGGGTTGGGCAAATCCTTTGAATCCAGTCAGGGGCTGGGTTTCGGGGGTTTTTTATTTTGGTAAGCCGTCTCTAAATCTGACAGTGAATAGTGCATATGTTTTGTGTTTAGAATGGTGAATTGGACATTACTTTGTACACTTGCTTCAAACTGACTAGAGAAATGTGAGATGAATGTTTGGAGATGAACATTCTTAAACTGTGGTAGCAAGTCAGTCGTCAGTAACAATTCAGTCCTGGTTGCACTGTCAGAGCCCTGGGGGAGAGGGTGTGTGGGGTGTGTGTGTGTGTGTGTGTGTGTGTACACACGCATGTGCAGGCTCTCAGATGGTGGAGGAGGCGGTTTTGGGGGGCAAAGCTTCAGGACCAGTTGTGGGGGTGTGCTGAGCACCTGCGGGGGCCTCACTCAGCTCTGTCACCTCCTTACTTGAAGGCCCAGCACAATCCCTCACGAGTTTTGATTTTTCTGCTTCTACAGGAACAAAGCAATCACATTAGGAGAAAAGGTCCCTGTTAACCTCCTGCCCCGAGACCAGCGTGGGCTGTGGTGCGGCAGGACTGGAGTTCTCATCACTTTTCCCATTTTGTGCCTAAATCACCCCCTCTTCCTCCCTGATGTGTAGAATGACTAAGACATTTGAAACATAAATGTGAACTTGAAATAATAAAATAGCTTGAGTTAAAACAATAATTAAATCTTAAATATGTAACCCAAAGCTACGGATGTCCTTGCTAATCCAACATGGGGTTCGCTTCTTCTGTTAGATCAGACAACTGCTGGTTACAGAATATAAATCTCATTTCCTGCTTCTAGGGTGATGGTAACCTTGTGACAGCTTGTCTCAGACTGTTTACATGTTGAAGTATAACACTGTTTTACCAATCCCTGTTTATTCAACATCCTTGAACAAAGATCAATATAAAAATGACCCTGGCTTTCCCTGTTTAACTTAATCAGTTTAACCTCAGTGTTTACAGCTGAGCCCTGGGTGGGGGCTACTGCCCTCTGGTGGACTAGCCTCGCATTGCACTGCTCTTCACCCTTTTTGTTCAGTCGTTCATTGCTCAGTTGAGTCCGACTCTTTGCGACCCCAAGGACTGCAGCATGCCAGGCCTCCTTGTCCTTCACCAATTCCCAGAGTCTGCTCAAACTCATGTTTATTGAGTCAGTGATGCCATCCAACCATCTCATCCTCTGTCGTCCCCCTCTCCTGCCTTCAATCTTTCCCAGCATCAGGGTCTTTTCTAATGAGTCAGTTCTTTGCTTCATTATGATCTGGTGAATCCAGTTCCATCTGCCTGCAGCCAAAAATACCCCTGTAGCCCTCTCTACTGTGACGAGTTGTTGCTCAAGTTGTTGGCCCTGGGCAGCTCCTTATTATGTATAAATATGCAAAGCAGATTTGCTGGGCCTCGGCTACTTAATTCAGATGAAGGCGCCTGTCCTGTTTCTTCGTGGTTATCATGGAGGGTGCAGCCTTGGTGTGTGCCGGCAATGGCTAAGCTCCAACACCAGGCCCCTGTCTCAGCCCTGGAGGCCTCATTGTCCCGTTTCAAGTGAAGACGACCTGACACTATTTGCTGGGGAAACTGCTGTGGGGTGAGGGCTGCGGGAGGTTCTACAACTTTCTGTGGTTTAATATCTTACAAAACTGCTTTCTTCTTTGAGTACAGTTAAAACAAACTCTTACTGAAGTGAAGTGAAAGTCGCTCAAGTCATATCCAACTCTTTGTGACCCATGGACTACAGTCCATGGAATTCTCCAGGCCAGAATACTGGAGTGGGTAGCCTTTCCCTTCTCCAGGGGATCTTCCCAACCTAGGGATCGAACCCAGGTCTCCCGCATTGCAGGTGGATTCTTTACCAGCTGAGCCACCAGGGAAGCCCAAGAATACTGGAGTGGGTAGTCAACCTTTTCCAGTGGATCTTCCTGACCCAGGAATCGAGTTGGGGTCTCCTGCATTGCAGGCAGATTCCTTACCAACTGAGCTATCCCTTACCAACTAAGCTATCAGGGAAGCTCTTACTAGAGCTAAATATTTGAATTTTCCCCTAAGATTTTACAGAATTACAATATCCAATATTCTTAGTGAGTGAAGGATCATCTAGAAAGGCTGGAGGTGGAGAATTTGGGGAAGGGGACCACAGAAGGTCAGAGATCCCTGACAATAAGATTCTAATGCTGGTGAAGGAAAGTCACCTGTGAGCACAGGGGCTCCAGCCCGAGCACTCTCTCAGCGTGGTGCGGCGGGGGGCCTTGCCGACTTGGCCAGTGGACCAGGCGGGGTCCAGACTCCCCTGTGGCACAGATCACGTGGCCCAGCAGACATGACCTTGTCCATGACCACAGGAAGGAACTCACGGGGAAAAGTGTGGTTTGACACAGAAAAAAGGAAATGGAATAAACAGAGCAAAAAAAAAAAAAAAAAAACACACACAACACCTGTTGCCAAATGACCTCAGCATGTACCCTGAGTGTCTTGTTTCAGAACAACACTCACAGCCGTGAAGGCTCCCTGGGGACCAGCCATGCCCCTGCCCTCCCCGTGTCGGGTGTGCCATGCCACTGCCGCTTCCGGGGCCATCAGTCAGGGCCCGGCCCGCTGTCCACGGTCTCCAGGGTGAGGCAGGATCTCCTACGGGCCCAGGGCTCCCCCCTGAGCTGTGGATGAGCCCAGGCCCCTCATCCACTGTCCCAGCTGTGCAGCCAGCGCAGCACACACAGCCTCCACCTGCAGCCCTGCACGCCCCGCGGAAGGCGGTGACGGAGCCGCACGCCAGTGCCCATGCATCTCCTGTGTGGGGTAACGGGGTTTTCTAACCCAGAAGCCTCGCATATGACCAGCATCACCGAACCTGCAACAGGCTAGCTGCCAGCCTGTAGGCAAAGTAAAGGAAAATACGCGGCCTGCAGTTGAGCATAAGGGCCAGGTCCATGACTTTCTCTTTTAAATCGGATCTCCAGCTCAAGCCCAGGGCGGAAATGTGGTGCTGACATGGGCGGGAAGGACTCCAGCTCCCGAGCAGGTGGGGGCTTCCCGCGGGGGGCTGCCTGCAGAGAGCCTGGGGTGGAGGGGAAAGGGGCTGGAGGACCTGGGCTGGAGAGGGAGGCCCCTGGGGGTCTCTCAGCACAGGGGTGTCTGTTGCCAGGCCGGACCCTGGGAACCAAGTTCCTGTGTTTTGAATGTGCTCTGCATTGTCACTGAATCATGGCTTTGCACAGCTTGCTGTGGGTATAAAATTGAATTTTTCACACTCAACCGTAGAAGACCATAGCAGTGTAATGAGATGGTTTGGAAATGGATTTTCATGGGCCCTGGACTCTAATTGTTCGGGGGAAATCCATCATTGGATTCTAAAGTGCCACAAAAGTCTAGATAGCACTCCTAGGAACTCGAGGGGTGTTACTTGTCTGGGGCCACAGCTTGAAGCTTCGAAAACCTTCGCTTCTTTCCTGACACAGCATCTGTCTGCCTTTCACCTTAATTACAAAGCAAGTAACAATTATCTGAACATATTAAGGGATGATAACTTAAGAGCTCACGAAGCAAAAATAAGGGTGCAGAAATCTTTCCAACATCCTACTTTTCACAAGGCAACTCATTTAAAACTTCAAATAATGGAAAACAAGCTGAAAACATCCAAACTGCGGCATCTGACTTTTTGTCACTGCTTCCTGCTTTCATGTTTTAGTTCATAGGCTATTTTGGGGAACATTTTGGTTTACAGAAAAACAGAGTGGAGTTTAAAGTAAGGAGCTCACGCGTAGCTTTTTGCTGCTCCTCCCAGCTCCCCAGCTGCTCACACCCTCATGGACATGGTACATCTGTCACAACTGATGAACCAGTAATCAACACGTCGAGAATGAAGGCCATGCAACTTTCCATACACTTTTACTGAGCGCTGGGAAAACTGCTAAACCATATGTGGCTAAAGGCTAAAGTTTTCAAGAAATGCCAAGTGAATAAAAGCTTTCATGGAAGGATCATAGGATTAAAAAAGAAAAATGTATAAAGCTTTCTTTTTGTTTAGGTGTGTTAGAAAGAAAGGGTGATGATATAATCTGTGACAAAGGAGGTGAAAAGACACAGTGGAGCAGAGACGATCTCCTCAGTAAGTGGTGTAGTGAAAACTGCACAGATACCTGTAAAAGAATGAAATTACTAACAGAACATTACCTAACGCCACACACAAAAACAAACTCAAATGCATTCAGCACTTAAATGCAAGACCAGACACTATAAATCTCTTAGAGGAAAATATAGGCAGAACACTTTGTGACATAAATAAAAGCAATATCTTTTTTGATCCACTTTCCACAGTAATGAAAATAAAAACAAAATAAACAAATGGGACCTAATTAAACTTAAAAGCTTTTGAACAGCCAAGGAAGTCATAAAACAAAAAGACAACCCACAGAACGGGGTTGGGAGAAAATATTTGCAAACAAAGTGACCGACAAGAGATTAATCTCCAGAATATACAGACAGCTCACGCAGCTCAAAAAAAAAAAAAAAAAAAAGCAATCAAAAAAATGAGCAGAAGATTGAAATAGAGATTTCTCCAAAGAAGACATAAGGAGGACTAAACAGCACATGAAAAGATGCTCAGCATCACTAATTTATCAGAGAAATGCAAATCAAAACCACAGTGAGGTATAACCTCACCCAACAGAACAGCCATCATCAAAAATTCAATAAACAGCATTGGAGAGGGCGTGTAATCAAGGGAACCCTCCTGCACTGTTGATAGGAATGTAAATTGGTACAGCTACTATGGAGAACAGTATGGAGGCGCCTTTAAAAACTAAAAATTGAACTACCATATGACCTAGCAATCCCACTCCTGGACATATATCCAGAGAAAACCATAATTTGAAAATATACATGTAACCCAATGTTCACAGCACTATTAAAATAGCCAAGACATGGAAGCAGTCTAAATGTCTATCAACAGACAAATGGATAAGTAAGATGTGGTACATATACACAATGCAATATTACTCAGTCATTAAAAGAACAAAGTAATGCCATCCGCAGCAACATGAATGCACCTAGAGACTGCCATACTGACTGAAGTCAAAGGCAAATGCCCTATGATACATATATGCGTATATGTGGAATCTAAGAAAATGGTAGAAATGAACTTATTTACAAAACAGAAATAGAGTCACAGATGGAGAAAACAAACTTATGGTTACCAGGGACATAAGGGGGGAGGGGCAAACTGGGAGACTGGAATTGATATATGCACACTACTATAAAAAAACAAGTAGATAATAAGGACCTACCGTCTGGCACAGGGAACTCTACACAGTACTCTGCAATGACCTGTAACAGAATGGAACCTAAAGAAGAGGAGATATGTGCATATGCGTAACTGGTTCACTTTGCTGTACAGCAGAAACTAACACAACATTGCAAATCAACTATACTCCACATAAAAACTATTTTTGGAAGAAGAGAAAGTAGTCGGGTGAGTGAAGGCTGAAGCAGCAGGTCTGGGTGCTCATTTAGAAACAGCGTCTCACAACGTGTGCACCCTGCTTTTTCTCAGGTGAGCTGACTGCAGGGATCCGCACCAGGTCAGCTTCTCCGTCAGCCCCTCGCCCGGAAACCCCGAACCTCAGCAGGGGTTCTCACCCCCGGCACAACCCGCCACCCGCGCACCCGGCCTGAGGCGCTCCGCCCTCCGCGCGGACTCACCTGGGGACGCGGGGTGGCCGGAGGGCGGCCAGGGAGGCTCGGGCAGCGCTGTCCGCGCTCCCGGGGGCCCGCGGGCCGGGGGCGCCGGGCGGGGCTCGGGGGGCCGGCAGGTGGACGTCCCGGTCGCAGCGCTGACGGCGAGGGGCCGCCCTCCGGGCCTCGGCCCCCTGCGCTGAGCCGCAGACCCTCCTGGCCGCCGCTGCTCCTGCCCCTCCAGGAAACCTAAAACGAGCACCAAGTACCGCCAGATTGATTCGTTTGAAACTCGTTTTAATCTGTGCCATTTTCGCGTACATTTGAAAACCTGTCGCCTTAATAAAACGTCCGATTCCTTTTAGCAGATAGAGGAGTAGAGGCTGTTCCAACAAGGAAATATATATCCTGAGGGGAAGGGTGCAGTTTTCTGGATAAAACTCTTTGGTCTATATAAAGATTCTGAGTTTAAAAATCACACGAGGATTCACTCCAATGAAAAGTAAACATTCCTTTTCTCGAAAAATTTAATTGCAGAACTATTTACAGGAGGTGCACATCAGCAGTACAGAAATCAGATGAGAGAGGCATTATCCTGGAAGAAGTCAGTAAAGAGTGAAAAAAGTCAGGAGAGGAAAGAACCCAAGGAACACCATCCTTCAATGCCCTGATGACCAACATCTGTTCAGAACTTATCCACAAGAGGGAAGAGAGCGTGGTGTGGACTGCGCCCAGTACATTCAGAGCAGGCGTCCTGCATGCTACTGAAGAGAACTTACCAAAAGAACCAGAAAAGCATGAGAAAGAGAATTCCTAAAATAGTTTAATTCCAGGGAAGAGTGATTCTGTACAGATGTAGAATATTTGGCGCTCTGTGGTTGATATGATTCCATATGTATATATATCTATATATATATTTATATACTTTTTTTTTAAAACGTTAACTAAAACAGCTAGTTTCCTGGTTCTGACATCCCTTGAATTTCTGTAGGAGGCATTTCCTCTAGTCCTTAGGCCACAGCTGGGTGTTTTGGCTTGTGACGTGGGGGGTGGGCATGTGGACTGCTCTCCAGGTAGGGAGGACCTGTACGGAGGGGACAGCATTTGCAAATCAGAGTTTGAAAGTAGCCTAGGGTTCACTACTGGCAAGGGGAAACTTTTTGAAATTTGGTAAACCAGGTGTGAAGTGAAGGGAGAGAGACGGACGTGCTGAGCCCTTTAAAGTGATGTGATCATGGCAAAGCGATGGGCTGGGCCATGGGCGGCAGGGAGGGGGGTAACTGAAGGGCAGGTGCGTGGCCTCCAGGAGGTGGCACCACAAACAGCCTCGGGGGTCCCTGCTTCCCTGTTGCCAGCACAGACTGACCTCTCGTCTCGTCTGCTGGAGACGGAGCCGTGTACACACACTGCAGAGACTGGTCCTTAATCACCGGGGACATGAAAGCTAGCGTTTCCAAGGCTTTCAGGTTCGGAATAAGCACCCATAATGAAGAGTCACATAAAATCTAAGAAAGTAGGGAGGTAAACCCCTGTTATTCCTGTGTGTGTGTGTGTGTGTGTGTGTGTGTGTGTGTATACAAAATCTTTTAAAAAGTAGTGTTGTGGTAGGTAACTAACATTTCCTCTGCAAGGAAGTCAGCTTCAAGAGTTTAGATTGAAACTTGAAATAATTCTTTTTAACGCTGGATCAGATCGCCAGGGTTAGGACAGCAACCGGGAAAATCACGGGGATTTCTTGATGCTGAAAGGATGAAAAGATGGCAGCTGCTCGGAGAGTTCTCCGGGACCACCTGGCCTTCTCTGAGGTACAGAGCGGTCAGGACGCACGGCCAAGGCCAGGAGAGGGGGTGGCGCCCTCACCAGCCTCCAGCGATTCCAGTCAGGACGTCTGATTCTGTCCCTGGCACCGTCCCACATGCTGTTTTCTGCTTCCAAATTATTTTTCTTTGTCACTTTCCTGTTTCACTTAAGATCTTGTCATTTCCCCTAAGATGCAGGTGTGCCCAAGCCATGGTGGCAACACGGTCTCATTCTGGGGGCGCCTGGTCCTTGTTCAGGGAAACATTCAGAAACACTTGCTGTCAAAGCCCGAGAAAACAGAGAAAGGTCCCCTCATTGCTCGCTCCACTTTCAGACCCTCAAGAAGCTCGTGATAGCCTTGTGTTGGGCCCAGACGGCCTTCCCAGGAGGGGACCGCCGAGGCTGGTACTCAGGATCTGACTGGACTCCACAAGCACCCCTCACAGAGCAGGTGGGACCCGCTTTATCAAGAATGAGGACACTTTCACAACCTGACTACAGGGAGCTCAGAAGTTGTCAGGGCCATCAGTCTTTCACAGAATGTCAGTGAGGGTGACAGGAACAGGAGAGACGGGAACACGGAGTCAAGACAAGCTGTGGATGACGTAGGAACAGAAGCCCGGCTGCTCGGCCAGCCGACTGGAGATTCCTGGGTTTCTCCCTCGACTGCAGGGCCCTCTGCAGCCACTCTGTGCTAAAGGGCACTTCCTCAAGTGTGAAAGGGCACTTCCTCAGGCGTGAAAGCACACCTTCCCCAGCATCATGTCCACTGCCCACATTTATTGCAACTCTCAACGCAGTAAAGTGACAAGGTGGAACTCTTGCTGTGAAGGCACAGGGCTCTGATGTGACCTGGTGCCACGGGCGGATGACAAGCAGTGCAGGGGAGGCTGACAGGGCCATGCCCATTGCTCTAGCCCCGGTGGTGAAAATGTTCCTGCTAACCAGCAGCAGCTATAGTCTCGGTCACTTATACTTGAGGTTTTCTATTTTATTTTCAAATTTTGGAACAATGTCTTCTACCAAAACTTTCAAACAAGTGTAAACAAATGTGCAGATAAAAACAAAGGAGAATCTCAAGGTGTCCTAAGTGGCTGGTGTTTGAAAACCAGTGTCTCCAACTACCTGATTCGTATGTTAAATATGCAATTAAAAAAAAAAAAATCCAGCAGTTCCGGCTTTGAGAAGAAAGGAGGTGCCTGAGAAACACGTGGGGTTAAAAGTGTGTGTGGAGCTGTCTGGTTGACGTTGGGGGGCGTGGCAGGAAGGTGCCGCTTCTCAGAAGGGCAGGAGGCACACGTCCCACGCCCTCCGCAGGCTGACCTGTCGGGGTTGCCTTTCTGCACCCTCGGTGGGACACGTCCCTGCCCCATGGCCAAGGTTTGCAGGGCCTCCATTCCCCTGGACTGGGAGCTGGTGACTAATTCCAGACGTGCACTGGGGCCTTTGGGAGCCGACAGGACTCTGGAGGAGCTGAGGCTCTCCAGCCAAAGCAGCTCAAGCCTCGGCTGGGTCTCCTGTGTCGCTCCTCGGGGCGCTCGCGGTCCCCGTGACTGGACCCAGGTACTGTGGATGGCAGAGGGTTTCTCGCAGGGCATTCCCCTTTCTCCCACTTCCTCTGCGCCACCGGATGCTTCGGCCCAAACCAGGCAGCTGCTCCGAACAGCCGTCCTCGGTGCCCCTGCAGGCACTTGGATTGGACGTCTGCGCCATGCCTTTCCTTCCCAGCAAAGTCCATCCTGGACCTGGCTGAAGACCTGCATGAAAGTGCAATGTGGGATCTTCCAGTGAAGGTGATGGAGAGGTGGCTGCCCCACACAGACTTGGGAAAGGTGAACAGAACACAGACCCCCAAAGAAACGTCCCAGCCCTACATCTGTGGGCCCTGGATCCTGCTGTCTTCTGGCCTTAAATTTGGCCACTTCTGTCTGTAGGCATCAGCAGGGACAGTCTCTACTTGCAAGGTCACTGACTTGGTGGTTATTTTTCTTTAAAGAGGGAATCGTCAATGTAGCCTGATATTTTTTTCCAATCATACACTTTCCTGTTTAATGCTGGACGTCTTTAGTATCGACCTTGAGGTGAAAACATCAACATTTCCTTTTAAACAAAAATGTAATATTTTGGTATCATACCACAGTTCAACTCTTCACCCCTCATTCTAAGATGGTCCCATCAATTTGCTGAGAAACAATGGTAACAGCTGTCACTAACAACTCTCTCACGTTAAAGACAACTGTAACCAGTGAGGACGTATGCGATGAATCACACCAAAAGCGCATTTGTGAGCAGGTGAGATGTGCCTCTTCTGGGTTTTCTTAGACACTAGGACCCTGTTTATCATACTTTGTGTTCTGAAAGTTACATGGGGCCGTCAGCACGGCAACATCTGTGTGTTGGTCGTGAGGAACATGATTCTACAGGGCACCTGGTTATGATGGGCACGGGCCGTATCTCCCGGGAAGGGAAGTGTGTGATCACAGACAACGTGGCGCTTCCTTTCCATCGCAGATGTTCCTAGAATGTGGTGTGTTATCGTTTTCAACCATGTTCTCAAGCCTGAAGATCGTCTTTTGGGGAACTGCACCCACGACAGGACGAAATGGTTGCGGGTAGCTGCGTGCTCTGTGCCCGCAGGCGTGGCTGTAACAGCTCGTGCGATGCAGGAACACAAGTAGTATAAACAGTTTTATTTCTCTTTACATGTACAACGTGTAAACATGGCTTATCATCTGCCTTTCATGACGGGATGTCACCACGAGAACGGCTGTATTGCACTTGGTCGTGTCCCACACACGGTGACACTCCATCGACGCCGCTGCACGCACACCGCCCCCACCCCCCACAACCTTCTTTGGAACAACGAGGATCAAACAGGGGCTCGTACACGCTCCCCACCTCCAACCAACAACCGATGTCCAATTTAGTTTGGTGAATCTGCTCACCTATGGATGGTTCAGGTCAAGATTTTGGGGGGGTTTAAGATAAAAAAATGAGTATACAAAACATAAAAACATTAATCCAAATTCAGTGAGTGCTTTTAAGTGGGGATCAGAGAATCTGGGATCTAGAATCATTGTTGTCTAATTTTATAGTTGGTTGATAGCCATTTTGTACAAGTTCAAGGAAATGAGATAAAACCCATCAGCTTCCAGGTGAGGCACACCTGAGGAGGCTGCAAGCACGTTTGCATTTTACATCTCCCCTCGTCGGGAGTCACACCCAATTTCCTGTGGTTATTTCTAGAGAGCTGTTCGTCTTAATAACACATCATGTTTAAAGTCTAAAATGCCAATGCTTGCAAATACATTTGTCTTTAACAGAGTATACTAAATATAGGAAGAAGCATCTTTATTGTATACTACTCAGGATTTAGGTATTTATTTAGGTAGAAAAAAATGCTTAGAATACTCTGGGGAAATAGGGCTCATTTATAGAAGAATATTTCAGGGTGTTTTTTTTTTTTTTTTTTTTTTTGCATTTTTCAAGGATATACATTCGTACTGATTTTTGCTTCCAAATATATTTTAAGGCTGTTTGGTAAAATATATACCAGATATGAGGTTCCATTTACAGGGTTTTGTTCTTACAGGGACTTCTTAACTACTCAGCTTTAAAAAAGTAAAACTGTGAAGCTATACATGCTTTGCTATCACCTGTGCTCCTACGAACCCCATGCTTCGTGGAATGTGGACTATGAGGAAGAGAGACGCGGCGGGCGGCAGGCGCCTGCCTGTGCAAGGACGCCGCCGGGGCTCTCACGCCAGAGGCGTGGAGGGCGGTGCGTCTTAAAGTGCGAGTCAAACAGGAAAACAAAGTGCTATGGAGGGGGGTCTGTGCTGCTGGGCTGGGGGCCCGCACTCCCAGGGCTGCGGGGCACACGGCGTCCCGCGGAAACGCTGTGGCCCCTGCTTTTACCTGGAGTCACAGCGAGGACTCTAGTCTGGGGTCAAGTGGGTAAGTCCATGGGCGCTTCCTTTCAGGTGGTGTCTCAACAGACACACAACCATCCAGTTGGAACAATGGTCCCGGCATCTAAATTTAACGAGATGAATGGAAAACCTTCCATTAGAGACCTTCCTATTTTTCTCCTTGCCAATCAGACTCACGAAAACAAATTACTTTTCTGAAAGTCCACAGCTGGAAAGCACAATGTGACCTTTTTTTTTTTTTTTGTCATGTCAAAAACAGGCAAGAAATATATTCTGGACTTCAGCTGTACTGCATAGAACAAAAGAATTCTGGAAAAATACAATGTAAACCACATTTCTTCTTTACCATTTAAACTGAGATATACTTACCACACACATTCATATTTCTTAAACTTTTTACAGCATCACAACTGTCATTTTAAACAAGCAAACTTTTTTTGTTTTGTTTTTTGTTTTTTAAAGGATACCCTGGAAAGTCAACTGATAGAGCATTTGAGAATATATATACATCTATAAAAAAAAATCACATGGAGCATAAAGGGTGAAACTTAGAGACAGAACCGTGGGTGATAGTTTAAGTTACAAAG
Organism: Bubalus bubalis; assembly: GCF_019923935.1. Lineage (NCBI taxonomy): Eukaryota > Metazoa > Chordata > Mammalia > Artiodactyla > Bovidae > Bubalus > Bubalus bubalis. The sequence goes on from NC_059157.1 coordinate 43,743,115, forward strand.
GGATAAAAAATAAACGACTCTTTTATCTGATTAAAGACAAGTGTGTTCTCTTTGTACCCCTGCTACAGAAGAGTCGACCTCTCTTAAGACTCTCTGTTTCCGTCTGTCTCTCCCTGTGTGGATGGACATTCAGCTGACTTCTGGCCGTGGAGATGCTGTGCTGAGTTTGCGGGGGCAGAGGTGGACTTCCACCCCAGGTTTCCAGAGAAGCGCGAGACGGGGAGCTTGGTGGCTGCAGAGACGACTCCTCATCACCATGGACTTGGCACAGGAACCATGTGAAGGGTCGCCGGGTTCAGGGCACAGGGACCCCAGGCCGCGGGGTGGGGGTCTTCCTTTCCTGCACTCAAGCTGTAGCACCTTCTCTTGGGGTATCTAATGCCTTGAGAGTGCTGAGACACACCCTTTCACAGTTGTTTGTTATTCTCGCCTCTAATATCACACGATTTTATAAAAATATAAATAACAAAGTGTGAACTGGGTTCCATCTCAAGCGGTTTCCTCGACCCCCTCTGGGAACAGAGGGGTGCGTCAGGGGTCCCCACGCCGCTCCGGCCCCGGGGGTGGGCATCCGGGCAGTCTGGGAGAAGTCGCTGTGGCCGTGAGCTCGGACGTCCGGGCGCTCCAGGGTGTTTATGGCACAAACATGACGGCGGGGCGGACTCGCTGGAGGAATGAGACGGGAGTGACGAGGGGGTGGCGCTCGGCGCGGCTAAGGCTCCGCGGGGCGGGGTATGGCCCCGCCCTAGAGCCGCGTCTGGGCCTCGGGGATGTAGATCTCGATGCTGTCGGCCCGCTCGCTGGCCGAGCTCTGGCGGAAGGACGCCGCCCTCTTGGCCGCCGCCAGCCGCCTCCGCGCCTCCTGCCGCTGTCTGTCCGGCAGGTCCAGAGACTTCTCTCTGGTGATGGGGAGTTTCCCTCTGGGGGGCTTCTTTGGTATTGGAGGGGGGACCTTTCTTTCTTCCTGAAAAGCATCACAAGTCAAGAGTGGGGGTCAGAGAGCCTGGCCCTCCCCGCCGCCCACCCCCGCCCACCCCCGCCCACCCCCCACGGTGCCGCCCGGTTCCCCGGGCAGGAAGCCTCTGGGCACGTGAACCTGGGCCTCGGTCTTGGTTGTGGCACCGTTCTGCCCCTGCTGCTGGGTGAACGCTCCCTCACAAACGCACACCTGCTAACCTTCACGGGGGCCTGCACGACGCCCCCTGACAGCTTGAGACACTAATCTATTCAACAGACTGCATGGAAACCACCTCTAATCCTCTGCCACGGGCTTCAGACCCCTCGACATTAACTACCTACGGCTTTTCACTTGCATGGGAATCGGATGTGAATAACACAACCCCAAGATCCGAGCACGCCTTTTCCAGAAAGAGAGAGACTGTCCGATTCCGCAGCAAAGGAACACCGGGAGCTGGCAAGTGCCCCGGGCACGGGAGAGGCCTGCGTCCCCCCTCGCGCCCTCTGTTTGCTGGGCTGGGATCACACACCAGACCTGCCCAGGCAGGAGGGAGGGTCACACGGAGTCCTTGCTCAAAAGGGGCGTGGCCTTTTCTGAGCACGTGCCCAGCTGCTGGGGGAAACATTCATTTGTGCTTTCCCTTTCAGCCTCCTAAAGGACCCGAAGGCACCATGGTGCCCAGGCCTGGCCACCATGGCGGGTTCAGTGCACACACGGCAGAACCCGACGTCTGTCCTACTGTTTTTGGCAGGAAGATAATCTCGGTGTTTGGAACTTTGTTCTTAGGGCCAGAAGCAATGTCCTTCCCGACTTGATGGCAGGGGTCAGTAGGGGTAATTACTTTGCCAAGACTTCCAGCTATTTCAGAATGTAACTCTTGCCCTGAGTGAGGGACTGTACTTGTCTCTTTGCACGCCTGTGGGGCCTCTGAAACATGTAGCAGTGAAACCAGCCCTTGTGGGAGCCTCCCTTCACACTGAGTCCACCTAGGCTCACAGCCTTTCTGCAGCTGGGGTGGGGGTTGGGGTGGGGCGGTGGCCCTGCAGATCTGCAAGGACCTGGGCCCGGGGGGCAGGATGCGGAGCTTGGGCTGCGTTCCAGGGCTGCTCGCCTCCCGGACAGGGTGCGGTGCCCTCAGCAGGACACCGTGTTCACTCTGAGGACTACCCGCTATGTAGAGTTGGGTACAGGGTGATATTAGTGGTCAGGTACAGAAGAATGGAAAATGGGAAGGGCTTTTACGTGTCTTCAGGCTAGTTTAAAAGTTGGATTTTTAGTGGTTTCCTAGAATAACTTTTTCACTGGGAATCATTACTTATGATCACCTTCATTCATGACCAAACCATAGACCTCCTGGACTTACTCATGCACAACCTGGTCGTTTGTACGCCCCTCCGCCCCCGTCTGCAGTGACAAGGGCTTTGTCAGCACCTGTGATCGAGCGATGGTCTCCAACCTGGACCACGGGAGGCATGTTTTAGGGAAAAAGGATGATGATGGTCTGCGTGCTAATTATCTAGATGTACAACCCTCAGCTACTCCCCTGCCCCAAAGTATCTCGGATCAATTGTCTTTATTTTGATTGATAATGTCTGTCTAAGAAAATCAGATTATTATCCTGGAGAACTTCTCTAAGATGCGTCAGGAAGTCAATGTCTTTATAGCTAATTCACACTTATTTCTCAGCCCTAGAGAAGATGATACTTAAAGGGAAGAGCTGAAATCACAGGTCAAACTTAATGGGCATTTTCAGCCTATCTCAGGGCCAGCTCTATAGGAAGTGTACATCCTTGAAGTGTTCAGTGAAGTTTACAGTGTTTCTCATCTCCACAGGCATCACTGTAAGCAACCTGAAGCCTGTGGGAACCACCACAGTGCAGTCCACACAGAGGGTGGTGGCGATGGTAATAATTCAGAGGACGGGCCCGCCAGGAAACGCGACTGCAAATTCACACGTGGGTTCTGTTGGTGTCTTCTCGGAATTGTCAGCAAGAAAGGGACTTACTATACGCGCTGATGACTCTAGCACCAGCCTGGTTGTGCAGACATGGGTTTAGGTGTGATATCAGATCCTGTCCTGTTAACTGCAGACTGAGACACGCATGGTAACATGGTACTTGGACCACGTGCAGGGATTGTGGGCAGGGATGGGGGCGGTGAGCTCAGTGTGGGGATGCAGCAGGGGCTTACCTTCCTCTCCGGGGATTCGACTACTTTCCAGTCGGTGAGCTTCAGCTGGTGCAACTCATCGAACTTCATGCTGACATCCTGAACGGACAGCTGCAGCATGTCCCAGTAGCCGGCCAGATCCTGGGAGGTGGGCCTGGGCATGGCGCTGGGGTCCTGCCGGACACATGCACAGTTAGAGCCGTGGAGACCTCTGGGCAGGGCAGGGGGAAGGGGCTGCTTTTTCCAATGAGGGGGGTCTGGGAGAAGCCTCCGTAATTAGAATTGGGTGCACATGCTCCTGAGGACCCATGAGGATCTAGTGACGGTTTACGTGAGTGTTTGCTGACAGTTAAAAAAATCTGTGATGGAATTCCACCTGAGCTATTTCAAATCCTAAAAGATGATGCTGTTAAAGTGCTGTACTCAATATGTCAGCAAATTTGGAAAACTCCAGCAGTACTGGAAAATGTGTTTTCATTCCAATCCCCAAAAAGGGCAATGTCAAAGAATGTTCATACTACCTCACAACTGCACTTATTTCACATGCTAGCAAAGTAATGCTCAAAATTCTCCAAGCTAGGTTTCAACAGTATGTGAACCGAGAACTTCTATATGTTCAAGGTGGATTTAGAAAAGGAAGAGGAACCAGAGATCAAACTGACAACATCTGTTGGATCATAGAGAAAGCAAGAGAATTCCAGAACACCTGGTTGGTTCATTGACTACACCAAAGTCTTTGACTGTGGATCACAACAAACTGGAAAATTCTTCAAGAGATGGGAATACCATGACACCTGACCTGCCTCCTGAGAAACCTGTATGCAGGTTAAGAAGCAACAGTTAGGACTGGGCATGGAATAACAGTCTGGTTCAAAAGTCAGGAAAGGAGTACATCAAGGGTGTATATTGTCACCCTGCTTATTTAACTTAAATGCAGAATACATTAAGAGAAATGCTGGGCTGGATGAAGTACAAACTGAAATCAAGATTGCCAGGGGAAATATCAATAACCTCAGATATGCAGATGACACCACCCTTATGGCAGAAAGTGAAGAAGAACTAAAGAGCCTCTTGATGAAAGTGAAAGATGAGAGTGAAGAAGCTGGTTTAAAACTCAACATTCAAAAAACAAAGATCATGGCATCCAGTCCCATCACTTCATGGCAAATAGATGGGGAAACAAGGGAAACAGTGACAGACTTTATTTTGGGGGGCTCCAAAATCACTGCAGATGGTGGCTACAGCTTTGAAATTAAAAGACCCTTGCTTCTTGAAAGAAAAGCTATGACTAACCTAGACAGCATATTAAAAAGCAAAGGCATTACTTTGACAACAAAGGTTCATCTAGGGAAAGTTATGGTTTTTCCAGTAGTCATGTTTGGATGTGAGAGTTGGACCATAAAAAAAGCTGAGTGCAGAAGAATTGATTCTTTTGAACTGTGGTGTTGGAGAAGACTCTTGAGAGTCCCTTGGACTGTGAAGAGATCAAACCAGTCCATCTTAAAGGAAATAAGTCCTGAATATTCATTGGAAGGACTGATGCTGAAGCTGAAGCTCCAATTCTCTGGCCACCTGATGTGAAGAGCCAACTGATTAGAAAAGACCCTGATGCTGGGAAAGATTGAAGGCAGAAGGAGAAGGGGCCGACAGAGGACAAGATGATTGGATGGCATCACCGACTCGATGGACATGAGTTTGAGCAAGCTCTGGGAAATGGTGAAGGACAGGGAAGCCTGGCGTGCTGCAGTCCGTGGGGTCTCTAAGAGTTGGACATGACTGAGCAATTGAACACCAACAGATCTTAAAAGTCTGCATTGTGTGTGATTCCAATTGTAGGACATGCTGGAGAGGGCACAACTACAGAGACAGTAAAAAGATGAGAGGTGGCTAGGGGCTGAGGGAAGACAAGGGGTGACCAGGGGCAGCATAGAGGATTTTCAGGACTGTGAGGCCGCTCTGCGTGTCACTGTCCTGGTAGACACGTGTCATATATTTGTCTAAATCCACAGACTGTCCAACAGCAAGAGTGAGCCCTGATGGAAATCGTGGACTCGTGGTGATGGTGATGGTGATGGTTTGTGCGGGTTCATCAGTCGTGACACACGGCCCGTCTGCTGGGGATGCTGATAGTGGTGGGGCTGGTGTGTGGCAACCGGGAGTACGTGGCATTTTCTCTGTATTTTCCACCCAGTTTTGCTGTGAATTTACAATGGCTCAAAAAATGTATATTAACGTGGTTGAAAAATGGGCAGAGGATCACCGGGCACATGAAAAGATGCTCGGCATCACTAATCATCAGAGAAATGCACAGCAAAACCACAGTGCGGTCTCACCTTGCACCTGTCCCAGTGGCCATCATCAGACAGGAAGTAACAAGGTTTTGAGGATGCAGAGAGAAGGGAGCCCTTGTGTGCTGCTGGTGGGAACACAGACTGGTGCGGCCACTATGGAGAACAGTATGGAGTATCCTCACAAATTCAACATGCAGCCAGCACACAACCCAACGGTGCACTCTTGGGTGTTATCCAAAGAAATGAAACACTAATTCAAAAAGACACATGCACTCCCACATTCACTGCAAAACTATTTACAATAGCGAGACATGGAAGCAGCCAAAGTGTCCTTCAGCAGAGAGGATGTCATGCATATATATACTGAAATACTACTCCAGTGTAACAAAGAATGAAATCTTGAAATCTGCGATAACATGTAAGTCAGACAGAAAAAGAAAAATGCTGTATGACTTCACTTGTATGTTGAACCTAAAAATCAAAACAAATGAACAAACATAACACGACGGAAACAGAGTCATAGATACAGAGAACAAACAGGTGTTTGCAGAGGGAACTGGGGATGGGGGTGAGAAATAAGTTCAGGAGATAAGGAGGTACGGACTGCCAGCTGCAAAATAAGAGAGTCATGGGAATGAAACTTACAGTGTGGGGAATCCAGGAATAATTGTGCAGCCTCTTTGTATGGTGACATGTTGTAACTAGACTTACCGTGTTGATCAGTTTGAAACATCAAATCACTATGCTGTGCATCAGGAACTAACATGGTGCTGCATTTCAAAAAATAAAGAAGCAAACTCATAGAAAAAGGGACCAGATTTGTGGTTACTAGAGGCAGGGGTGGGGTGGGAGGAGGGGGAACGCAATGAAGGTGGCCAAAGATACGAACTTCTAATAACAGGATACACCAATACTAAGAATGTGAGGTACAGCACGATAAATACAGTCTGCACTGCTGTTCCTAATATGAAAGCTGTTAAGACAGTAAATCCTGAAGGCTCTCACCACAAGGAAAATTACCTTTTTCTACCTCTTTGTGTACCCACAAGACGTGATGGATGTTCTCTAAGATTATGGTGGCAATCATTTCATGATACCAGTCAGATCACGCTTCTGTACCCCTACACTTATCCAGTGCTGCATGTTCATTGTATCTCAACACAACTGGGAGAAGATGGAACCTGGGGATGGTGGCGCCTGTTATGGTTTTGATGCCTGGACAGTTCTGGCAGCTGAGGCCCTCTGGTTCTGGGCGCCTGTGGGGTTCCTGGGCAGGATCTGTGGTGGTGCTGGTGGTGGGGGGCACTGGGGAGGTGGGGCCTGTTTCCTTCTGTCCTCTGAGGGGTCTCAGCCCTGCTTCTGAAGGTCAGAGACACCCTACGTGTGCACCATGGATGCCGTTGCCCTGGCTTGGAGGGAGGGCTTGGCAGGTCAGGTTCCTGCCCTGGGAGGACAGCTGACGCCACCGAGTGGTGCATGGGCAGCCAAGGGTGGATGTGGCCCCAAGACGCGTTTGCTCCTGCATGTGCTTATCAGGGCACTGATCCATTTCACGGAGCCCCACCCTCGTGAGCTTTCCCCCCACAGTCCCCTCCTGTCACCCCCACCGGGGCCAGGATTCAATGTGTGAATGCTGGGGACACAGACCTCCAGTCCTGGTTGCTCCTGCACATGCTTATCAGGGCACTGATCCACTCACGGAGCCCCAGCCTTGTGAGCTTTTCCCCCACAGACCCCTCCTGTCACCCCCACCGGGGCCAGGACTCGACGTGTGAATGCTGGAGGACACAGATGTCTAGTCCTTGTTCCATGCCCACACCCACTAGGCCACTCTCTGGGCCCTGTCCATCCTGCCCGACGTGACCGGATGGCAGCTGTGCTGAACTGCTGGGAGGGGGTCAGAATCGCCGTCTGAGCCACTTGCACACAAAGCCCTCATTTTCTGCTCTGAGTGAGAATTGCAACCCCGGCGGCCGTTTACTGTGTGAGGACCATTCTCCACTGAGCCACCAGGGGGCGACCTGGTGTGCAGACCGAAGAGCCTGATGGGCAGGTGCAGGGTCGCGCACAGGTTCAGGGTTGGATGGGGTCACGTACAGGGTCAGAGCGAGGTGCAGGGTCAGGGTCAGGGTCAGATACAGGGTCAGGGTCAGGCTCAGGGTTGGGTCAGGGTCATGTCAGGGTCAGGTGTGGGAGGGTTCGTCAGGTCGCCAGACCTGGGTTGTCATGCACTCGCCTGAGTTTGAGCTCAGCTGCCGCTTGTGAAGGAAAACAGTGAAGGCCTTGCTCTGAGCTGTGCCTTGCAGGTGATGGGGTTTGGGGGGACCAACAGGGGCTCCCTGGATGTCTGGGGCTGGCAGGGTGCTCCTCCCCGACAGTGGGTCCTGAGCCGCGTGTCCTCCTCCTGGAGGATGAAGCCGGCACAGCGACCCCTCCTCCCCTCCCCACCCCACAGGGGCAGGTGTGAAGGGCCTGCATGTGTCTGAGGATCACGTCGCCCAAGAGTGAACTCCAGGGTCACTGGGCCTCTGCTCTGGGCACTGGGGGGCAGAGGCCATGGTCATGGTAGACCCCAGCATGGTCAGGGCCTTGCTCTGTGTCCTCTACTCCTTTCTGGGAGGTGTGGCTATGTCTGTGTCCCTGGACACTCCCACGCCCTGGTCTGTTTGTAAGCCTCATCTGTCACATCAAGGTGGGCCAGGCCAGTCTCCTCCCCCAGCAAGTGCACAGAGCTGTTCATCCCTGTTGACTGCATGCAGGGCCCCAGGGTGCTATCTGGCCCCAGCATGGGAGGTCCTGGGATGTGGGCTCAGATGCTCTGTGTTCTAGAACATTCTCTGGGACCTGTGTGTCCTGAGAAGGGCTGAGGAGAGACCGTGGTCTCATTCAAGTGCAGCGTTAGATCAGCGGTCTGTGTGTGACTCCATCTCTCCCAGCTCTGGGGGTGCTGAGCCGCTGGCCCTAGGGCCACAGGGGTCCACCCGCTAGTGTCAAGGGCAGGCCCTTCCCAGAGTCCATCCTCAACAGCCAGTGGGTCTGACTCACTCCCTGGGGCCATTCCTTTGACTTAGAACTAGAGCTGCCAACGAGGACAGTGTGGTTTTGATGAGCAGGGCCCTGCCGGCACTTTCAGCCCCTCTGCTGACGGTCTGCCCAGAGCCCAGGAACCTCCTCCAAGTGCTCTGGGGCTTTTGGTACAATGGAGGGCACACGAAAAGGAAGCGGTCATGCCAGACCTCCTATGGCCAACACAAAGTGCAATCTGACGTGTGTAAGAGGTGTCAAGGATGTGAAGCTGGATAATTCTTAGGTCTAATACCAGCTATATCTGGCAGAGAAGACGTGCATTGCTCACAGCTGGAAGACTGTTACTGTGCTACATGGAGGTTCCTGAAGACACGGACAACCCTCCCATCGGCTCAGTGGAACAGGGACCACGCCCTCTGGTGGCCTCAATCAGTCCTCAGAGATGGCGATGGGGTAGAGCTGGGGGCAGGACACGCCTGGGGGACGGGAGAGCCGAGTGTTTCTACAACTGCACGTTCCTTTGAGGGACCCTAAGCCTGCCTATCCATGCTTTTGAACCGTGGTGTTGGAGAAGACTCTTGAGAGTCCCTTGGACTGCAAGGAGATCCAACCAGTCCATTCTGAAGGAGATCAGCCCTGGGATTTCTTTGGAAGGAATGATGCTAAAGCTGAAACTTCAGTACTTTGGCCACCTCATGCGAAGAGTTGACTCATTGGAAAAGACTCTGATGCGGGGAGGCATTGGGGGCAGGAGGAGAAGGGGACGACAGAGGATGAGATGGCTGGATGGCATCACTGACTCGATGGACGTGAGTCTGAGTGAACTCCGGGAGTTGGTGATAGACAGGGAGGCCTGGCGTGCTGCGATTCATGGGGTCACAAAGAGTTGGACATGACTGAGCGACTGAACTGAACTGAAGCCTGCCTATTCCCCGCTCTTAAATGTTGATTGTAACTTCACGGCATAGGCGATCAGGTGCTAACACTTTAAATCTCATGATGCACTTGAATGGGATTAATGGAAAATATTGGAGAAAACATTCTTTTTAATGATCCTGATGAAAAGGGATGAATTGGCAACTCTGACGTGCTAGGCTGCCTACGTGTGGAAGAACATGCTGCAAACTCACAGGCCTCCTTGTGAATTTAAGAACAGACCAAAACAAGACCGAGGCACCATGAACTGCTGCTTGTGTGTTAATGAAAATGTCTGGTCTGAAAGAGGTCAGTGTATGGATTATAAATAAAAATACATAAAAGAGGTTGTAAAGTAGTGTGAATACCATTGAGCTGTTGCTCTTCAATGACTTTCTCCAAATAATTATTGTTTCTCCAAAATAATATCGGTGAGTACTTTCTTTGGTCAGATAAGGAAAACGTATGTGTGTTATGATACATATTTATATTTATTGATAGACAGAGTGCCTGATGAACTATGGATGGAGGTTCGTGACATTGTACAGGAGACAGGGATCAAGACCATCCCCATGCAAAAGAAATGCAAAAAAGCAAAATGGCTGTCAGGGGAGGCCTTACAAATAGCTGTGGAAAGAAGAGAAGCAAAAAGCAAAGGAGAAAAGGAAAGATATAAGCATCTGAATGCAGAGTTCCAAAGAATAGCAAGAAGAGATAAGAAAGCCTTCCTCAGTGATCAATGCAAAGAAATAGAGGAAAACAACAGAATGGGAAAGGCTAGAGATCTCTTCAAGAAAATCAGAGATACCAAGGGAACATTTCATGCAAAGATTGGCTCAATAAAGGACAGAAATGGTATGGACCTAACAGAAGCAGAAGATATTAAGAAGAGGTGGCAAGAATACACAGAAGAACTGCACAAAAAAGATCTTCACGACCCAGATAATCACAATGGTGTGATCACTCACCGAGAGCCAGACATCCTGGAATGTGAAGTCAAGTGGGCCTTAGAAAGCATTACTATGAACAAAGCTAGTGGAGGTGATGGAATTCCAGTTGAGCTATTTCAAATCCTGAAAGATGATGCTGTGAAAGTGCTGCACTCAATATGCCAGCAAAATTGGAAAACTCAGCAGTGGCCACAGGACTGGAAAAGGTCAGTTTTCATTCCAATCCCTAAGAAAGGCAATGCCAAAGAATGCCCAAAGTACTGCACAATTGCACTCATCTCACATGCTAGTAAAGTAATGCTAAAAATTCTCCAAGCCAGGCTTTAGCAATACGTGAAATGTGAACTTCCAGATGTTCAAGCTGGTTTTAGAAAAGGCAGAGGAACCAGAGATCAAATTGCCAACATCCGCTGGATCATGGAAAAAGCAAGAGAGTTTCAGAAAAACATCTATTTCTGCTTTACTGACTATGCCAAAGCCTTTGACTATGTGGATCACAATAAACTGTGGAAAATTCTGAAAGAGATGGGAATACCAGACCACCTGACCTGTCTCTTAAGAAACCTATATGCAGGTCAGGAAGCAACAGTTAGAACTGGACATGGAACAACAGACTGGTTGCAAATAGGAAAAGGAGTACGTCAAGGCTGTATATTGTCACCCTGCGTTTTTAACTTATATGCAGAGTACATCATGAGAAATGCTGGGCTAGAAGAAGCACAAGCTGGAATCAAGATTGCCGGCAGAAATATCAATCACCTCAGATATGCAGATGACACCACCCTTATGGTAGAAAGTGAAGAGGAACTCAAAAGCCTCTTGATGAAAGTGAAAGTGGAGAGTGAAAAAGTTGGCTTAAAGCTCAACATTCGGAAAACGAAGATCATGGCAGCTGGTCTCATCACTTCATGGGAAATAGATGGGAAGCAGTGGAAACAGAGTCAGACTTTATTTTTTTTGGCTCCAAAATCACTGCAGATGGTGACTGCAGCCATGTAATTAAAAGACGCTTACTCCTTGGAAGGAAAGTTATGACCAACCTAGATAGCATATTCAAAAGCAGAGACATTACTTTGCCAACAAAGGTCTGTCTAGTCAAGGCTATGGTTTTTCCTGTGGTCATGTATGGATGTGAAAGTTGGAATGTGAAGAAAGCTGAGCGCCAAAGAATTGATGCTTTTGTACTGTGGTGTTGGAGAAGACTCTTGAGAGTCCCTTGGACTACAAGGAGATCCAACCACTCCATCCTAAGGAGATCAGTCCTGGGTGTTCATTGGAAGGAATGATGCTGAGGCTGAAACTCTGATACTTTGGCCACCTCATGTGAAGAGTTGACTCATTGGAAAAGACCCTGATGCTGGGAAGGCTTGGGGGCAGGAGGAGAAGGGGACGACAGAGGATGAGATGGCTGGATGGCATCACTGACTCGATGGACATGAGTTTGAGTGAACTCTGGGAGTTGGTGATGGACAGGGAGGCCTGGAGTGCTGCAATTCATGGGGTCGCAAAGAGTCGACACGACTGAGCGACTGAACTGAACTGAACTGAATATTTATATATGTAAGTATTCATGTTAGAATATATATATGTGTATGCTGCTGCTGCTACTGCTAAGTTGCTTCAGTCGTGTCTGACTCTACGCGGCCCCATGGACTGCAGCCTACCAGGCTTCTCCGTCCACGGGATTTTCCAGGCAAGAGTACTGGAGTGGGTTGCCATTGCCTTCTTCTATATAAGGTATATATATATTCCCTTTGATTTTCAGGAGGATCAGGACCAAGTTTAGTGCCAACCGTATTTCCTAACTTAGTTCATGGTATTTCAGTTCACTCCTGACTGTAACACACAGCCGGGACTGCTCCTGGAAGCCCCTGCCGGTCTCTCTCAGTGTGGTTGCTCACGTGTTTCTACTGGATCCACCTCCTGGTGCTGCTTCACTGTGACATCCCCATGACACGATTCACACCTGTCCCCCTGCCCGGGGTCCCCAGGGGCAGGCCGGTGGCCAAGGACACTCTCGTGGCTGGGTGCCCGCCACCCTCTGCCCACCACGCCCCTCCCTCGCCCACAGCCGAGGCCTCTCTGCTTTGGCCCCTGGAGCTGTGTGCATCCCCCTGCTTCACCAGGCCGCGCTCCCGGAGCGGTCCTTCACAGCGGACAGGGCAGAGGTGAGGGCGGAGAGAGCGGTCACCTAGCCTGCTGACCCGTGCCCAAGGGTCTTGAGGGGGCACTCACCATGTTCTGCTGGCAGAGCCAGTAAAACTGCTGGAACTTCTGGGACATCAGCAGCTGGGCGCTCCCCACGGCACTCCGGATCTTGCCAAGGACTGTGGACACACACAGGGTTATGGGTGGGTCCGCGGGGGCCAGGAGAGGGGTGCCACGCTAGGTGGCCTTCCCGCTGCGGCTCCACGTCCTCGCGTGCATGCGGTCGTGTCCGACTGCGGCCCCACGGACTGTGCCCCCTAGGTGCCTCTGTCTGTGGGATTCTCCAGGCAAGAACACCGGAGAGGGTCACCATGCTGTCCTTCAGGGGATCTTCCCTACTCAGGGATCGAACCCTTGTCTCCTGCATTGGCAGGTGGGTCCTTTACCACTGAGTCACCTGGGACGCTGTTATCCTCGGTCACCGGAGGTGAAAACTTTGAGCTTACTATGTGGAATGGCCACCATTGAGCCCTCTTTCCATCTGGTCCATCCTGATCCATGAAAGAAATTCAAAGATGACCAAATACTGACTATCGGGACACCTCAGTGTGGGGGGAAATTTACCTTTGAAAGGTCCTCTAGCCTGCCCAGCCCTCCAGGGGTCAGTTGGGTGGCAGGGACCCTGGCCCCTCACATCAGGAAGGGTGCGTGAGGACATCCTGCCTCAGACACCTGGGGGCCAGCTCACCAGGGCTGTCAGGAGCAGCGAGGGTCAGTTTAATCTACGAACGATCTCAAGTTGTAAGATCTTAATTAATCAAAGTGAAAGTGAAAGTGAAGTGGCTCAGTCGTGCCCGACTCTTTGCTACCCCGTGGACAGTAGCCTGCACCAAGCTCCTCTGTCCATGGGATTTTCCAGGCAAGAGTACTGGAGTGGGTTGCCATTTCCTTCTCCAGGGAATCTTCCCGACCCAGGGATCGAACCCAGGTCTTCCGCATTGTACACAGACGCTTTACTGTCTGAGCCACTAGGGAAGTCCATAATTAATATGCTGGAAATCTTTCTTTTGTCCAGTTCGAATCCCTAAGTCATCACAACTATCCAGTAAGTGGTTAAATCCTTTCCACTGACAAAGCTGTATTACTTACTTTTTAAAAGTAATTAATCAAAGGGTGCTTTAAAAAAGTAAGTCATACAGCTTTGTCAATGGAAAGGATTTAACCACTTACTGGATAGTTGTGATGACTTAGGGATTCGAACTGGGCAAAAGAAAGATTTCCGGCATGAAAATTTTGGGAAACCCCCCGCCCACTCCCTGCAAGTGCCTCCTCATATCCCATCATTCTGCCCCAATCCTGGCCTGTGCAAACATCATCATTTCAGAAATAACAGCTTTGGGAGACCCAAACTCCCATGATTTTCAGAGGCACTTAGGAATCTGAGGCCAACGCTTCTGGCCTCTGTGCCTGGGCCCTTGTCTCTGGGGTTCGGTCTAAGCGGCCACCCCCAGCTACTCCCCTCTGAGGGCAAGTGTGTCCTCTCGAGTCCCCTTCAAGACCTGTACAGCACAGATAACAACCAGCTACACAGAGCCCCTGACGTCACACGTGGGTCCAGCTTGTCTCCAGCCCGGGGAAGAGGGGAGCCTTCCGAGGCAAAGGTCTTAGCCTGGAGCTCGTCTGGCATGAAGCGGACACTGAACTGTCACCTCCAACAGGGTGTTTCAGTACTTGTGGACTGTTGACCCTGGGACACTTGGTTCAGTCTGGAGAAGAGCCCAGAGGGCTCTTCAGCACGTGGGTCACTTGGCAGGGGTCTGGCTATGGGCAGATTCAGGGGGTGAGGGGTGGGGCCCGGGACCTGGCATTTCCACAGGGGTGCAGCCCCCGTCCAGAGAGGTAAACTCAGTTTCTCTAGCTTTCTCCCCAGTTTCCCCAAACACTGCTAATTTTGATAGGCAGCCTCCAAAATAATGAGTTGAGACTCATTCAGGGCAAGCTAGAAACCGGCCACAAGGACTCTGACTCCTGGGCCACAAGCCACTGAGACCCTGGTTCCTGGCCTCCCCCGGGGGTGGGGCCCATGGACACAGCGGGGGCCTCAGTGCACAGGCAGCCAAGCGCCATGAGCTGGAACCGGAGTCCTCGAAGTCAAACGTGTCTGTGAGGGGTGCCGAGGATGCGTCCTACTGGGACAGAAAGCAGCCATGCAACAGAAGGCCCAGGGCACCATAGTGCTTACAGGGTGAGTACCTGGCCCCGGACGGCGTGTTCATCATGTGGTGTTCTCCTGGGGTCGGGGAGCGGGTGAATGGCCTGAAACGCTTCTGAGTTTGCCTGCATTTTCTGACTTGTCTGGATTGCTGTTCCCCAAAGCTTGATTGTGACGACTTGCACACACAGAGAACTTGAAACAAAGTACCACCAGCACCTCTGCTCCATCACTTGGAATCACCATCTCTGTGTGTGTGTTTTTCTGACCCTCTTGGAGATGAACTGTAGTCAGCACCTCGCTCGCCAGCACCCTGCACAACCACAGAGCCACAGCCCTTCCTAAGAAACCAATACTTCCCTGCTGCTGCTGCTGCTAAGTCACTTCAGTCATGTCCGACTCTGTGCGACCCCATAGACGGCAGCCCACCAGGCTCCCCCGTCCCTGGGATTCTCCAGGCAAGAACACTGGAGTGGGTTGCCATTTCCTTCTCCAATGCATGAAAGTGAAAAGTAAAAGTGAAATCGCAAAGTCGTGTCCGACCCTCAGTGACCCCATGGACTGCAGACTTCCAGACTCCTCCATCCATGGGATTTTCCAGGCAAGAGTACTGGAGTCTAATATCACCCAAATCTCGGTTGCTTCTAAAATGTGAAGAAGAGTTAAAACTGTAACTTTTAATACCAGTGGGTTCACTAGGTAACACCGCGGCATCCTTTCAGACTTAAACGAAACAGAAAGCTGTCTTGTCAGTGTCCTGACGCCGGCTGCAGGGGGCCTTGGCCCCTGGCCCCCCAGCCTGCTCACCTCCCCCATCTCTGGGCAGTGGAGGGGACACAGGGAAGGAAGGCAGAGGGGCCGGAGCACAGACTGGAAGGGCTGAAAATACTTCCCACCTGGTTCACACTTTGGTTCCCAAACTGAACATTTTGATTTCCACTTGTAAACCCTTGTAACTTGCAGGACTGACGAAAACCTTTAAAGAGACTTGTTTTTACCAAATAGTCACTGTAGGAATATATATAAGTGACTCACATATAAATGCATTTTTTTTTTTCACTGACGCTACGCTTCCTGAAGTGGTAATTAAAAAGTCAATCAATTAAACCAAATGGCATTGTAAGTGGCACAAAGTAAAACAAAAAGAAACTCCCCAAAACAGTGTGCTTTCTGAAATAAAATTTTCCAGAGTCACACACATCTTACTCCACAGGTTCATAAGAAAGATGAACAGCACGAGGAACTCAACAGTGCGGTCGTCTGTAAGGTGTGACGTCCTCAGCGTCTGTGACGCTGGACTTTTAGTCCCCATTTTTCACATCCTTCTTAAAATGCACCTCAATGGAAGTATTAATATACAATACTTCAGTTAAACGTTAGCACAACGTGGATAGGGGGTGATGTCTGGGTGGAGACTTATTATAAAGGGTATACATTGATTATTGCTTGAGAGAGGTAAGGAATGTCAGAGTGTAGCTAATGGCCTGATGGCTAATGGCAGGGGATTTGTGCTCATCAATGTGGATGGTTCTATCTGATACCTATAATGTAAATAATAGCTTCCCATAATTGCAAAGAATTTGAAGCGAAAATTCAATTTATTCTTTTCTACTATCCTTCTCTAATTCTGTCATAGTTTAGCCACTTTCTTTCAAGAGCTACAGATAAGGGCTCATGCTCATCAGAATGGAAATTTACAAAGAACCTGAGACAACCCAGGCCTTTGATGTACAGAGAAATTTGATTAACTGACTTGCTCCTTTAATTTATTTTTCACGCCTGTTCTACAATTTCCAACTCCACCTAAATTTACTATGAAGTGCCAGGGCAACACTGACACTATTCTTTTGAAATTCGAGGTGGGGTTTTCTAGAATTTGCACACAGTTTGAGGTAGTCACTTGGAGATCCATGACCCGGTGGATTTTGGATTCCCTCCTGACCCAGGCGTGGGGACGCGCGCGTCCACAAACCCCCAGTGAAGCCTCAGGCTTTGTCACCCTCCTGTTTCTCGAGCACACGCTTCCTCTCAGGCTCGGTTTGCCACGGCGCCGGTGGCTGGGGCGGCCCATGCGCTGACCACACCCTCAGCTGTCAGAAGTGGCAGCCTCGGGCTTGCGGGGTGACCGGGTGGGGTCCCCAGCAGAAGCGGCGGCGCTCAGAGCCGTCCCCGCTTCTGGCCTTCAGTGTGTGGACTCCCGGGCAAACCGCAGGCCCAGGGCAGTCTCCCTGTGGCCCGTCCTCCTCATCCGCCTTGGTCCCCGAGTCCCCCAGGTCACTGTGATTACCGCCAACGGCACCCTGCCTGAGCCGGAGGCCTCCCCACCCAGAGAGCATGGCATCTCCAGGGAAGGAGGTCTGGGAGACCCGCCGCGAGCATCGAACCCCAGCTCTGGCAATGACGTGGCAACTGAGGATGGCGGACCCCCAGATAATGATGTCTCCTGGTGCTGTGCGTCTGGCCGGGGGGTCTTCAGATCAGCAGCTCTGGGGCAGAGTTGTTCGGGGGCAACAGAGCAGCCCAGTACCTCTCCAAAGACCCAGCGCTCAGTTCCCCAGGCCATCCATCTTTTTACAAACCTGCTAAGTAAGATCTTTGTGGCTCTGGAAACTTCCATTTCAGAAAACATACCTTTTTTATTTTTATTTTTTTGCTTTTACTTTATGCCACATACCCATTTGGTTTAACATAATTAACACAAACCCCGCAAAACACTAGTGTAGTGGTGGTTTACAGTCCCTGCAGAGCATCTATTTATGTATTAACCTGCTTTAACATGGCTTAACTTATACCAGTATTTAACAGTTCTCATGATGTTTTTATTAACCGTAGAGAGCTGAGTGAATCTGATTTGTTCGATCAATTCAGTGAGCTGTGGTTATAAAATAATAGCTTGGGAGAAAAGTTATCTCACATAATGGAAATTTCAATATTTGGAGCTCAGGGTTTTGGTTCAACAGCCATTTAATTTAATCTTAACTCTTTAAAAAGACAGTAACCAAGAAACGTGTACCTGTGCTTAAAGTGAGGAGTGGAATGGAAAGTTACCGCACCTTTAAACATTACTAGGGAATCACTTAAACGTGACCAATATGGTGCTCGGTTAACGTGTGGAGCATGCAGTTGAGATTCAAATTAAGTGTTCTCTCACCTTTGCCACAAAAAATAGAGCTGGGTAATTAAGAAAATGAGAAAAATCACAGAAAGGCTCGGGTAGACCTGTTCGCTGCTCTTTGCATCTGAGGCTCCTAGAGATGTGATTTCACGTAGTTATGAAACAGTGGTGGGAAAACCCTGCAGAGTCCCGGTGACTGAGCTGGTGTCTGTGGGAGGGGCCCCCCGCCTGGCCGAGGGCAGTGTCAGGGCACACGGGGTTTTACAGGCTGTGCTGTGCAGAGGGGTGAGTAGGGGTGGAAGCACCCTGTGCGTGAAGACTGCCCCCCTTCAGACTCCCGCCGCCGAGGCTTCTGCTGGGCACTACCAGCAGACGCTCAGTGCATCCGGGCACCGCTGGAGGACGGTCAGCGCATCCGGGCACTGCCAGTGGATGGTCAGCACGTCTGGGCACTGCCAGTGGACAGTCAGTGTATCAAGTGTGATCGCCCAGGAGCCTAAGACAGGGCAGAGCTCCAGGAAAATGCAAAGCCGTCCCCACCTTTGAGAAGGGCGTGTGTCACGTGCATGTCCCCAGGGATGACAGAGCCAGGGGCTCCGGGAGGTCGGGACCAAGCTCCCCACGGCAGGGGCAGAGTCCATGTCTGAGGGAGGGCCTTCCTGGAGGGTCTCCGGCCTGGCACTCTGCCCCTGCTCATGCCCTCATATTGGCCCGCCTGCCTGACTGGTCTACCTGCCCTCAAGGTCCGCCCAGATGCCGCCGCCACCAGGAAGACTTCTCAGACTGCTGGCAGCATTTGCCGGACTTCGGGGTGTCTACAGCACTGGGTCTGCATTGCTCTTACCACAGGCACGTTCCTCACTCACTATAAATGCCTCTGTCCTGGTCTTACCCACTCTGAGATCCCTGCAGTGTTTGTGCTGTACGCTCATCAGTGTCTCCACCTGCAGTCTCTGGGACGGCTCCTAGCACGTACTCAGCAAATGCCTGCTGGGGCTTTACAGGACACCGAGTCCAGGAGAAGATCCCAAAGTGCAAAAAAGGTGAAAAAAACTTGTGTAGAGAAATGCAGCTGACGGACAGCAGAAACCCCCTTTCCTCTGCCGGGCTGACGGAGAAACATGTTCTCCAGATGCTGATAATAAGACAATGACAACCTAGGTGACAGGATCTTACTGTTGATCTGGGTCACTGCAGATCATCAAATCATACACGGGATGTTTACGGCATTACTTCCAGGATTTTCCCGACCACCCCCAGTGACAAGAAAATCATAACTTATCATGAGAAGGCTTCAGCTCTGGGGACTTTTAATGTCACCTCTTAATTTCCAGGGTCTAAGGCACAAACCAAGTGTGTATTTTATTGCTCAGGGATCCTCTCTGGACCACAAATGAGGGTGACGGTTTCAGAGAATCACAGTGAAATAAATGGCCAGGGATAGGGGCACGGAGTTTTCTGAACAGCAGAAGACACACCATCACTAGCTAGGGGGTTAGTCACTTACCATCTCCAGCTTTTCTCTGATACAAAGCCAAAGCAATTTCTTTTAACACAGGATGGTCATGAGTCTAGAAAACGGTTGAACTGTTGCCCATCATCATTGCCAAAATCCAGCACGTGGAGCCTGAGATAACCTGCAGTCCCAAGACCCCTGCAGGCCGGAGCCATCCTGCTATCCAGCACACAGCACGGAACAGAAGGATGCCCGTCAATATTTCAGCCACTGCTTTTCTGTTCGTTCGCTAGCATCTTAGCTTGAGTGGGGTATGCTGGGAGCCCATGCACTTTAATTTATTCAGGGATCAAAGGGATTGTCCTCATGGATTTCATTCGCCACGTGCTAATTTCATTTATGGAAACCTGGTGCATGTGTTCAGGTCTCAGCAGACACCTGCTTCTTACCTTCCTCCACGAGGTCGTTCTCCTCGGCTTCCCTCTCCATCTCCTTGCACCAGCCTTCCATCCGCTTCGTCTCCGTGTGCAGCAGCTTCAGGAACCATGCGCCATCCCTGTGGCATGGAGACACACGCCCGCCATCCACCGCGTCCAAGGACGGCTCCAGCCAGGGGTCGGGAGGGGGCAGGTTGGCAGTGTCCACAGGGGTCCGATAGTCCTCCCGGTAACTGAAGAGCCCCTGGGTCCGGACGGTGCGCACCGCCCCGTACTGCGTGGGGGTGCTGGGCTCCGAGTGCCTCTGGAAGGAGGACCCGAACTGCAGGCCCTTGTCCTCCGTGGTGACGTGTCCTGGGAAGCCCTCCAGCTCCAGGTCCGCCTGCACCCCGGCCGTCACACTGTTGGAGCGCTTGAAGCGTCCGTGTCTGTGGGGAATGGGGGGCAGGGGAGACAGACAGGAGCTTGCTGGAGATGACCCTGAGCCGCAGAGCCCAGCTTACACATCCAGAGCATGCTGGGCCACACCCCAGCCTCACGGCAGAGACGAGCGTTTTCATCTTTGTTATCAGCACACTGATGTTTAATCTGTGTGAGAGCCTTATTTGACTTTGCAAAGAATGAAACTCTAACTTTAACTTTAACTTTTAAGCTTCAATGGCTAAGTGATGCCCACTGAAGACTTAAGTTTACCACAAGGTGGCTTAATCTATCCCTGAAACCACTGTCTTGGGGTGGTTACCTGACTTTCAGAAACACATGGCAGGCTTACACATTTCTGTGTGTATGGATGTAAAATGAAGCCCCACTGCTTCTTCCAAGTACATAATTCTTTTAAGTAATAACATCTGTGTCTTGTTGAGTTCTGGGGGCTATTCATATCATATTTCAGGACATAAGCTTCCTCTCTCTGAAAGCTGCAGCATCATCCAGTTATGTCTTTTATGTAAAATAATGAATCCAAATTCTGACTTCAGCAGGTGTTTAAAAAACATTTTCATTGTATGTATTTAAATGTAACTTATTCCTCATAGCCAGTTACTGAAAGGATTGGCAAGAATGAACTTTCAGCTGGAGCCCAGATTTTGCTGGTGAGAACTGTGTGTGTGTGTATGTCTGTATGCATGTGTGTCTCTGCGTGTGCATGCTTGTGTTTGCCTGTGTGAGTGTGTCTATGAGTGCATGTATGTGTACACGTATGTCTCTCTCTGTGTGTGTGTGCACGTATGTCTGCATACCTAAACTCTGCCAAGCTACACAAGTTGGCTCCTCACCAACTGGACGCGCAGATGGCAGGCAGCTGTTGTGCAGCTGGCTAATGGATCTGCCTTCGCTGGAGGCAAAGGCGCTGAGAAAGAGCCACCAGCAGGGACGGGGGGCTGCAAGCTCAGGTCCTGGGGCAGAAGACGAGGTTTCTGAGAGGCCCCTGTCCTGGGGAAGCCATCAGTTCCTTGGCAGTCCACATCTTTGCAGGTTGGTCTAAAACCCTCACTGTGAATGACTCACCAGGGTTTCAACAACCAGACGCTGCCTGGTGCTCATGATATGATATGCCCATCAAATTCTATCTTTATGAAATTTACAAGATATGTCATTTTAAACATAAAATAGAATAATCACCCCGTCCTAGTTACAAAAACAACACTCTTGCCGTGGACTTCTCTGTGTTGGGCAGTGTGAGGGCTTCTTTTGAAGCGTCACCATCCTAAGGATTCTTCAATCTTCTTTCACTCTCCCTCTCTCTGTGGTTGTGCTGTTAACATCCTAAGGTGGGAAAACCTGCGCTGGCTTTACGCTCATCCTTTTTCCCCTTTGGGTGAAGGCCTCTGGTGTTCAGAGCTGCCAGCCCCTCTGCTTTCACAGGTGGTAAGTTACTTTAGAAAAAAATGAGTCCCCAGCGGCTAGCAGAAACAAGGCTTAGAAGGATGCTAATTCATACCCGAATGATATCCACTGAGTTAGGGTTGGGGATATATGACCCTGTCTCCATGAACGGCATGAACCATTGATGGCCAGTGCTGTCCAGACACTTGCCATCATGTTTCTAACCCACAGCCCCGGTCAGAGGTCCCGGGTTTTGGGGATGGTTACCGTTTCTCATCTTCCACCTGGACGCCCACCGAGTGGTACTCCCGCAGCCCCCGGCTCTCCGTGTCGGAGTCTGTAGCTGTCTCCACCTAGCGCAACAGAGAACATCTTATTTTAGAACCAAGATGGGGACCTGGAGCAGGGACTACTTGTGTGTGTGTGTGTGTTCATCTGCCATAATTAATTACGCATTTGTGTAATTAATGCAGCGATGCACTTGACCCAGGAAAACGACAACGGGAGGGAAATGCACTCGTGCTGGTGTAATTATGTTGCTACCGTGTTTCATCAAATTGTGCATGACCCCTTAACTCAATGCTGAGCCTCCACCTTCTAAATGTATGCAAATAAAGTTGCTTTGCTTAGCTTGGGTGAAAAACAAGCTGTGTTGGATTGCATTATGAGAGGACTTAAAAGCTCTTGTCACATTCTGCAGGTACGGCATGAATCAGAGAGAGCTAACACAACACACGGGCTGTTGAATAGGACGGTGGTGATGACGGCCTCCACATACGTGACATACGGAAGAACTGAAGCTTTACCAGCCCCGGGCAACCCCTCCACCCGCCTCGACACAGCACCATCTGCTCACGGGATGTGCCCAGGGCAGGGCAATGCCACAACAGAACAGAAAGCGTGCACTCCACACACAGTCCTTACAGTGGCTGCGTCTGCCGAGAAGTCTCCCCGAGCCCAAGGAAGCATTTGTGGTGCAACGCTAACTCACGGGAGAACTCTAGTAGCGCACAGTTTCTAAAAAATAACCAAAACTCCAAAAGCAAACAACCCTCCCGCTCCCAAACTTGCAGTATGAAAAGTCTGCCCCAGAAGAGTAAATATATGACCTTGAGTAAATATATGACTAAACAACTAAACGTCAGTTTAGTCAAAGGCTATCCCAGCTTCTATACTGTCCCTTTTCTTTTTTTGCAAGAAACAGTACCTACTGTCTCAAAAGGTGTTTTGACTCCAGTCCACAAATGTCAAAACTAACCTGTCAAACACATCTTTTCTTAAAAATATTAGTGATCGTTGCAAGGGTAACACACAAACCATTAGATGAATAACTGTGACACCCTCTCCTGCTAGTGGTGAGAGAGGAGGCGCACTGGGCAGTCGTGGCTGGCTAAGTCTTTGTTGCTGGCGGCTGACGCAGTTTGTGGTGAAGCGCAGCTGTGCTTTAAGAGCTGGCGTCTGTTCCTTCTGACCCTGCGCCAGGCACTGAGCAGGAGCGGACAACGTCACCACAGCTGGCGCACGTGATACCCTGGGTCCAGCCACGTGGAACACTTGAGGAATCAGAGAAGGTGAGTAACGTGCCCAGGGTGCACACCTCGGAGCGGGCAGAGGCACGCTCAGTATCCGCTGTGGCCAGAATCAACACAGCCATGTGGAGACCCTGCAGCTCCTGGGATGGGGCCGGGTCGGGGGCGGCCCTGTGGAGCCTGGGACAGCGGTGGCTCGGCGGTCAAGAAGCCACCTGCAAGGCAGGAGCCTCAGGAGACGCGGGTTCAATCTCTAGGTGAGGAAGATCCTCTGGAGGATGGCATGGCAAGCCACTCCAGTATTCTTGCCTGGAGAATCCCATGGACAGAGGAGCCTGGCGGACTACAGTCTGTGGGGTCGCAAAGAGTTGGGCACGACTGAAGCGACTTAGCACACACGCACAGGAGGAAATGCGCTTGAGTAAAATTCCTAACCTGCTGGTAATCACCACATCTTTCTAGTTTCAAGTGGGTCATGGCTGACATAAATGTTACCTTGCTGGATGTGGACACTGTTGTTACTATTGTTTTACACAAAAAGATTGCAATAAGTTAATATGTTAAAAACGTTGCCCATGTCAGTGCAATATGAGCTGTCTGTGTTCTAGCTGCTGTTCCGTTCTATGACTATAACCTGATTTATTTAATTAGATAGAAGGCAATGGCACCCCACTCCAGTACTCTTGCCTGGAAAATCCATGGAGGGAGGAGCCTGGTAGGCTGCAGTCCATGGGATTGCTATGAGTCGGACACGACTGAGCAACTTCACTTTCACTTTTCTCTTTCATGCATTGGAGAAGGAAATGGCAATCCACTCCAGTATTCTTGCCTGGAGAATCCCAGGGACAGCGGAGCCTGGTGGGCTGCCGTCTATGGGGTCACACAGAGTCGGACACGACAGAAGCGACTTAGCAGCAGCAGCAGTTTTCTGCCACTATAAATAATGCTGTTGTAGATCTATGTCTGTGCATGTATATAATTTTGTGACTATATTCACAATCTCTGTGGTGGCAGGGGCAAAGGTATTCCATTTTGCCATTCTGGTAGATATTCCTGAATTTGAGAGATACACAATATGGATGAAATTACTTCATTCGTATAGTGTCAGGGAGACATTTGTATGGAAAGAGCACTAATTTTTATCATAAAAATGTTCAGAATATTTGTCTAAATCATTCTAGTCTAATTCTAGGATTCTAGTCTAAAGACGTTTCCTTGAATTCTAACATATTAAAAGGAGAAAGTAGGGGAAACAGGAGGACAGGATACCGACCACACCGAGTAAGTACAGATTGCTCACAACACAGACACCCGTGCAGCTACGAGGGATGCTGCCGACAGAACACAGGCTCAGGAGCGAACATCAGCAGGTGGCGTGAGCAATCCAATCAAGATGAGTGTTCACACAGAGCACACACATCCACAGACAGAGAAACTGACCACAGAGCGACCAAAACAACCAAAGTATCACAAAATAATTCGTCTTCTTTTCTCTAGCATGTACAGCTTCTCTCTTACGATTCTCTTATTTTTACAGTGAATGAGGAAAATACAGCTTTTGGAGTCAAATTCTGCCACTTGCTGGCCATGTGACACTTAAGTACGTCTCAGATTCTATGGCTGTTTTCTTCTTAATTTCAAAAGTGAGGGATCAGCAAACACGGGGTTAATGGGCGTGAAACTGTGTGGGAAGCCAGACTCAGGCAGGTTCTCCAAAGCAAATCTAACGCTCCCTCCCTCACCTCCACTTTTAAGATCCACAGATATAGTAACGATATATTAAGTTAAAGGAATATATAATGAATTTTATAGATACTACCGTGGTTGTCCTATGAAACCATTCTAACAAAAAAAGGTCTCCATTTTTCAGAAGGTAAAGGTGGAGGAGGATGTGGTCAAGTTGCATAAAGCCAGGATGAGCTAAATATCAATTTCAGAAATCTTGGGAGAGCTTTATGAAGATGGGGAAAATAAAATTTAGGACAAAGGAAAGGAATTATTATTTTGCACAGTGGTAAGGAAATCAAAGGAATTTTTTCCAAAGAGAAAATTCTGATGAGAAGTGTACAAGGATTATAAAAGTTTTGAGAAATATATGTACATATTCATTTTTACAAGAGCCACGGTGTTCTACAGGCTTCCCTGGCTCAGTGGTAAAGAATCCTCCTGCCAAGCAGGAGACCTGGGTTCGATCCCTGGGTGGGGAAGATCCCCTGGAGAAGGAAATGGCAATCTACTCCAGTAGTCTTGTCTGGAGAATCCCATGGACAGAGAAGCCTGGTGGGTTACAGTCCATGGGGTCGCAAAGAGTCAGACACAACTGAGCAACTAAACAACAATAACAGCCAGGGTGAGCTAGGCATGGAGAAGAAAGATGGAGTCGGCAGAACCTGTGTATGTGAGTGACCTCTCTGAGGCAGTGCTGATTGGAGGTGCCTGCTGGTGGACGGGGATGGAGCCTCCTTGTTGCCACGTGAGTGGTGGGTGCTGGGCTCCTGGAGCACCCGCCTCTTGTCCCTGGGCCATGACAGAGGGGTTGACACTGAGCCATGGGCCATGAAGAGCAGCGGAAGGGTGCACAAGAGAGTGCACGTGTGTGAGTGTGTACATGTGAGTGCACACCTGTGGTCGTGCATTTGTGTGCATGCATATTTTGTGTACATGAGAGTGCAAACATGAAAGTGTGCACATGGGTATACCTGAGTGCACATCTGTGGGCATGCCTGTATGTGCATGCACATGGGTGTATATGAGAGTGCACAGGGTGTGCATATGTATACACATGAGCTCACTTCTGTGGGCATGCATGTGTATGCATGCACATGTGTGTATATGGGGTGAACATATGAGTGCATATGCATACACATGAGCTCACTTCTGTGGGCATGCATGTGTGCACGCACCTGTGTGTACATGAGAGCGTACATGTGTGAGTGCATGTGTGTACATGTAAGCACACACCTCTGTGTGCATGCTCATGTGTGCACATGAGCGTGTATATATGTGTGAGCACACACATGTACACGTGAGCAATACCTGTGGATGTACATGTGTGTGCATGCTCGTGTGTATGCATGAGGATACACATGAGAGTGTGCATGTGTGTAGCACATGTGTGACATGTGAGCGCACATGTGTATGGCCCAGATTTTCAGAAAGTCATGGCTGATCACCCACAGCTGGAGGGACCAGAGAGCAGGAGGCTGTTAGCAGAATGTTGGCTGAGCTTTGATCTCGGGTTTTTGCTCTAAAGAAGCTCATCTTAGACTCTGCCTTCAAAGCCCACACAGCAAAGTGGGTGAGTTGCTCCCACATGGAGTCCCCACATTTTTCTTGGTGACCTACTGTGAGTCCAACAGTTAGAGGTGAACTGCCTCCCCTGCTCTGTGAGATGCTGGAAGCCCCAGCAGAAGCAGGCAGGAAGGTGGGGGGCTCGGGGGAATGTAACCTGCCCGGGAGTCTTGGGTGTAGCCTCGGGGAGGACGTTTAAACCCAGTGACCACCTCTGACATCACACGGTGGGCATCACTCCCATTTTAGAGATGGGATGACTGAGGCAGACAGGATGGAAGGATCCCTGGACATCAGACCACATTACAGGATCTGGGAACACACACACACACAAAACAAAGGTAGAAACCCTGCAACAACAGACAAATCACAGATAAAAACAAAATGAACACAAAGAAAATCGTTCCATGTCACTGTCACTGTGAGGAAATGAGGTGGGGCCAGATGTGGCGTCCAGGTGAGGGGGCAGGTCACCAGGAGGCCCGGGTGCAGCCCAACCCGCAGGGCCTGGGGCAGGACGTCATGGGCTCAGCTGAGGACCCCACACATCAGCCCCTGTCCCGGGCCTGGGCTCCAGGGAAGGTGCAGGCAGGAGGGGCCCCTGATCGGCGGGAAGAACAGTGTTTGTAAAATGAAAGGAGTCCCGGACGCTGTGTCCTGGGAGGTTGGGCGGCGGCCCAGCGGGAACTGTCCCTGCAGTGCCAGATGGACACCGGGATGCCCACCACCCTCCCTGTAAGCTGAGGACAGGGTGACGGGTGGGGTCAGCTGTCCTCCACATGGGGTTGTGGGTGAACCAGAGCAGGCTTGTGGGGGGCAAGGCACACCCCTCAAGTCATCCCTCTCTGTGCGCTGGGGTCCCCCCTCCCGTCACTGGCCCGCAGCCTCGGGTTCCCCATTCCGGACTGGATGTGTCCCCCATGGGCAGGTGGGGCTCCCGTGAGGACGGCGGGGGTAGCCCGGGGGTCTGGGCGCAGACTCGGTGTATCCACGTGGCTCCCCAAGCTGGCCCCCGGCCGCGCTCTCTGCACTGCTCTGCTCTGGGCCCTGAGCCCTCGATGCCCTCCAGCACTTCCTGGGAGCTCTCCAGGCGTGTGCAGTGGTCCTTCTATCAGCTTGACCTCCCCCTGCTCCCGGCTGGTGCCCCCACCCCTACTCTGTCGCTCGAGTTCCTTGGGTAACGTTTTCTTTGGCTTCCAGCTTACCCCGCTGGGCCACCCGAGCTGACACACTCAACCGTCCTGTGACTATTTGGCTGCCGGGAGGACAGCGAGCCCCTGCACTCACATGCTCACCCACACTCACCCACGCTCGCCCACCGACACTGACCGAGAGCTTGCTATGTGCCAGGCGCTGTGCTAGGTGCTGGGTACCAAGAGGGGCAGGTGCGCCCGGCCACCCGTGACACGCAGCTGGGGGTCTGCAGGGGTTTGTGGGAGGGGGGCCGTGGGACCATGAGGGGGCCCTCTGGGGTGAAGCTCGGCAGCTGGAAGCAGAACGGGGTGTGGGGTAGTCAGGGTGTCTGTGGCTCCTGGGGGTGACGTGGAGGCGGGAGGGGGATAAGGCAGGTCTGCGGGCTTCTGGGACAATCTGAAAGCACCTGATTGTCTGGAATGTTCCCACTGTTTTCAGAGAAGTGGGAACTTGACCCTCCAGCCCTGTTTGTGGCTCAATGGGCAGCCCACAGGAAGCCTATGGAAGGTGGGAGGTGGGAAACCAGGGTCACAGGCGCCCAGGGAGGTGACCCTCTTAGCCTGGGGGCCTCACAGGTCTCCTCGGCAGACGTGACTGTAAAGGCTGAGACCCTGAGAGCAGCAGGCACCCGGGCCAGCACCTCGGCCCAGCCGGCTGTGGCTGTGGGGGTCACTGGTGCTCAGAGCCCCAGCTGTGTCCTCAGGAGGGGGTTGACTGCGTCTCCGGGGATGCAAGGGTCCTCGCGACAATGGGAGCACCTAGCATAGAGCCTGGCATATAGATGAGGACAGAGAGGCGACGAGAGCGGAGGATGAATAACCCGGAAAGGGAGGAAGTAAAATTCATGCGTACTTGGCTCCGGGGTGTATTTTGGTACTTACATCTGACCTTGGGTATGGCTGATGCTCTGGGAATTCAGAATCCTAAACAAAACAACGAAGCCACAGTGTGGAGACCAGGTTCAGGGGACCCGACAAGCGGGCAGCTCGCCAGCCTGTCGCCCCTGGCCCCACGACACCTGAGATGTGGCTCCCCCTCATGCCTGCGTGGGCCCTTCTCTCTGGAGCAATGGAGGCTTAGGGTGTTTAAAGCGCCCCACACGACTTGGGCTGATGGAGGTATCCGGGCTTGCCGAGAATCTGCCTGGCTGCTGATCCTGCCTGGGCTGGGGGTCACCAGACATGCGATTCCCGAGAGGCCAGTCCTGGGCCCCACTCCTGAGCGGGAGCTGGGTGGTGCTGTGTCCCTCCCCTCCTGGAACTCGAGTGGACTCGGTGGTGGGTGTCGGTGCAGGGGCAGCTGTTTTGGCTCTTGGTGATTAGAACACAATGAGAAGAATAATCCGCGGGCACCCAGGGGTTGGCGTGGGGACTTTTGGGGCCCCTGAGCAGATGTGCCCCTGTTTCCTGCAAAGAGCCTCCCAGTCCTTCACCTTTGGTCCCAAAGCCCAAAAGACTAAAAAGCTTTAGAAAGATTGGGTTTCAACCCCAAACCCTCCTTCTCATGCATCAGAGTAACCTATTTCCACACTCTCCATGCTGCTGGCTGCCCCTGGAAATGCCTGGGGGTCCTCTGCCCACTGCAGTGCCACTGGCTTCTCCCGAAAGCAGGGGCTCAGAGACGGGCTGCCTGCAGGGTCCCCACGAGGACCGGGTCCATGTCACTGGCGGGGGGGCGTGCACACGGGGAGGTACCTGGACCCCAATGGAGGAGCGCTGGCTCTTGAGGAATTCCTCTGCCTTGGACGCCAGGATGGCCTTGTCGCCGGTCCGCGTGGCGCCTCCCTGGCCCTCAGAGGCGTGGCGCTGGGCCGCGGCCGTCTCCAGAGCCAAGCTCATGGCCTTGTTGCTGTCCAGACTGTCCGTGGAATTGTAGAGGCCGCGGCCGTCTGGGGGCCAGGCGGCCATCCTCTGGGCACGGCTGTCCTGGTAGGCGTCCTGTGTGGACTCAGTGCTGCTCTGCGCCGTCACCGAGATCAGGGGCTTCGAGGTGGTGCGGGGGGGCACGGGGGGCGGCGTCTTCTTGTAGCTGGCATAGGTGATGCCTGCGAGGGGGACACAGCAGGTCAGCGGGGCGCCTGCCCGCCGAGCCTGCTCTCCCGCCCAGTACCCGCCAGCCATCAGGCACAGCTCCCCCAGCGTTCAGCCTAAGAGAGGACGCAGAGTGTGGGGGAAGCCTTATGCTCAGAGACAGTCTACGCGGACGTGTGTTTAATAGTGAAAAATTATGAAAACACCCCCAAATCAGGCAGAATAGGTGACTTCTGACTCAGCAGGACAGAGGGCAGCCCCCGTCCTCATGCAGGCCAGGCACCGGGAGAGGGGCTCATCCTATACGCGGAGCTAGAACTGCAGGGCCTGCGCGGTTCTCTCCAGACTAAGACAGACTGTGTCTGCACAGAAAGCCTGGGAACGAAGAGAGGTTAGCAGCACACTCATCAGCGACGGTGTGGCGGAAGGCTCTGTGTGCTCCACAAATGCTTCTGGTGAACAGGTATTATTTTCATCATGGAGAAGACACACAGGGACAGCAGCTATCTGCTCCCTGTGAGCACAGGCTCGCTGGGTATAAACCATGGGGCCGGCTGAGAAGGGAGCTGGGTCTCCACGTCCACCCAGTTCACCTCTGTGCCCTGTGCCCATATCACAGCTCCACAAAGGCCACGGGGTGGAAATCCACTGAAGGGAATTAGCACAGCTGGAACAGAAACAGTACTGAACACCCCTTAGAAGGCATCCAAACTCAGCAGCCGTATGTGCTGGGCCCCAGGTGGTCCCGATTCTCACAGCAGGAAAACCTCACAGCTGCTCTGATGGGAGTGGACTTCCCCCTGAGGTTGGCTGTGCTGCTTTCCCTGGAAGGAAGAACTGGCTGGAACCCCCAGGGGGCCCTCATCATCAGCAAACTCGGCGCCCACGCCGGCTGCAGGTGAGCAAGTGCAATTGGCTTGGGGACCAGGCAGGGTGGCGGGTGGCCCGGGGGCGGCCCCCTCCCCGGGGGCAGACGGAGCTGCTCTGCTTTAAGGGCCTGCAGAGCCGAGCCAGGAGTCAGCTGCACCCTGCGGAGATGCGCCAACTCCTTTCCCACCTGCGGGGACTCCAACCAGCACTCCCAGGCCGCAGGTGCCCCGCCAGTGACTTTTAAATCTGTGTGAGTGGATTCTCCCAAGAAATAAAGCATCAAGTGTCACCCAGATGGACATCAACAAATAAAACAGTGAGTTTATCACATCAGGAGGATCTGAGTTTAAAGGCATAAAAACTGCACATAAAAATTAATAAAATGCACACATTTTCAAAGGGGTGAATGGGAAAGAGGCATGTATCGGTAGAAAACAGAGGTAGGAAGAAGGCAGTTAGAAAAATGGACTCTAAACATTGTCTACAACAGAGAAACCTCTAAAACAAGTCTTTTTAAAGACTTTCCCCCTAATACTCATCAGCCCCAAAAGGAAAATTGTTGAACACTGACTTTATTCCAGGTTTTTATTCTGGGAGATTCTGATGTTTGAGAAAGTGTTCCCCAGCTCTGACCTCCAGCACTGAGGACTAGCTGGCGTTGAAGTGAGTGTGAAGCTCCAGCACTGAGGACTAGCTGACTTTGAAGTGAGTGTGAAGCTGCTGCCCAGAGGCTGTGTCGCCAGCAGCAGGAGGGCCCTCCCCACCGAGGGCGGGGCGGCTCCTCCCCTCGAGTGCGGGGCCCTGCTGCCTGAAGCTGCTTCTTAAAGGCTCATTCACTCTCCTCACCAGGCCTGTCCACCCGTGGTGCTCAAGCGGCTAAAATCCTTCGGTTTAAGAAGACCTCCATCCATCTGGTCAGAGTCAACTGTGATGCGTCCCCTCCAGCCCTGTGGTAACTCTTGCCCAGGCCCCGCGGTCAGTCCTGTTCCCTGGAGCTCACAAAGCTTCAGGGACAGCCCCTCAACCCCCCGCACACACCTCCAGTCGTGCCCTGCAAGCCCCCTTGGAGCAAGCCCAGCACTTAGTGAATTTGCTGAAACCCCAGCATCATCACCATGGGGGCACGGTCACTGAGGACACAAGGTCCCCGGAGTCAGGCTGGGCCCCTCTGTCCACGGGATTCTCCAGGCAGGAATACTGGAGTGGGCTGCCGTGCCCTCCTCCAGGGGCTCTTCCCGACCCAGGGACTGAACCCGCGTCTCCTGCTTGGCAGGCGGGTTCTTTACCACTGACCCATCCGGGAAGCCCCTCCCGGGGCTAGTGACTGCAGAACAGAGGGACTGTTCCAGAAGAAGGAAAATGCAAAAAGCACAGCAAACCCACCTTCTTCAAGAAGGTTGTTTCTGGCCACAGAGAAAAAAAAACTATGAATGTATCTGGGCTTCTCAGTAAGATAAGAGAGCAGCTCAGGCTTCACTGTGATTGCTGGTGGGTGGAGAAGACACCCTGGGATCTGGAGTGATCAAGGGTCTGGGTACCGCCAGCTGAGGCTGGACATTGTCAGGACCCTTTGGGGAGAGTTAGGCCCTGAGACGCAGGAGGGGTTGCGAATGCTCTGCTGGCCCTGGGGGCAGGAGTGCCACCTCCCTTCAGCCGGGTCCTGGCTCGCTGACTCAGCAGCAGGAAGGGGGCTGGGGTTTCAGGAACCAGGGGCCTCCCGTGTCTCATGGACCAGCTGAGGAGAGCAGGTGCAGGGGACAGCGGGCAGGGGGTGGGGCCTTGCCCTGTTCTGCCCCCAGACGGCTGCCTGCCTGGGGAAGGCTCTCTGGCTGTACCCTCTTGGGGACCGTAGGGGTCCCAGACAGGTCCCTGCCCTTCTTCCCCGTCTGGGGAATCTCAGACCCTCCAGTGTCAGTCAGCATTGCTCAGCCCGGAGAACCTGCACCCCTCTCTCCCAGGGGACCTTGGCGACATCTGGGGACACTACTGGTGGTTACGATGGGGAAGGGGAGGCCGGGGTGCTACTGGCCCCACCACACAGATGACCAGCTCAGAAATAAACCCAAGTGAGGCCACCACCTTGTGTTTCGGGCGGGGCCCACCTGCTCCCCTGTGACATGAAGGGACGTGGGTGGCCGGGTCTTTCTGTAACGGCCCGTCTTTCCCTGCATGGGGTCAGGCTGAGGCCCGCCTTCCTGACCCAGGACATGGCTGGCTGTGCAAAGTGCATTCACCTCTCTCCCACACCTCTCCCACATCATGTTTTGTTTCTCAGTGAGCTTCTCTCCACCACTCATAACATTGCTATGACAAGGGAATCAAGCACAGTATCTACATGTGAATTGATGGGAAGAGAGCTTACTGGCAGCTTTTCACGTGAAACACTGAGAGCTGGTGGCGTCTTCGTGGGAACGCAGGGAGCACAGCTCATTTAGGAAGGAGGGTCTTTATCCTTTGCCACCGTGTCTGCAGACCCCGCGGAGAGCAGGTGGTGCCCTCCCCCCGCCTCTGCGCCATGGCTGTGGCTGAGCGCCCCGGACCTCATCCTACAGCGGGGGGCGGGGGTGGTCGTAGTTGCTTCTCTTGAGCAGAAATACTGATTCTGAAGAACGGCACCTGCCTCCCGGCTCCTGGCGGTGACAGCGACCGAGGAAGCCAGGGGCACAGGTCACAGAGCGACGCCTCGCTCTCGCAGTTGTGTTATGTTCACAGTGTGGAGGTGAGCACACAGTAGCAGACGTGTGGGCTTTCCGGCCGCGCTCACCTCCCAGGAGTGCGGACACGCGCGCGAGCACCGTCACACTGTCACACGACAAACACGACAAGACACCTTCCCAGGAAGCCGGGCTGAGGCCCCCCACGCGACAAAGCCCACGTCCAGCACAGCTCGCCCCTGCATCACGCTCAACCTCAAGGGACTCCCTTCACCCGCTAAAAAGGATGAATCTGACTAAATGTACCCAGTACAATTTACACTGAAAATTTGACAAAGCAACCAAACTCCCTTCTTGTCTGGTTGTCTTATTTTCAGTATTGCAATTTATGTCCATGGTCACAGGAAAATCCACTATCACATCTTCTCAACTTGGAATGTGTTTGCCACAGGGTGATAATGTGAATTTATACACTGATTTCTTTGTAAAAATGTAGTGGGACAACACACTTTGCTAACAAGTTAATTAAAAGGGGGCTCCTTGGCAGGACTGGTGCTGAAGCTGAAGCTCCAATACTTTGGCCCCATGATGTGAAGAGTCAACTCATTAGAAAAGACCCTGATGATGGGAAAGATTGAAGGCAGGAGGAGAAGGGGATGGCAGAGGATGAGATGGTTGGATGGCATCACCAACTCAATGGACGTAAGTGTGAGTAAGCTCCGGGAGATAGTGAAGGACAGGGAAGCCTGGAGTGCTGCGGTCCATGGGGTCACAGAGAGTCAGACAGGACTTAGTGACTGAACAACAAGTCTGTCTCCAGTGTAGCAGAGAACAGTCTATACTCAAGCTGGGAGGGGCGGCACAGTGAAAGGACGCATTCATGCTGTTTCCACACTGTGTTGGGGGGGCCCCTGAGGCTGCTCCTAGGCCAGAGTGGATGTGAGGTCTCCCCAGAACGTGGGGCTCCCCGAGGACATCTGCAGTGGCATTTAGCCACCAGCGGCCAAGGAGAGTCCTGGCTGCACCAGTGAGGATTCCTGCCTGCAGGTCCACCACCTTCTTGGCCGAGGGAAGTATGGCTTCTCTGGGGCGGTTTGCAGCCCCTGAAAATACCTGTCACTTGTCCCTTGATCCCCTTGTAACGGCCCCAATGAGAATCTAACACATACACTTCATGGAAATAAACAGCTGCTACCTAATGTTTTGTGAGTAACTTAACACAAGCTAAAGAAACACATGGAAAAATACACATAAAAGTTCCAGACACGCACACACCAGATCCAGGCCCACACATTAGTACAGAAGCCAAACGGGATTTGCAGTTTACACTGAGACAGGCATTGAAGACAGGTTCTCAACGGCCTTGTGCCTCCCCGTCGGGTGCATGCGCACGGCAGGCCCTGTGCCTCCCCGTCGGGTGCATGCGCACGGCAGGCCCCGTGGCTGTGGGCAGGGCCGCTCACTGCAGATGCTGCACTGCTTTTACATTCTTGGTCAGCTGAATGCTTTTGAATTTGATAATTTAAAAACTAACTATCCATTGTCAGCTTGCGGCAAATAAAGCTTAATGTACATAAAATATTTTAGATAAATAAAATAGCATTGAGACAGAGTTTTTTTTTAAAAATATGGGTATATCACTATATTCATTCATGAGTCCACTCTCCTGACAAATACATGTTGGTACTTACAACTTGTAGAGCAGAATTGTGTATTCTTTCTTTTTTGAATTGTTTATTCTTAAATGAGTTCTTAGAATTAGAAGCTGGAAAATACAGTGAAGAAACAATTAAAGGGAACGCCCTGGTGATCCAGTGGTTAGGACTCCATGCTTTCCCTGCTGAGGGCAAGGGTTCAATCCCTGGTCTGGGTTTAAAATCGGGCAAGCTGCGAGGTGCAGCCAATCATAAAAAAAAAAAAAGAAGACCATGAAGAAGAAAGAATTAAAAATGTGCATTTGATCATGTTAATTTGCTGCCACTGATTAAAATAAGTAATTATAGATATCCTTTAACACATTCAAGAAAAATATTCAATTATTCAGTTGAACAGTTTGGATAATAATGATTGAGCTAATTATTAGGTACAGGCTGTATTGTCTATCATTTTCTACATGTAGGTCAGACAAACATCATATACGAATGAAAATTTTAATTTTAACTTAGCAATGTAATTCTACTGAAGTATGTACAGCTTCAAAGAGCAGATGAATCAACAGACTTCTAAACAATCTCAAAACTTATTTAAATAAAAGTGATCAAATACAAATTTTGAAGTAAAAAATGAAACGATAACTTTCTTTAGGTATCCTGAAGGCCTGACTACTTTCTCTCTCTGCCTTTTCTTTGGCTGTGCTGGGCATCATGTGGGATCCAGCTCCCCAATGAGGGATCAAACACGTGTTCCCTAAATTGGAACGGCAGAGTGTTAGCCACTGGACCGCCAGGTAAGTCCTAGCTCCCTTTCTCTCTCTCTCTCTCTCTTTAAACTGGGTCCAGGCAGGAACATCCCTTTGGTTTTAAAACCTGACATTGATTTTTTTTACCAAGTGCCTAACACTATGAAATCCCTGGAGATCGTCAGGTTGTTTTGTGGTTCTAGGGGGAGATTAAATGCACTTTGCTTTATTGCATTTCCTGAGTTGGTCTGGATCCTGCCGACGTCTCAGGGATCAGATGTGTTGGTGAGACTCACCCCGAAAACAGTGGCTGTGAGAGGAAGCAGCATGGGGAGAAGCCTTCTCCATGGAGCCTTTCAAGGCTGATTCAAGGCTCCGGGCACAAGGGAAGACTCATTACACCACTCAAGATGGAAGAAGCCATGGTAGGGAGATCTCTATGAAAACAGCATTGAACTAAAAGTGTTGATGCTTAAAGGAAACTTCGTTAGTTCTTCTGTTAGAGCCAAGTGATGAGGCACGTGAAAATGAGGCTTTCCCAGGCACGTGCCAACTTGAGTTCATTTCATTTGGACTCTTTCTGAAGAAATGACTCAAAGCCCTGGGTCAGAAGGACGCTGAGCCGGCAGGTGGGAAGAGGCTGCAGCCACGGACCTGCTGGTTGAGCGACAGGAGGGAGGACTTCTCCATCTGCACGATGGCTGTGCCTAAAACCTTGTGGATTTGTTCTGGTTCTGTGAGAAGGGCCACCTTCCAGATGGCTTTGTCCAATAGCTCATCCAGGAGTCAAGTGTAAACGACCTGAACTTTTAAAGGCTTCCCAGGTGGCACAGAGGTAAAGAATCCACCTACAGTGCAGGAGACGTGGGTTTGATCCCTGGGTTGGGAAGAGCCCCTGGAGAAGGAAATGGCAACCCACTCCAGTATCCTTGCCTGGAGAATCCCACTGACAGAGGAGCCTGGTGGGCTACAGTCCAAGGGGTCACAAAGTGTCAGATATGACTCAGTGACTAAATGACAACAACAAACTTCTAAAATATCAATACAATATTGTAAAGTTAAAAAATAAAATAAAAAAATAAATAAAAAGAAAAAAAATATCGAAAATGTAAACTACAATTAAGCATCAGTTCCTCCGCATTTGAACTGCACTTGAGTGCCTCAACAGTCAAGATCAGCCAACGGGGATGGTGATTGACAGCGGCCGCAGGCCATAGTCTTCCAGGACCGTGCTGGTCTTGAGCTTTTCCTCCAGGCGAAGTTCAATCAGTACAAGCCCACCTCTCTGCTCAGTGGATGACACAAAGCAGAGGAACTCCATTGTAAAGACTTTCCTGTAGGTCTTCAGTGTTGGGTTAGCAAATCTATTGAAGGGGGATCTGGAGAAACACACTCTATTTGAGGTAAACTAACTTGAATGCCTTAGAAAGCATCACTACGAACAAAGCTAGTGGAGGTAATGGAATTCCAGTTGAGCTATTTCAAATCCTGAAAGATGATGCTGTGAAAGTGCTGTACTCAATATGCCAGCAAAATTGGAAAACTCAGCAGTGGCCACAGGACTGGAAAAGGTCAGTTTTATTCCAATCCCAAAGAAAGGCAATGCCAAAGAATGCTCAAACTATCGCACAATTGCACTCATCTCACACGCTAGTAAAGTAATGCTCAAAATTCTCCAAGCCAGGCTTCAGCAATACGTGAACTGTGAACTTCCAGTTGTCCAATCTGGTTTTAGAAAAGGCAGAGGAACTAGAGACCAAATTGCCAACATCCGCTGGATCATTGAAAAAGCAAGAGAGTTCCAGAAAAACATCTATTTCTGCTTTATTGACTATGCCAAAGCCTTTGACTGTGTGGATCACAATAAACTGTGGAAAATTCTGAAAGAGATGGGAATACCAGACCACCTGACCTGCCTCTTGAGAAATCTGTATGCAGGTCAGGAAGCAACAGTTAGAACTGGAAATGGAACAACAGACTGGTTGCAAATAGGAAAAGGAATACGTCAAGGCTGCATATCGTCACCCTGCTTATTTAACTTATATGCAGAGTACATCATTAGAAATGCTGGGCTGGAAGAAGAACAAGCTAGAATCAAGATTGCCGGGAGAAATATCAATAACCTCAGATATGCAGATGATACCACCCTTATGGCAGAAAGTGAAGAGGAACTAAAAAGCCTCTTGATGAAAGTGAAAGAGAAGAGTGAAAAAGTTGGCTGAAAGCTCAACATTCAGAAAACGAAGATCATGGCAGCTGGTCCCGTCACGTCATGGGAAATAGATGGGGAAACAGTGGAAACAGTGTCAGACTTTATTTTTTTCGGCTCCAAAATCACTGCAGATGGTGACTGCAGCCATGTAATTAAAAGACGCTTACTCCTTGGAAGGAAAGTTATGACCAACCTAGGTAGCATATTGAAAAGTAGAGACATTACTTTGCCAACAAAGGTCCGTCTAGTCAAGGCTATGGTTTTTCCTGTGGTCATGTATGGATGTGAGAGTTGGACTGTGAAGAACGCTGAATGCCGAAGAATTGATGCTTTTGAGCTGTGGTGTTGGAGAAGACTCTTGAGAGTCCCTTGGACTGCAAGGAGATCCAACCAGTCCATTCTGAAGGAGATCAGCCCTGGGTGTTCTTTGGAAGGAATGGTGCTAAAGCTGACACTCCAGTACTTTGGCCACCTCATGCGAAGAGTTGACTCATTGGAAAAGACTAATGCTGGGAGGGATTGGGGGCAGGGTGAGAAGGGGACAACAGAGGATGAGATGGCTGGATGGCATCACTGACTCAATGGACATGAGTCTGAGTGAACTCCAGGAGTTGGTGATGGACAGGGAGGCCTGGCATGCTGTGATTCATGGGGTCGCAGAGTCGGACACAACTGAGCGACCGAACTGAACTGAACTG
Source organism: Bubalus bubalis (assembly GCF_019923935.1). Taxonomy (NCBI): domain Eukaryota; kingdom Metazoa; phylum Chordata; class Mammalia; order Artiodactyla; family Bovidae; genus Bubalus; species Bubalus bubalis. Next base: position 43,781,493 of record NC_059157.1, read on the forward strand.
AACCTGAATGGGATGAAATCAACTACCCCACAGTCTCTACTTCCGCATGACCATGAGTCATCTCAAATGCAAACACATGTTACTTCAATGGGAGCCTTATCCCTCCACACCTGGAATTCTGGACACCATTTTTGATTTTGGTCCTTACAAGCCATTTGCAAGCCCAAAAGGAAATTTAAAAAGTAGCATTCTATCATATAAAGCACAAATACGTAATCAAGATAAAATATACTTCGAAAGGCAGTCTTCACCATTCTATTTGAATGTAATAGTCACACTTAAATTCATTGCACTCTCTTAATTAGAACTTCAAAGATAACAGCATAAAAAGAATTACAGTAATCAAGCCCATGAATGTCTAATTGAGAGTCTGGATATTGGAGAACCCAAACCAAAGGCAAAGATTCAACATAAAAGATTAAAGCTACTTTGGCACTTTAATTAATGTCAGTCTCAAAACATACGTGTAAGTCACTCAGGATGCAGAAGTTTCATCCCCCTAACATGAGCACAGTGGTTTCCCTGAAGTTACAGAAACTCGTGTGGGCCGCACAAGTTCTGATGGGCCACAAGCAAAGACATGCACCTCCCATGTGTTAATTAGCAAGAAATTACAGTGCAGCCAGCATCTAACGTCTTGCAGATAGTACAATGGAGTGATGACAGCTGCTTCATGGTTTGAGACACTTCCTGTTTTCATTTAAAATGTTTAAAACCCACTTTGGACAAGAAGAACTTGGATTTTCCAAGAAAAAGCTAAGAATGAGGCAACTTTTAAAGGTATAGAGATAAGTTTCTAAGTACAGAATTCTGAGTGTTCAAGGGGCCAGGCTATAAACAAAATGACAAAACATCAGGATTGATTTACAGTCAAGTCCTGAGGTTGTGGGGACAGACAAGACAGAATGTTAAAACATACGGGGTGCAGAGGGTGGTTCCCCCCAATCAGGTGTCCAGTGGGAAACAGCTGTGTCCCGAGTCTGTGAGAACAGGAGGCTTCAACTTAGCTGAAAATGCTAATCATGGAAAACAATGATTTTTTTCAGTGGAAAAGCTGACAGACCCACCACAGGGACACAGCTTGGGGGACTCGGGTCAGTCTGTTTCTGGAGGATCTGCAGCTGGAGCAGCGGACGGCACTGTCCTCTGTCCTCAGAGCCGACATGTGGGCTGCACCTCGTTTCACAGGGGACATGTAATCAGGAACGAAGCCTGCATTAGGGTTGTGCCAGAACAGTATTTTTACCATCATGATGTGTGTGGGAGTAATTCTGGGGTGGTGCTTTGTTTCACGATGATATCACTGACTTCACGTCGGCTTGTGGCAAACAAGGCAGGTGTGGTTGTGGACCTCCATGAGTTAAAGTATCGGAGTTACTACTGTCTCTTGACTCAAGGAAAAGGGAGAAACCTTCCAATGAAAAGTTAATAAAGCGATAACGCTGATACCAATTGCAAGGGTAAAAATAACACGTAATGAGCTATTTACACCTACTGATGCTCAGCATCTAATGAATACATCATAAATTTTGCCTTTTGTTGTTCTGTCGCTCAGTTGTGTTCGACTCTTTGTGACCCCATAGACTGTAGCCTCCCAGGCTCCTCTGTCCATGGGATTCTCCAGGCAAGAATACTGGAGTGGGTTGGCATGCCCTCCTCCAGGGGATCTTTCTGACCCAGGGATGGAACCCAAGTCTCCTGCATTGGCAGGCAGCTTCTTTACCACTGAGCCACCAGGGACTTCTCCCATAAAGTTCTATAAGAAAGTTGGGAGACACGGACAAGGCGACCATTTACTGTCTTTTCAGAGACTGCAGGTGACATGTCAGCCTGCCGGCTGACTCCCTTTCCTGGGCTCCACCTCCCACAATATTCTTTATGAAACAGAAAACCTGACCTGACACCCAGAGCTGGAAAACAGATGATGCAGTCTGCCATGAAGCACAAAGAAGTTCTAAGTGAGTCCTCACAAAGAACCAGGCTGCTGATCCACGCCTCCCTGGATGACAGCATATTGCTGTTAGCGTTCAATGAACATTTTTATTCTCCTGCTCTAAGTTCAGAATCTCAATCACAGAGCAAACCCACCTACCCTGGGAACAGTGTTCCCACCTGAGCACAGCTTAGAGAGAAACGTCCTTTACTGATTAATCCATTTGTTCACTGTTTTCAGTAAAGACTCAGCAAGTATTTCTATAATGCTTATCACATCCCAGGCCCTGGGGACCCAACAGTGAGGAAATCCCTGCCTCCCTGTTCTCCCATCCCCAGGAACGAGACATGGAGACAAATACATCATTACAACACATGGGTGCTCCCTGTGACGGGCTCCAAGCGCAACCTCACAATAGTTTTGTGAAAAGCACCACAGTATGTATAAAATCCAATGGACTTTTCTGCCTGAACCTGGGGTCTAGTTTAATATTCAGTTAGTACCAGGTTCATGGTTATTCTTTCGAAAGAGAGAGACAAAGAAACACAAACATCTCTAAAGGTCACACCTACATGGTAATAATGTATGACTAGAAAAAAAAGCCAACTAATTTTGAAAAGAAAAGAGAAAGAATCATTCAAATGGGGCTTTAGGAAAAGGAACTCCCTGATCTCAGCCCATAGGCGGGGCCTTGGGGTGCCAGGCCGGGGCTCCCTGAGCTGAAGTCTGGCGTGGCATTTAGATGTGGACAAGTGTGGGCAGGCTTGCCGTGGCGGCCTCATCTGTAGGACAGTGGACAGGGCTTGCATCTAATGGATGCAGACATAGACTCTGAGCATCCCTTGAAAGGCACACAGCATGTGCCTTGTAAAGAGCCCACAACGCCAAAGTAACTCATTTCTTTTTGGCACCATTCGCCAGAGAGCACAGGCCTTTTAGAAACTTCCCTTGCAGAGACAACTAAGCCCCAGTCTGCGGGAAAGGGCGAGTGGGCGGGATGAGACTCCTCTGTCCCATGGCTGAGACCTGGGATCTCAGTTCCTGTTGTAAGTCTTCGGAAGAGGAGAGAACTCTGACCATTTCATGAATCACAGTCCATTTTGTAATAACTCAATATTCATTAACAGAAGGGGCTAAATGTTAACTACCAAGTATCAGCTGAGAAAATGTGATCACGGTGATTACCTATTTGCAGATATGCCCAGAGCTTCTAAACCTACTTCAGTTCCGTTTCCTTTCCTTTCACGAAGTATCTCTCTAGTATGTTATAGACATAAGGCACAAAATAAATATTTGTGGACTGGATTCCATTGATTGTGTGACTGATTAAAATGGCAGTGAAGGAATGGCCTGCTAGAAACCAATAAACACCGACTTCCTGTTAGAGAGAGATCACAGCACACACAGACACTTTACTGAACGGGTACGCGGCCTTGCCCTGCACTTGCCACACAGGAATTCAGAGGACCTTCATCTGCCCTCCCAGAAACAGCCACGCTCCTCAGCTGGCGAAGCCTTCCTTCTTATTCGCACTCATGATGACATCAGACACAGTCACCTCATCCTTCCTTACTCTTTCCTCCTTGGCTTCCAAAAAGTAATAAATGAATGTACATCTGTCTGTGCTCAGTCTCTCAGTCGTGTCTGACTCTTTACGACTCCCAGGACTGTAGCCTGCCAAGCTCCTCTGTCTGTGGGATTCTCCAGGCAAGAATCCTGGAGTGGGTTGCCATTTCCTTCTCCAGGGCATCTTTCCGACTCAGGGATCAAACCAAAGTCCCAGTGGATTTATCATAAAGAACATTTATAAATGGGTAAACAGAGGTATAAATGTTCTTTATAATAAATCCACTCGGACTTTCAAAGCTTCCCCATCATTTGTGTTTAAAAAGCACAGCATGGCTCTGTGTTTTAATTACTATGTTAGGATGAAGTAAATTCAATGTAATTAAGTAAATTCAATGTAATCAACTTATTAGGGAATGCTCTACATATATGAATATATGTCCCCTAGAGTCTAGGGTTTCCTGACTATGGTTCACTGCCACCTAGCCATCATTTGAAAGGATCAGTGAAAAATACAAATTTCAGAACCCAAGTCTGAAACCATAAACCAGGCTCACTGTACACATGTGTGGCACTCTACTTCTTCTGGCGCCTGAAAATGGGTTGAAAGAGTAATCCCACCTCATTCAATCTCTTACTCCAAATTTGGGAACGTAAAAATGCCCTATCCAAATTCTGTTTTAGCCTAATACCCCTACTGAAAGGAAATGATAACCAGCTAGTTCTAACTGAAAGTCTGAGCTTTGAACAGCTCTGGTGTCTTTGTAAATGCAGAAGGAAGGTGGTGGCGGAGTACTTTTCTCAGTCAAAAAAGTATTTTGAGTGTTTGGATATCTTGCACTTAAAGAAAGGCAGTTCCCTCAAAGTCATTTTATGTGCCTGAATAATTCTTACCTGTCCAGGGAGTCAACGTCAAAACTGGAAGGATCACCCGCGACGATTCTGCAGTTAGTGGGCCACTGAGGACCTCTTTTCAGAAGTGGCCAGATGTCATCTGAGGAATAATTAACTGGCCTGGGTGGTGGCCATTCTGGGAGAACCTCTGCAGTTGACCTACATCTCAGGATAAGACTTGGGGATATTATTTGCATGTTTTTTGCACAGTCCCTCCCACTGCAGCAGCTCTGGGCTCCTCTCTGCAGAGATTTTGCTTGGGGAAGGCAGTTTAAGTTGACCCCTCTTGACTTTGGTGATTTAAGGAAAAGAAACGAACATGGTTATTTCTTTCACAGCTACGCTGCTCGTGATCCACCTGTGTGTCACGTCAAAATCTGATAAAAGCAGTGGGCACCCTGAGTTGGTACCGTCTTCCCTGGTGGCTCAGATGGTAAAGAATCTGCCTGCAGTGCAGGAGATCTGGGTTCGATCCCTGGGTCAGGAAGATCCCCTGGAGAAGGTAATGGCTACCCACTCCAGTATTCTTGCCTGGAGAATCCCACGGACAGAGGAGCCTGATAGGCTGCAGTCAGGGGGTTGCCAAGAGCTGGACATGACTGAGTGACTCACATACACACAGAGAAAGACATCCAATGAGCAAGTTGTCTAAGAGGACGGCTTAGCCCAGGGGAGCTTAAACACTGAACTTTAAATATTAAGTGAGTGCAAACTGTTCATGTAAATGGATTTAAATATTTTATAAGCTGTAAATTCTCAAGTTAACCATTCTTACATTCAACAAATATTTACTGAGTCCTGTACAGCCCAGGTGTACACACAGATCAGGAGACTGGGCGAATGCAAACTCAGCGCAGCAAATACAAATGTGCCTGAGCGTAGCCATGACCTTAACGGGTGTGAGGAAACACACTGACTAAAGACCAGAGATGCCTGGGAACCACAGGCGTTCACCACTGCTTCATGCAGAACGGGCCAGCCTGCGAGCAGCAGCCTTGCTTAGCAGCGACGGTGGCCTCTGTGATTCCCGGCCGATGTCCCTGGAGCCTGGTGTGGTAAGACTGGTCACGTAGTGGCAGGAGCCCGTGTGGCCAGCATGCCATGAAAGACCCCACCGTGAGCAGACCTCAGCCTGCTGGCCCCTGGTGTTTGCACACACGACTTCAGAAGGCATGTTCTGTGTGGCCAGCAGCAAAGGGACGGAGAAAGCGCCCCTGAGACCCTGGGCCCCTTGGAAGCATATCATCCCCCGTTGCGTGGTTGTGTGCTGTGTTCTTTGATGCAAGCTGAATGCTCATGGGTGGGAAACTCCAGCCCCTGTTCTAGAAGAGTCTGATGCAGTGTTCAACACCAAGAGGTGCCTGTTCTCATGGTCATGGAGAAGAGAGTCAACAGTAAAAACTAAAATAATTTCTGTATCTATGAGAAAGCCTAACACAGAAAACTGCAAATATCTTGCCCTGTGTCTCCAGGGAAGCCTTGCTCATGAGAGCAGAGAAATCCTACTGCGAGGCCTGCCACTGGGCTATGACCCTTCAGCAGCTCAGTCAAGCAGATGCCCTCCTTTCCAAGACAGAGAACATTTTAAATTTGAAAACTAAAATGCAGGAGATTAAGAAATTACATCAAAATGCAGTTATCAAAACGTTAGGAAATCTCTGTGACCGGGGTGTCTATTAATGCCGTTAACAATGAGACCTGGCAAGAGGACTGATAACGACTGTCGATTTCAAGGCCTCATGAACATAAAGGGTGTTTTGAAATCCTGGCATGAATTGTAGGGCGGCTATATACTGGGTCCAACACACCAGGGGTTGGAGACCCTGCTAAAGTGAGCCTGTTCTGTTGCTGTGTTTGTAACGGGGGGACATTTTATATTAAAGTTAGACCAGATTGCCTTACATGCCACCTGAGAGACCTGTATGCAGGTCAAGAAGCAACAGTTAGAACCAGACATGGAACAACAGATAGGTTCAAAATTGGGAAAGAAGTACGTCAAGGCTGTATATTGTCATCCTGCTTATTTAACTTATATGCAGAGTACATCACGTGAAATGCCGGACTGGATGAAGCACAAGCTGGAATCAAGATTGCAGGGAGAAATATCAAAAATCTCAGATAAGCAGATGATACCACCCTTATAGCAGAAAGCAAAGAGGAACTAAAGAGCCTCTTGATGAAGGTGAAAGAGGAAAGTAAAAAAGGTGGCTTAAAACTCAACATGCAAAAAATTAAGATCATGGCATCCAGTCCCATCACTTCATGGCAAATAGACAGGGAAACAATGGAAACTGTGACATTTTATTTTCTTGGGCTCCAAAATCACTGTAGATGGTGACTGCAGCCATGAAATTAAAAGATGCTTGCTCCTTAGAAGAAAAGCTATGACACACCTAGATAGCATATCGAAAAGCAGAGACATTAAGGCACTCATCCTCCTTTATGGTCCAACTCTCACATCCATACATGACCACAGGAAAAACCATAGCCTTGACTAGACAGACCTTTGTTGGCAAAGTAATGTCTCTACTTTTCAATATGCTCTCTAGGTTGGTCATAACTTTCCTTCCAAGGAGTAAGCGTCTTTTAATTTCATGGCTTCAGTCACCATCTGCAGTGATTTTGGAGCCCCCAAAAATAAAGTCTGACACTGTTTCCACTGTTTCCCCATATATTTGCCATGAAGCGATAGGAATGTTAACGTGTCAAAAAACACCCTCACAGCAACACCCAGAATAATGCTTGACTAAAAACCTAGGCCCAGGCAAGCTGACACATAAACTTAGCCATCACCGGTATCACATGTACAGTTTTCCAACATTTCTTGGACTAGCAGTGCCTTAGTCCTCAACCACTGCTGCTGCTGCTAAGTCGCTTCAGTCGCATCCGACTCTGTGCGACCCCATAGATGGCAGCCCACCAGGCTCCCCCATCCCTGGGATTCTCCAGGCAATATCACTGGAGTGGGTTGCCATTTCCTTCTCCAATGCATGAAAGTGAAAAGTAAAAGTGAAGTTGCTCAGTCGTGTCTGACCCTCAGCGACCCCATGGACTGCAGCCTTCCAGGCTCCTCCATCCATAGGATTTTCCAGGCAAGAGTACTGGAGTGGGGTGCCATTGCCTTCTCCAGTCCTCAACCACTAGTCCAAGCAAAAGAAACCAGCCACCAGGAAACTGGGCAGGAGAGACAGATGGGTAAGATGAGCAGGTTGCAGGAAGCCTCCTTCTCTTCCCCTCTGAATGATGTTTCAAAGGATAATTTTTCTTAAAGGTTAATTCTCCAGAAAATAGAAATACCTAAGAGGAAACCACTAGGTATGAGTCCAAACACATCATTTTAAGTTGTCAAAGTGTTTCTTGGAAAGAAGAAGCAACGAAGAAAAACCCGAAATTGTGAAAGTAACAAGTACATTATAATTTTTAGTGCATTTTGAAGACAGCATGTGTAAAATGATTAAGTACAGATAATCAACAAACTCAATATATATACAGTACTGTGTGGGCACGTTCCTCTGACTTCCAATGTTAGCTCATCCTCTACCTCCTTGCAAGGAAAGAAGACTCCTGACAGCCAGTGATCTGACTGAAGAGCACAGCACAGTACCTCTTTCTTCCCGAGAGCAAATTTATTTTCTTTTAAAAGTTCTCAGAATATTTTATAATTTTGTAAATTTAAATAACTGGTTTTAATTTAATGTTGTTTAACACATTATAAGAAACAAAAGCCATAGTATCAATGCTTTCTAAACATAATTATGAAATGACGTAAGTATATACTGAGAGTAGGTATGGTTCACTATCATAGGCTACAGGGCTTTGCAGGTGACACTAGTGGTAAATAAAGAGCCAGCCTGCCAGTGCAGGAGGCTTAAGAGATGCGGGCTCAATCCCTGGGTCAGAAAGATCCCCTGGAGGAGGGCATGGGCACTCACTCTAGTATTCACGCCTGGAGAATTCCATGGACAGAGAAGCCTGGCGGGCTTCAAAGAGTCCATTAGATATGACTGAAGCAACTTAGCATGTACACATGCACAGTAGGCTATATGTTGTGGCATCTAATATGTCTATATATTTAAAAGGGAAGTCCATTTTAGAAATAAATGAAAATGAGGATTTCTCTGTTTTAATAAGTGTGTACTTTAGCTGGAACTCATCTGATTGGGGGTGGGAGGGAAGGCATTTGTGTTGGCTCCTACACTAATTAGATGACAAGCAAATCAGTGAAGGCTTCCTGGAAAAAATGATCCCTGAGTTGACAACAAAGGCATAGCTCAGAATTAGGCAAAAAAATATCTGAAAAGCAAATTGTGGGATCAGCAACAGCACATGAAGTGAGAGACTGTGAGGAGGGGTGCTGCAGCGGTGTCACAGGAGGCAGCCTGCGGCAGGGGGGCGGCGAGAAGGGCACGGAGGGGCTGTCAGCGTGCTCAGCACGTGAGCAGGCCGGGGGCGCAGCCACGAGGTGACACGGCGGGGGCGGGCTGCCGGGGGCTGAGCGGTCAGCCCCACAGCACTTGCACCCTAGGATCTAGCCGAGTGACACATTCTTTCACCTATTTACACATGCACGAATTCATTTATTTAATCATTGATTATTTAGGGTTTACGATGCTAAGTGCTAAGTCTGACTGGCTCACGTACCCACAGTTCTTAAACAATTCTTTCCTGCAGTGACTGACCATGCCCACCATCATGATGGCCTGACGGGATTACCAGGGTCCTGGTTGGCGGAAGGCCAGAGGGTGGGAGTCAGGGAAGGTGCTGTGGGGAGCGGGCCGAGGTCATGCAGCCAGAGCCCAGGAAGATGCCAGACTCCACACGCAGGAGGCATCCTGGAAACAGGAGATCACGGGAACGCTTGAGAGGCAAGTTACTGCAGAAATAAAAGCCACCAGATAGAAAAAGGTTTATGGCTGTTTCCTCCATCATGCCTGGTATGGATTTTCCCTCCGTGGTAATGCCTCCTGGAATCAGTGCTGACGTACGCTGAGAAAACTTCTGACCCAGAGAAAAATCATTATCATCTAATTTTACACTGTTTTCCTCCACGATATCAATAACCTTCCCTCCCTAGAAGAATCGGGTGAAATGCATATTTAGACAAGTAAATCTATCTGATAAATCACTTCACAGATGAGAAAGAAGCCATGTGTGAAATGAAAGTAGATGTTTTCAAAACCACTTCATTTAGTGAGAGGACTCTAATCAATACGTGGGGTGTTTGGTGATGAGGGAAGCAGTGGGTTGGAGAGTCGTGCCGGCCATGGGTCCCAGTGCCCAGTCGCGGGGTCTGGTCCTGTTTCAGGTCCCTGGAGATCAGATGACAAGTGTCTGCTTCAGCTGCATCGTCACCCATCTTGAAGGGTGGAGGGAAATCACAGGTGAACTCAAGCCCCAGACGAGAGAAACGCCCCGTGGCAGCATCAGCCTGTGAGCGCTGAGAACGGACTGCCTGATACACGTTCCAAAACTGCTAATGGCCCTTTCGTGCACACGCTTGGTGCTTAATTACTGTTAGATGAACATCAACATTACACATTTGCGTTTATACAGGTGACACAACCAAAGGACACAACTTCTATGTTTCAGGCTTAAAGAGACATTTAAGTACATCTTATTGTTCAAAATAATCACTGGGAATGTTTTTGAATAACTTTTTGGGGAATTATTTTCAAAAGCTAATTTTAGGAGTATAAAAGAAAATGCACTTGTCAAAATAATCTCTCTCTCTTTACACACACACATCAACGAAGCATAGTTATTAAATGTATGATCTTCCAAATAGTATTTCAACATAAAATCATGGAAACCCTGTTTTTGCCTCACCTCCAGACAGGGGCGTCTCATTTCTTTGGTATGTTTCACAATCCTATTAAGTATTCTGTTGCTGTAGGCCATCACTATTCTATTTAGGAGAGAAAAATTTACAAATATTCAATTTCTAATGCTTAGAGTAAAAGAGGGGAAGGGAGGAATTAAGGATCCGTCTGCAACTTTAAAAAAGGTAGCTTATAATTCTATAAATCAATTATTTCAAGGCAACTTGGTATTTTTCCTGATGTTATCCATCTCATCTCTTTAACTTTAGAAGGCATGCCTGCCTCTGCTTCCCGCACTGTTGTCTGGAAGAATTCTGACTCCATAACTAGGCCAATGTTCAGGAGAAATTTTGAAGAGAAGCGTTTTTTTCTTTTGTTAATACATTTGGTAGATACATGTTGGGAATACCAAGATGTATTGGTAATACTTGGTAAAATGATATGTACATAAATTAGAATTTTAGTTTGAGTTCTGCACTGGTTCTTGTATTATGTCTGTGAAATCTGTTTTATATTTATTGCTCTGGAGTGACAGCTCTATAAACAAGAAAGTCATTTTCCACCAGGTGATTATCGTTTCAGAGCATTTCTGAAGACCAAGAGTGTGCTTTATTGTTTGCTTGTAGGAGACACTCAACGAATATTGGTGGACCTATCAGTAATTATTTCTTACAGCATATTTTAAAAATCTGCAACGATAGTAAGGTAAGTAAGATAAGTAAGTAAGATAGAAACTTCCTTAAGTTTCTAATTAGTTCACTTTCCACACTTTTCCCCACAAAGGCAGAGCATGAGGGGTGGTCCCTGATGTCACAGACATGGGGTGCCTCTGGGGGGAAGCTGGGGCTGGGCCCCACGGGCCCCCAATGTCCTTGGCATCTGCAGCCCTGTGTGGAGTGGGCCCTGGTTCCCGCAGGGCACGGCTCCCAGAATGGCGCCCACACTGACCCCTGGGCTCTGGAGCATGGGGGCATCACGGCCTCTGCTCGGGGCCACAGGAAACAGGAAAAGACCACCGAGGCCCCATGGCACTCCCAGCTCCCTAACTCTCGGGCGGACCTGGTCATGTGCTCAGAGCTTCTGCCTGAGTTGGACACCGAGGAGCAGGAGACTGCGAGGCTGACCCGCCCGCGATCTCAGAGGCGGCAGCGCAGGTCTGGCTCTGGTGAGCCCTCTCCCGCCTGCAGGCTCCATGAGTGACAGCGAAGGTTCCGGGCAGCCGCAGGATCCCCGCGACACCTAGCTCCCGGTCATCGCCCCATGTCCTGCCAACTGTCCTGGCTTCAAACACGTGCAGCTCTGTTGCAGGCGGGTAGCAGGTGACACGGCCCGCCCCCGCCCTGGCTCCCAGGAGCCGTCAATAACTGGGGCCACTTCTCTCCAGTCCTCCTCAGGACCACCCCCACCCCAGCCCCAACGGGTCCAAATCCCATGCTCTTCCCATCATGTTGCTCAGTGACTCTGATCACTGGGTGCTTCGTGGGCTTCTCCGGGCCGTGTTTACTCACGGTGCTGCATAAACCAGCACAGTGCACAGAAACGTTAGACAGTGATGCTTAGCTTAGGTAATGAATTATCAAATTTATCTTGGCTTTCCCCAAGAACTGAAGGAGACTGTGACCTTCAGTTCCATGAACGGTCTGCTCCGCGGCAGGCATTGTGTTGACGGATCTGCCCGTGCAGACTCAGGCTGGGTCCGCGGTGAGGACCCCACGTCACTGCACATCAGCTGAGCTTTTACTGCTGTCTATTCAACTTCAGTATCTGAAACAATCACCTACCAAACATCAATGTTTTTCATATACAAAACTTTATGAAAACTCTACTTGACCGTTATAAGGAACCTTGACAATTGATAGATTTCATCCTAAGAAAAAGAAAAGCAACCCAGGAAAGAAACATTTTAAAACACCACTGCAAACAGCACTGTGTCACCAACGTAAGCTGGAAAATTTCCAGATGTTTGGAGAGAACTCACCCCAGTCCGTGAGCACGGAGCCGCCCCACACCTGTCCATTCTGGGGGTGGGTCAGAGGGCGTCCCTTACCTGTGGGCCGGATGGTGGAGGCGGCATCAGCGGGGATGGTCAGGGGCACGCACTCATCGTCCTGGGAGTAGCCCGCTTGAATGGCGCGCAGGTAGCTGTGGCTGCGTGTCCGGAAGCATCCTGGGAGGTCCAGCGCGTCCATGGCCTGAGACTCCACTTCGCTGAAGACCGACTCACACACCGACTCGAACTGCCCGTTGACCTCGGCCTCGCTCATCTGGAAGAGCGACAGCACAGCTGACGGCTCGGCTCGGCCAGGCGCCACAGCCACGCGCCAGCGGAGAAGCGCTCTGAGCTCACCCGCAGGCACTCACCGCCTGCCATGCACAGCTTAATTAATTTGAAGTTGGCACACTGGGAGCCATTAAGCTTGGGGAACACTGAGAAAACCCACCAATTCCCACCGTGCCCTGGAAAGTCTACAGACCCCAAGGCAGAGCTTTAAAGTGCAACTGGCAGTTACCATTGAGGTCAAGAGGAACAGCGAGGTTAAAGGTTAGCACACCATGCAAAGTATTCATCATCCTTCTTTTTCTGTTTTCATGGCCCAGGCTGTTTCCAGCTCAGACAAGCCAGGTATGGACGCTCTGCTCACAAAGACCCATGGGCGTGGCTCTCTCTGCTTCCGCTCAGCCCAGTGCCCTGGGCTGAGGACACGGACGCCTGCTCAGCCACGAGCTTGCCCCTGCGTCCCCGGAGGCAGCCCCAGCCCGTGTCCTGGAGGTGCCTCGGTCTCTCACGATGCAGGTGCGCCGCCCACACTCTGCTGGGTCCCTCCCCTCCTTCAGCGTGGGCTGGCAGTGTCCACCCTGAGTTTGGCAGTTCAGCAGGTAAAGTCGTTATTCTCAAGCCTGACATTTCATTTCTGGGTAGAGAGTCGCCCTGGGACCCTGTGTTACGAAACGTGACTGGGCCTTGGAGAGCGCGGGTCCTGAGGGCCGCACTCCAGGGGCCTGACTGTGGGTGGCGGAGGGCCTCCGTGTGCCGTCCTCGCCGAATGTGGTTTCCTGAAGTTTCTGGGGCCTCCCAGGAGCCACGTCTAGGAGTTTAAACGGAAACTCAGTAGCGGGACACAGAGCAGGCTGAAGAGCCTGGGGCGGGGGTGGGGGGAGTGGGGATCATAGGAACGAGGATCCCGGGCTGGGCCCGTGAGCTGCAGTTGCTCCCAGGCCCGGTCCGTGGGGACCTGGACAGGTGGCTCCTCCCCAAACCCCGCCTCCCAGGGCACCTCATGTTAACACGGAAGCAGGTCAGGAGATGCCCGTGGGGACGCTGACGTGGAGGGCCAGAGTTCTGCATGGAACTGGGGCTCAGGCAGAGGCCAAGACAATTCTCCTGGGTTACCTGCTGGGTCCCTGCTTGGGGCTCACGGAGGGGCCCGGAAACCTAGGCTGGTCTCCCCATCACCCCCATGCAGGGGGCCTCTGCCCTAGGAACCCTGCCTGCCCCTGGCGCCCCAGCCACGCCTGCGGGCAGCATCCCCACAGTGGCCATGGCCGGGTACAGTCCCAGCCCAGTGCCCAGCTGAGTCATTCACTCCACCCCTGGAACGTGACCCACAACTTGCTGAACACTCCTGCTATGTTGACAGGTAAATTTTAAAAAGTATTGTTCTAAATATCAGATCAATCCTTTTCCTCTAACTGTTCACAGAGTAAAAGCAGGTAAAGAATTGGATTTGCCCTTCATCAGAGAAGACAGCTTCTGCCCACCTCTAATCACAGACCTGGGCCTGGGTCCCTGCACTTACCTGAGATGCTTCCCTGGCTCCCTGCTGCTATTAACGCCTGAGATTATTCACAAGTACTCCACTCACTGGACAAATCCCAGTGAGCACGGCCCAGGAGGAAGGTGCTGAGGGGGTCTTAAAGGTAGGACTGCTGACCCAGAGCCCAGAGTGAGGGGACACTGAGTTTGTTCAGGCAGAAATGACCAGAGAAAGACCCCCAGGTGACTGCACCACGCCAGAGGTTTCAGGGTGTCTGATGATGGAAAGTGGCAGACGAGTTCGGGCAAAGACAGATGCCAACACCCCAGCACAGTCGCCTTGGTGCCCATCGAGGGAAATGCATCCCAAACACTCTCACTCTGGCTCGAAGTATGCCGTTTCCCGGAGTACAGACTCCTTCCGACCCAGATTTTCCCTCATGTGGAACTATATCAAAAGTCTCAGACTGTTTCACGTCATTTATGTCACAGACCCACGTCAGACAACCTAAAGAGGCCAGAATCCGTGTGGGGCCCCCTCGCCTGCCAGTCCCGACACGGGGTCGCAGTAGGGCCCCCCTTGCTGCAAACCCACAGGCCCAGGGCCTTTCTCCCTCTGGAAGAGGTGCCATCACCCTCACGGGCACCTTCTGACACTCAGGGATGGGCGTTCAGTGAGGACCGTTCGGCCAGTGCTTCCAGCCACAAAGCTGACCAGCGAGGCCCTTCAAATGAGAGGGACTTTTCCCCGAAATAAATAAGCAGTTGAGAAGGACCTCAGCTGGTCTAGACTGGAACTGAAATGGCCTTTTCTCTGACTAGCTCGAGGGAGATTTGGAAAAGTGGGCATTTTACTCTGCAACTCAAACCGCAGTTCAGCCCGACACGGGGTGTCCCTCGAGAATGCAAAGTCAGTGGGGCACATAATCAGTGTGGGCTGAAGTGCTGGCTTCTCTAGTGAACTGCAAGCGCAGGAAAGCACTTAAACTGCTTCTGGAGGACGTGGGCTTCGAGATACCAGAGAAGAGAAAATCAGAAGATGGTGAGGAACGTGGCTCCTGGTGGCAGAGAGCCCGATACCCGCTGAGGGCGGGTTTCCCAGGTCAGGATGGTGGCGCTTGCAGAGCGAGGCGGTGGCTGTGGGCGGGGGGCGGGACCCTGGACGGGGGGCGGGACCCTGGACGCAGCTGCCGGCGCTGGAAAGCGGGGCAGCTGCTGCGGGAACTGGCACGGAGCTTCCTCGGGAGATCACAGCTGCACCTGCAGGAATGGGGCGTGCAGCAGGAGAACCAGAAGCAGAGACACGGACAGACGCCCGCACACCTGTGTCCACACAGTGTCGCTCACAGCAGCCAAGGCGGAAGCAACACAGTGTCTGCTGACAGACGGTGGGCACAGTGCAGGCCATCCACATGGCGTGCTGCTCAGCCTTAAAGAGGAGAAGCACGTTCTGACACAGGCACCCAACGGTGGAAAGCGAAGCAGGGCAGACACGGAGGGCAAGCGCTGTGAGAGTCACTCCTGTGAGGTCCCGGGGAGGAGACAGAGAGGGGATGGGGGGCGGGGGGGCCAGTGCTGCGTGGGCACAGCTTCAGTTTGGGAAGATGAGAGCGTTCTGGAGATGACGGTGGGGGTGGCTGCCTAAAAATGCGATGTGCCAAACGCCATGGGATGTACACTGCAAGACGGTTAAGATGGTGCATGTTGTGGATTTTAGGTATATTTTACCACAGTGAAAAGAGAAAGGATGCATGACAGAAAGAAGCTACACTCAGACTGACACGGCTTTGTGAAGACAACGAGGAGGCAGGAGGAGCAGGTGGCAGGCTCGGCCGTGGGGGAAGGCGGACGCTGCTCCTGTGGGGGCAGTGGGGTGCCCCCTGCCCTGCGGTCTCCTGACGACCCCCCACCCCTGCACGCCCAGCAAAGCGCCTGGGTTCCTGGGCAAACTGAGCAGCCGTCAGAGCGATCTGGACGGTGCATGGATGAAGCACACAGAGACTCGCAGGAACCAGGATGTGGCCACGGGGGCCTCAGCAAGGCAGCCACCGCAGGAAGGCGAGCAGAGACCAGATGGGAGCCCCTCCTGCCCTCAGCCTCTGGGCCGGCTCACCCTCCCGCCCAGGGAGCAGCTGAGCCACTGCGCCCAGAGCCCACCTGTCCAGACAGCTGTCCCACTGTGGCTCCTTCACGCCCAGCGGTGCTGGGTCCAGAAACATCAGCAGCCAGGCTGGGTGTGAGCACAGTGGTGGCGAGGGTGTGAGGGGCGGGGAGAGGTTCCCGAGCGCCCCTCTGTGGGTCCCCTCCCGCGGGGCCCCCTCCCTCAGGCGGCAGAGCCGGGGGTGGTCTGGATCACCTGTGTCCTCAGAGAACAACACAGGGCGTGACCTGATGGCTCGCCTGCAGCTGTGGGGACAGTCTGTCCATGGAAACACCAGCGACCTCGGGGGGTTGGTGCTATGGGGCCCTGTGTGTCCCGTCAGGTGGGGCTCAGACCCTCCGCATGGGGGGCCTGGCCCAGGGAAGGAGGCTGCTCCGTGTGGGGGGCGTGGCAGGGGAACGCGGTGGACGCTCCCGTCAGCCCTGCTCACAGGGGCTGGGAGTGAGAACGACTGGTCACAAAGGCCCCGTCATGCCCACGGAGCTCCCTAGTGCAGTGATGGCACAGGAGCACTCCTGGCTGGGACTCTGCAGCAGGGGGCTGACCAGGAGGGGAGGGACCCCACCTGGTTCAGGCCTGAGTCTGCAGCAGGGGGCTGACCAGGAGGCGAGGGGCCCCACCTGGCGCAGGCCTGAGTCTGCAGCAGGGGGCTGACCGGGAGGGGGCCCCACCTGGCTCACGCAGCTGGCCTGGCTGAGGGTGCTGACGGCGCGCATGTAGCTCTGGTTCCGAGAGCGGAACTTCGGGGAGTTGTAGTTGGCAGAGGGGTCCAGCCCGTGGCTGGCAGGCCCGTCGCTGGCAGCTTGCAGGTAGCTCTGGCTACAGGAGAGAAAGAGAGAAGACAGAGGCCTCGTGAGCATCGCTGCAGGGACCACGTGTGCCAGCACCTGGGGTTGCTATCAAACCCTATCCCGCGGTGGGCGTCTAGGGCTCGTGGTAACATTCCTGACAGACGAGCTCATGGATGTGGGTTCATCAGCACCAATGGGGCAGACTACTTACAGACTTGCTTCGAAACCTGACTTTTTATGATCAGGTAGTGAAATCTGGATCATTCCACGAAGAGGGAAACCTAACCCTGAAAGCTTGGATAACTCACACAGCCTCAGAGCAAACTGGGCTCAGAAGTCCACGAGAGTCTCATAAAGGTCAGGGTAGCTTTTGGCAACTTTACACACTCAGAAAAATAGAAGAAGAAAAAATCAAAGGTTTGCCAGCCGTTTTAACTTATGTGAAGTTGTCCAGATTATGCAATAGAAGCAGAGAGCAGACTGAAAACTCAAATCCATATTATCATCATAATGGTCATTTCCTTCCAAACAGCCTTAAAAATCAATTTCCTCTAGTCCGTCCCCCTCCTTGTTTTTTGCAAAATCTTGAAAGCATAGGGGAAACCCTGAGGATGTCTGGCAGAGAGAGGGTTCAGCTGGGTTGATGTTTCTGGCTAAATCAAGCTCCTTTCAAGTTTGGTGACAGTCTTTCCACAATCAAGACACACTGTATTTTATTTGACCCCCAAGCTGGAAAAATGTGAACAACAATAATGGATTTATTCTTCTTTCCTACTGTGGATCACAATGAGACAGTTAACTAGGATAGTTGCACAGGCCTGTGTATAAAAATTAGGTTGCTAATTCTGACTCCATGTCTTGACCACAGTATGTTCCCTGATTTTTAAAGTAAGCCCTTGATGTAAATTGATTTGGCGGTGATTTACTTCTTTGGAAATAGGGCAGCAGAGGGAAAACTGGCTTGATGTTAAGTTCAGATTAAGGAAGCTCATTTATTTTAAGGTCATTATTTGAGGTAAAGTTAATAGTATGTATTTTTAGATACTAATAGAATACAATTTATAAATTATTATAATGATAACTTTGTTTTAAAACTAGGTATATAACATATTCCAGCTCTTATATCCCTTCTTTCCACTTAAAACAGACCAAAAGAGAAGAGAAGAGAAAAGGAAAGGAAATGGGAGAGAAATGGGCCTGGGGCCGCCCTGACCTCCGCTCGTAAAGAGTCCAGGTCTCTGCCGGACTCCTTGTCACCCACGCTGCTCGGGCCCGGGTCTGGACGGGGGTCTGCACACTCCAGTTTCTACCAGTTAGCACTTTTATCTTACTTCCAATTGAAGAGCTTTCCCTTCTGATTAACACCGCTCTTTGCTGATTCAACATTCTCACATTTAAGTTCTCAGCATCTGTAAAAGCAGGGCTGTGTCTTCTTTATCTCTATATCCAGATTTCCAGCCCAGAGCCTGGCACTGTGAGCGGGGTGACTCAGAACTATGGCTGAGTGGCATCCACACAGGAGTCTGTATTTGTGATTCCATGTTCAGATGTGTATTCTAACTCACAACCACCTCTTTATTCCAGCACTAGGCAGCCACTGAGAGACGAGCTGCCACTACAGGAAGCTAACCTCAGGTTTTCTTTCACACACAGACTCCAGACATCAAACATCCATGACGTACTGTTATGCTGGCCCCTGGAAGCACCCTGTACCAGCCCATCAGTCCTCGCAGGGACCCCACATGCTTGGGCCTCACTGCAAATGGGGAGCCACCTCACCCAGGTGCCCGCAAAGTGAACGCAGAGCTAGACTCTGGGCTCAGGCAGCCTGGCTCCAAAACTGATGCTTTTTGCCCCAAGAACTGGGCAGCTGAGTCAGAGGAGCAGAGGTTGTAAAGGTCTGGTCCCCAACTTCAGCCGCACTTGATTATGGTGGCTTAGCATCCTCCAACACACTCGGCAGGCCAGGGAGCCCCGCAGGTCACAGACCTGGGGGCTGTTGGGAAAGTGCTTTTTCAGATTATTTCCATAATTAGACTGAGTGTGTAAATATGGAAATATTCAGACTAAGCTTTAACTGCAGTCACAGGAGAAGGTGTGCTCACGTTCACCCCATCCAGGGCTGGGCGCTCAGACCCTAGAAGTGACACCGGAGGGCCCTCCTCGGGGACCTTCTCTCTGGGGACAGCTGAAACCCCCCCCAGCCCTGAGGAGCCTCCCGAGGATGACAGAAAGCCGGCGTCAGGCTCAGAATCGGTTCCCCATGTGACTGGAAGGCAGGAGGGCCCTGGGCTGGAGACCGAGATGAGGGGTGGCGTTGCGGGCTTCGGGGCTGAGCTGCCCGCCCACCCTGCTTTCCCCGTTGCACGTCCCAGACTGCCGGACCTGCTGCTCTGGGCCTGCTCCTCACGGCATTCCTCCTCTAACCAGCAGCGCTGCGGGGAAAGGCCTGTGTGCCTTCTGGTAAATTCTGCAGACTTTCCCCAGCAGGTGCCTGGAATGCTGCCAGGCGCTGATGCCAGCAACGATGGAGGGAAGATGCCAGACAGAAACACGGGGCACCCAGTTACACGGGACTTCAGAGGAGCAGCAAGTAACCCTCACTAGCAGCATGTTCCCAATCATCCCAAACGTGTCCCTTAGGCTAACAGAACGCACTGTCCATCTGGAAGGCAGACGTCACTGTTTGTCTTTCTTAAATCTGGCACTACTACGACAGACGCACACTTGGGCCTACAGGGTCGGAACGTGGACGGGATCATCGATGGTCCCAGTGCACAGCGGTGGACAGCGGGGCTGTGGGGAGACGTGGGCTGCGGAGAAGCTTCCAGAAAAGACCCGTGGGGACTGTGCAGCCCCCTCTGGAGTCTGGGCTTGATGCCACAAGCACAGGAAAGCACTGACAGCCCTTCACTGTGGAGACGGGCGCTCAGAGGGTGCGCAGGGTGGGGCTCACGCAGAGCCCCGTCACTGCCCACCGCGCTGTGCTCGGTCCACCCTCAGGAGGCCTGGGCGGGGGGCGGGACCCGCGGCCCAGGTTCGTCTGTGGAGTTTGGTAGAGGAGTCTCAGGGCACACCTGGGGGGCTGACGGGGTCAGGGGTGCTCAGATGCAGCCCCCACCTGTCCGCGTGAGATTCTGTCTGAACAAAACATTTCAAAAGTTGAATTTTTTTGGAAAAGAGCAAACCTAGGTGAAGTCATCATAAAGCATAGTGGTTTTTTTTTTTTCTGAAATAGAAATCACAGAACAGAAAAACAAACGCCACTGGTTGTTACAGACGAGACAGACGTGTCTGTGAGCTGTGCAGGTGACGGCTCTGGGCGGCCTCCTCCTCTGTAACCGTCCCCCCTCCTCACCCCAACACACACCCCCTCACAGTGTGCTGCTCAAGCTGAGCCCTTGACTGAAAGTGAAGTGGTGTCTCCTCCTGGATGAGTAACAACGTGATAACTGGTCATTTGTATATCTTCTTTTGCGAAAAGACTTTCCACCTACCCCCGCATTTTTAACCGGGTTATTTCTGGTTTTGTTTTGTGGGAGTTCTTTATACGTTCTGTACTCAAATCCTTTGTCAGATATTCATTTCAAGTATTTGCCTTCACTTTGTGGCTTGCCTTGTCCCCTTCTTGTTGGGAGTGTTTTGACGAGCAGACGTTTTAAGTTTTGATGGCAAGAGTCACTCTTTAGTCGCATCGATTTATTCTATTTGAGTTTTCCTTAACCCGAGAGGTTTCACCCCCAAGGGACAACTGGAGACACTTGGAAATATTTTGTTGTCACAGCTTGGGGATGGGAGCCTGGTGAGTAGAGACCAGAGATGCTACTAAAATTCTATAGTACACAGCCACCTGTCAACCAAAAAGAATTTTCTGGCCCCAAATATCAGCAGTGTTGAGGCTAAAACAACCCTGGTCTATTCTGACACCAATATCCCTGTCTTAAGAGCAGACAGCCTCCAAACACACAGCGTCACCCACATTTTCCTCAGGTGAGTGTCAAGTGGGCATTCACCAAGACAGACTGTATTCTGGGCCACAGAACAAACCTTAACACATTTGAAGAACAGAAGTCATACAAAGTATGTTCTTGGACCAAAATAAATAAAACTAGAAATCAGTAACAGAAGAATTTCTGGAAAATCCCCAAATATGTGAAAGTTAAACGACAGTCTTCCAGATTGGCTCAGAGAGAACGTCTCAAAGGAAATTTAAACGTATCTTATAGAGATACTCAAGGGGTGGGGGAAAGCTAGAATGAACCGTGCCGTACTAGATTATAGTTAGAGACATGGGTATGAATCCATGTTTAGCATCATACACATGCCAGTAGATAAACAAGATAAATGACTGTAGGTATGTGCGTGTGCTAGCTCTCCCTGCTGCTAAGGGAACCGGCAGTGAGCACACCCGGGGCTGGGCCTTGGTTTCTAAACACCGCCCTCCTGAGCGGCAGCAGGGACCCCTGCAAGGACGCTGGGCCCAGGCTGGGAGGGAAGCGGCCGGAGTGGCCGGCCCAACTTGGCTCTTCTCTGTCAAGACTGTTTGGGCTCTTCTAAGATCCTCAGCGTTTTCTTCCTGGCAGTTTCTCTAAAAACGGAGGCTGCCCTGAA
Organism: Bubalus bubalis; assembly: GCF_019923935.1. NCBI lineage: Eukaryota > Metazoa > Chordata > Mammalia > Artiodactyla > Bovidae > Bubalus > Bubalus bubalis. The sequence goes on from NC_059157.1 coordinate 43,803,022, forward strand.
TCGACACCTCGATCTGGGGAGAATTAACACCGTGGCAACACTGCAGTCTCCGTCAAAGCTTCTCTCTCCGTTTGTGTTGGTCCGATTATGTGGAGCAGCGCCTGCAGTCCTCAGGCAGCCAGGCTGCGTGCATCCACGCACACGCCCTGCAGACACAGTGAACTCACAGACGCGCGTCCTAACAGACTAACAGCAGGGACGCGCTGTGGAGGCTGTGGCCGTGCTCTGCGGCAGGGCTGGCTCTGCAGGGCTCTTGCCCGGTGCGCCCTGTGGTCACGCTGGGTTCAGACGTGGCCTCTGTCCTCTGCTTGTCTCACCCGCCCCAGTTCTTCAGTGGTTGTTTGTTTAGAGACCTCACTGCTGAGAGGCAGAAGCCGACTCGCCCTGCAGCACCACGCACCTCACCTGTGTGCTTTCTCAGACCCCCCTGGAGCAGGGAAAGGGCTCACCACCCACACTCTGTCGATGAGACACAGCCTCTGTTCCCGGGGTGAAGGCCCCTGTCACAGAGCAGATCCACGCTACTGGAAGCATGGCCGCCCCTCCTCATTCCCAGGGTTGCAAGGCCGTGTGTCAGCCCGGGGTGTCAGCCAGGGGGTGGGTGCATGGGGGGCTGGAATGAGGCCGCCCCTCCTCATTCCCAGGGTTGTCAGCCAGGGGTGTCAGCCAGGGGTGTGTGCATGGGGGGCTGGCAGGGACCAGCTTCACTAAAGCGGCTCTGAGGGAGGTCTTTCTGCTATTAAGAGAGTCCGTTGTTGGCTTCAGGGCCCTCTAAGCCCGCTGAGTGATGATGAAGCTGTGCCTCCTGGATGCCAAGTTCTCCTGGCGGCAGCTGACACCACACCCGGACCATCACAGATGACAGCGTCTGCGAGGGACACCAGGGTGCCCCCAGCTCCGCCAAGAGGCAGCACATACGCTTCAATAGGATTCAATTTCCTGATCCGGTGTCTTTCCAAACATCCTCTTTTTTTCCCATTCAAACTAACTTATAGTTCAACTTCTGAATTGTATTTTGAGGAAACAGTGGCAACACTGCACGCAGGATTATGAACTAGATTCCACTGTAAGGAGAGCAGAGACGAAAACATGAGGAGGAATGATGACTATTAAGGAAAAGCTCCAATTATTTACCTTCCGTGTTATGACACTCTGTCAACATCAATGGAAATAAATGTATCATGAAAAAATCTGCTCTCGTTACAAAGTGATGTGCCTGTAAGCCCTCAGAGATTAAAGCAACGCCTGTAAACATGAGCGTGAAAACTTAAAATGAGGGACACATTTCATACAAACATGCATATTTATATACACTGCACAATACAGTGTATACAGTGGATACACTGAAAATGAGTATTGTTAAGTAGTAGAGGATGTTCAGCCAGTTTAAAAACAGTCTGGGAGCTCCCCAGAAGGTCACACGTGATATTCCCAAGAGACCCGGCAGCTCGACCCCCAGGTACGGGACAAATGAAGGTAACTGTCCACGGAGAGACGTGTGCAGGATTCGTCATAAGAGCCCCGAAGTGGAAACAAATGTCGATGAGGTGCGGGAGAAGTTACCGGTGCTGCGGCCACATGATGGAGTACTACCCGGCTGTAACAGCAGAGGAGGCTGGCGCTGGCCACAGAGCAGAGGAACCTTAAAGACACGCCGGGCGGGAGAACCGACATGAAGGCACGTGCTGCAGGATTGCACGTCCACGGCACGTCCGGAACCGGCGAACCGGGGAGACAGAACGCACACGGGGTGGCTGTCGGGTGCGGGTGGGGGAGCTGGGCGGCTCCTCAGCGGGAAGCCACGTCCTGACGTGGATCACAAGGACCTGTGAATACACCACAAGCCACTGAGCTGTACACGTCAAGGGGGTGAACTGCATGGTCTGTAAGTTATATCCTAGTCAAGGGGTTAGGAATCAGGTGTGGAAAGAAACATGTTTAGTTTTCTGTCACTTGTCAACTTAAGTGTGATGATTCGGGAGGGGTTTTCAGAAGCCAGCGGAGGCCCGGTCACCGTCTCACGGTGTGTCCAGGGGCCCTGGCCTCCCTGGGTGGGGGAGGCCCCGAGGCCGTGGAGTGAGCAGTCATGCAACTCCCACCAAACGCAGCCATTGTCCTCGCATCCCGCAAAGCCCCTGTGCATCTCTGGGGCCTCATTTCACGAGGGCCCACTCATTTCATGACAGCGCGCTCACCTTCCTGAGAGGTGACCCCAGGCCCAAAGGTCCCTGCACAGGTGATACAGACTCTGCCCAAAGATGGCTCCCTCCGGGGGGTGCGTGTGTTACTTCAGTGCTACACACGCATTTTCAAAGCCTGCGGTGCATCATCGCAGCTGTGTGATAAACCAGCAGCTCAGATGAGCGCGACGCCGAGCAGCGGCGTGGCCCAGAGCGGAGCTGCCCTCACAGCCTCAGCTTCCGAGTCACGACAGGGCCACGCTCTGTTCCCTCCCGGAGGTGAGAGATGCAGGTGCTCAGGAGGGGTGGTGGCGGGCACCGAACAGAGTCTAGCGCTGGGCCTCAGGTGCGAGAGGAATCATCTTACCCAGAGGCGGTGTTTCAGGCAACCAAGCGGCAGAGTTCCTGAGCCAACACAGAGCCAGGGCTGCTCCCTCCAGGTGGTCAGAGCCGAGCATCGGGAGATGTTCCTGGGGTCGCCTGCCGTCCGGGTCATGGATGGGAGGCTCCTGGGGACACCTGCCCTCCGAGTCATGGACGAGAGGCTCCTGGGGTCGCCTGGCATGTGGGTCGTGGACAAGATGCTTCTGGGGTTGCCTGCCTTCTGGGTCATGGACAGGAGACTCCTGGGGTCGATGGATCTGTGGGTTGTGGACGAGAGGCTCCTGGGGTCGCCTGTCATGCGGGTCGTGGACAAGACGCTTCTGGGGTTGCCTGCCCTGCGGGTCGTGAACGAGAGGCTCCTGGGGTCGATGGCCCTGCGGGTCATGGATGAGAGGCTCCTGGGGTCGCCTGCCATGCGGGTCGTGGATGAGACGCTCCTGGGGTCTCCTGCCCTGCGGGTCATGGACGGAGGCTCCTGGGGTTGCCTGCCCTGCAGGTCATGGACGGGAGGCTCCTGGAGTTGCCTGCCCTGCGGGTCGTGGATGGGAGACTCCTGGGGTTGCCCAATGTCCGGGTCGTGGATGGGAGACTCCCGGGGTAGCCTGCCCTGCGGGTCATGGATGAGAGGCTCCTGGTGTTGCCTGCCTTCTGGGTCATGGACGGGAGACTCCTGGGGTTGCCTGCTGTCCGGGTCATGGACGGGAGACTCCCGGGGTCACCTATCCTGTGGGTTGTGGATGAAAGGCTCCTGGGGTCGCCTGCCCTGCGGGTTGTGGAGGGGAGATTCCAGCCTGCAGACATGGCTGTCCTCCTCCAGGTGGTCACAGAACTTCTCTGATCCCTGCAGAGGGACGGCTGAGGGTGGGCAGAGCAGGGCTTCGAGGCCAGGAGACCCCAGTCTGGTGTTGGAGGTTGCCGTCCCTCTCCTCCCTGGTGTGCGGCTGAGTGAGTCTGTGAGGTGGCTGCCCCACCTGCCCCTCTGACGATGGCCAGCCTAGACTGCTTGCTCACTCCAGGTTGAGTGGGAGTCCAGGGAGGCAGGGGACGGTGTGGACTCAAGGCCGCCCCTGCCGGCCCGTGCACGCTGGGCCACCAAGACAGCGGCCACCGCAGTGTGCGCCTCCTGGCACAGAGAGAGTACCTCGTGGAGGCGTCGGCCACCCTGGGCCGTGCTGGGCGAGGGCTGCGCTCAGGGACAGCCAAGACCGTCTCGGGCGCTCATCCTGCCCCCCGAGGGCCTTCCACTGCCGTTGGGCTCCACTCCTTTCTCTATGTCTGAGATGGGTTTTTAAGCAAGCACGGAGCCTTTCTCTTCACTAAAATTTCTGAAACTTGCTGGTTTATATTAAAAGCTAGTGTCAGGACGACAGGAAAATACCCACTGAAGGTTTCCCAGAGCTCCCAGCGTCACGGTGCCCTGCTGGTTCCTGGACCACATACCCCAGGTGGAGTCACATGGGCGGCGTCGGCTCCAGATCTGAACTTCAGTAAACATCCGAGGCGCTTCTGTGGCAGGTGGTCTCTGGACCCCCGACACTTAGAGGAACGCAGGTCTACTGGGGTAGCGTGTGAGGTGCCCCACTGAGGGGCCCTTCAGAGAACCTGCATTTTTATCCATTTCATCCACAAACAACAACAAACACACTTGTGAGACGTCTTCCTGCGGGTGCTGGAGACGGGGTTTGTGTCTGCACCGGGGCTGGCCCTGGGGTGACCACACTGGGAAGCAAAGGCCGAGCTCTGAGCACACCAGGGTCTGCTGGACTCAGGCGCTGTGTCAGGGAATGTGCCGGAGGGCCTGTGCCCAAGGCGGCCCTACGCTACATGGCCTGGGCACTGAGATGGGGGGCATGAGCCCGGGATCCCTGATGTTGGGGTGTGCAGGCGCAGATGTGGAAACGGGACGCGCAGACCAGGGGCGGGGGCAGCAGGGGTGGAAGGCTTATTGCAAAGGAGGCTAGAGTTTAGCCACTTGTGCTGGAGCTCATCAAATACTCACCGGCCAGTGAACGGCAATGCCCTGCCTGGAGAACTCTGAGGCAACACGCACCTGACTTTGTTCTTGTTCAGTCCCTCAGTCGTGTTCCACGCTTTGCAACCCCATGGACTGTAGCCTGCCAGGCTCCTCTGTCCATGGGATTCTCCAGGCAAGAATACTGGAGCGGGTAGCCATGCCCTCCTCCAGGGGATCTTCCCGACCCAGGGATTGACCCCGAGTCTCCTGCACTAACAGGTGGGTTCTTGACTGCTGAGCCACCTGGGAAGTACTTAGATCTGTCCTGATCCTTCCTGGGCCTGGGCCCGGAGACACAGTCACAGGATGTGCTGCCTTTTCAGCCCTGTCCCGGGTGCCTGTCTGAGGGCGGCGGAACCCGACTGGATCCATGACGTGATGCTCACACTCAGGCCAGTGCCTGGCTGGACCCTCAGGCCAGGGGAGCAGGGGCTGGGGTCCCTCAGGCCTGCCCCTTCCGCGAGGGGCTCTCGGGGCCCATCTGAGGGGGAGGGTGCTGCAGCGACCAGCCCTCTGAGCCCCCAGTCGCGCGCATTAGGGAGAGGCCTCACACGCGGGCACAGCTGCACCGCTGGAGGCTTCAGCAGCCTGGCGGCTCACAGGCGCCCGCGGCGCAGCAAGGCGAGGCTCCAGCAGCATGGCGACCGGCACGCCGCGCCAACCACCGCGGTACCTACGCACCTGCTGTTCACTGAGCTACACACACCGCCCAGGTGCCGCTGGGCTGGCACAGACCTGACACACGTACTCGGCCGGTGTGCACGGAGCACCCTCTGGGGGCAGAGTCTGCACACAAAGGACGGCAGTAGATACCTCCAGGTCGTGGAGATCAAAGAAAAATTCAGTCCACATACAGAGACTCTTTCATCAAACCCTCGACAAAAGGAAGTGAGAAAATGCGGATTTTGAAGAGAACGGAAAACGCAGAGAGTCCATGAGTGACAGGTGAGACCAGCCACTGTGGAAGCAGCCTGCCCCGGGGAGGGGGCCGGGGTGCAGCCCCTGCCTCTTCTGGACCGTCCAGGAGGGGACAGCTGGGATGGCCCCTTCCTCGGGAAGCCCTGCCATCTCCCCACGTGGCTGAGACCCTGGCCACTCCCCCAGCCTCTCCTGCCCGTCTGTGGGCCCTGCCATCCGAATCAGGAAGGTAGGGTACCACAGCAGCGCTGGTCCCCTGGGGGTGCCTGCTGTTCTCTGGCGCCCCCCCCCCCACCGCCGCCGACCCCGCAGAGTCAGAAAGCGGGCATCCTCATGCCCGGCTGCTGGGACCCTGGGGGCGACCCCTCTCGGCAACTGCGCGCCACCTGCCCTGCCAGACTCGGTGCCGTCGCCATGCCTGCCCTCCTCACAGCAGCCGCTCACTGCACGCCACCCCAGCCCTGCCCAAGTCACAGCCCTGGGGGTCCCACTCTGTCCCTAGGACGTCTGCCTCCAGGCCGGTTTTCTCAACCCACACAACATCACTAAGGCAGCCCTGGTGACTACCCCGGGCCTCCTGACGGACATCTGATGGTGTCCACCCAGTTGGATCAACCTTTCTAGAACAGGAATCTGCTAGCTGACTTGAATTTCTTCAGTGATTCTCTATGGCTTTCAGGAATAGTTTTTAAGACAATTATTAGCATAACAAGGGAGACGCCTGGGACACAAGGTCATAGTAGAAATCATCACTGACAATCCACAGAACGAGAGCGAAAGTCACTCCGTCAAGTCCAACTCTCTGTGACGCTATGGACTGTAGCCCACCAGGCTCCTCCGTCCATGGCATTCTTCAGGCAAGAATACTGGAGTGGGTTGCCATTTTTTCTCCAGGGCATCTTCTTGACCCAAGGATCGAACCCAGGGCTCCCTCATTGCAGGCAGACTCTTTACAGACTGAGCAACCAGGGAAGTCAACCCCACATAATGGCCCCAGTTAAAATTTCCTTAAAAGCAATTCCATCCATCAAACATTATTAAGCGCCAACTCTGTCAGAAAAATGGGGGTGAGCTCTACGCTCTGGAGAGACTTAGTATGAAGTCTGGAGAGTGAGACCAACAGGGAACCAGGTAAACTCCAGGGCCAGCATGGGAAGAACACGTTCTGTTCTGCTGGCAACAGCCACTCTGTTCTGTGTTTTCCCCGTTAGTACCAGAAATTAAAAACCACTGTGGCAGATAAATGTTTGTTTCCATTCTTCTCGCTCCATTGTATTTTCTGACTGCTGATTTTATAGGTTAAATGTTTGACTACCTACCACTGTATAAAATAAGAGGTACATGCTATTACTACTTAAGAAGAAAGAGTTTTTTTTTTTTTACTATTGCCATATCTAATGATAAATGCTGACTTTAACATCTACTTGAATAGTCACCATACAAATGTAGGAATCAGTTGACAGTAAAATTTAGCATCCTGCTGTGATTGGAGATAATCTCTAAATGCACCTCCATCTGAAATGAAAATAACAGTGTAACTGTACCATGAAACAGATCATAAGTGGAGTCCCCGTCAGCTAACAGTGTTAGCTGAAGAGCCACGGCATGACCACTACCAGGATAATAAAAAGAAATGAGTGTACACTGTTATCTGAGGAGGCGATAATGTAATCAGGATGTAGAGAAAGATACAGAAGATGGAAAAGAAGAATTATGACACCGAATGTGCAGGAAAATGACAGAGGACTCTTGGTATGGGAACTCTGCAGTGGCCAGAAGTCACCCGGTACTGGGCGGGGTCTGGCCCCAGGAGGGGGTCTGTGCAGGAAAGGCCGTTCACTGTCTGGTCCAGGAGTGCGGAGGCTCCTCCCCAGGTACACATGATGGTGTTGGACTTGGAAGTGATTTCAGAGAGGGTCCAGGCTGGCAGCCCTCAAATGCTCACCCCTTTTGCACCATTGAGGAAGAGGCTCCCTGGTGATAACGCCAAGCCCCGACCCCCGCCAAGGACACGCGCCTCTCCCCGAGCATCTCCCACTGTATGTCTCACGTAAAATGAGCCCTGGAGACACAAAATATGGCAGTACTACTGGGAATAAGCTCCATTTTATGGCTTTAAAGTCCACATAAAATTATAATTCCACTTGAAGCTGCAAAGTCTAATAAAGTCACTGAGCATAAATTTATTACTGTAGTAACTTTACAACACAAGGATAATTTGTTTTAAATATGGTATTATTTTTGAAGAAACAGTACTTATAGGTTACAAGGAGGCTTAGAAGACAATAAAACTGATTTTCAATATATTTTTTTATGTTAACACTAACATATACTTTTGGAAAAAATTCAGAAAATATTTAAAAGAAAATGAAATTCAGCCAGAAGTCCACCACCCAGAGATGACCATGGCTAATACTTTCACATATTCGTTTTCCATTGCTATGTCTGTTGGCTCATTTCATGTACCAACTTGGCTTGACTGTGCGACCCAGCAATGTGGTCAAGAGTAGTCTAGACAGCCAAACCAGTCAATCCTAAAGGACATCAGTCCTGAATATTCATTGGAAGGACTGGTGCTGAAGCTGAAGCTCCAATACTTTGGCCACCTCATGCTAAGAACTGATTCACCGGAACAGACCCTGATGCTGGGAAAGATTGAAGGCAGGAGGAGAAGGGGATGACAGAGGATGAGATAGTTGGATGGCATCACTGACTCAATGGATATGAGTTTGAGCAAGCTTCAGGAGTTGGTGATGGACAGGGAAGACTGGTGTACTGCAGTCCATGGGGTCGCAAAGAGTTGGATGCAACTGAGCAACTGACCTGAACTGAACTGAGTCTAGACAGCACTGTGAAGGCATTTTTTAGATGTGCATGCTTTAGTAGCTCAGTCCTGTTGGACTCTTTGTGATCCCATGGACCATAACCTGCCAGGTTCCTCTGCCCATGGGATTTCCCAGGCAAGAATACTGGAGTGGGTAGCCATTCTCTTCTCCAGGGGATCTTCCTGGACCAGGGATTCAACTCACATCTCTTGCATTGGCAATCATATTCTTTACCACTGAGCCATCAGGGAAGCCCAGGGATTTTAGATGTGATTAATATTTAAATTTTTAGACACTGAGAAAGCAGAGTGCCCTTCATTATATGGGTGGGCCTCATCTAATCAGTTGAAGGTCTTAAGAAAAAAGATTGACCTCCTTGGGGAAGAGAAATTGTGCCTTCAGCCTTCAGCCACAACCTCAGGTCTTCCCTGGGACCCCAGCCTGCCAGCCTGCCCTGCAGAATTAGAATCTGCCAGCCTGCACAATCAGGAGAGCCAATTTCTTACAGTTAACCCCTGTCTATCTTTCTCTTTCTCATACACACACACACACACTCTGTGTTTCTGGAGAACCCTGACTAACACACCACATAACACATAGTCATAGATTCAGTGGCTTAAAGCAACACTCAAGGGTTAGGTTGCCTTAGAACTGTAGGTCACAGTCTGGCCCACAGTGACCAGGTTCTCTGCTCACAGTATCACAGAAGGACACTAAGGTGCCAGCAAAACTGAGCTCTCATTGGAGGCTTGAAATTGTCTACAAAACAGAGACAGCCTCACAGATGGAGAGAAGGAACTTACGGTTACCGGCAGGAAGGATGGGGAGAAGAGACAGTTAGGGGCCTTGGGATGGACATGTACACATTGCTATATTTTTAAATAGATGGCCAACAAGAACCTACTGTGCAGCACAGGGAACTCTGCTCGGCATTACGTGGAAGCCTGGGTAGGTGGGGAGTTTGGGGGAGAAGGGGTACGTGTATATGTGTGGCTCGGTCTCTTTGCTGTGCACCTGGAACATCGCGACATTGGCAATTGGTTACACTCCAATACAAAATAAAAAGTTAAAGAATGAACATACATTTTTATATATATTTGCCAAATTTTGCAATAAAAGAGATTTTTAAAAACATCTTTATCTCAATAAATTATTTCCAAAGCAATTTGGTTCCTCAAAATCTCACTTTTTAATAGTCTGTAAAGATGATTCCTGTCATTGAAAATTAACTGATTAGTTTCGCTTGCCTGGTTAGTGCCCTGGCAGTCTGTATGTTCATTCATTTATTTACTTGATACCTTATTTACACACCCAGTCCTAGCACAAACTTACTTATTGGAGGAATAAAGAAATTAATTCATATATTAAGTACAATACACCAAGGAAGGCAATGATTTTAATAGAATAACTCATCTTTACCACCTTTAGGAAAGTTGCATAATTCACTGCTGCTTTAGGTTTACTATTAGGCTTAATGTTGTTTAATTTTGCCCTCAAATCTTACAGATTCACCTCTTTTGCTCTAATCTCTTTATTCAGTGCATTGTCTGGAGACAGTTGGGGCTTTGACAGCTGTCGGCTTCTGTTTAGTTAACAGCAAGTCCTGTCTGACTTCTCCTAAGTGTTTGGCTGATCATCCATGCCATCGCTGTTAGGTATCTGAAGACCACAGATGTAAAGAGAGCGACTCGCATTTAAAGAGCGATGGCTTTTAGCACTCTTCATGGTTCGAGCGCGACAGCTCTCCATCCATTAGGCAATCAGATCCGTTGGTTCGCCAGGAGATGAACTGGGCACTGCCCTCAGCGCTGTGGGGGTACACGCGTGTCACGGCTGGATGAGCAGGAGAGAAAGCGCACAGAAGCAGCTGGGTGTAGACCAAGGGGACGCGTGTGCAGCCGTGAGGGTGGTCAGGAACGACCTGACTTGCCGGCGGGATTCAAGAGCTCCTACGATGAGAAGAGGGAAAATGTCGGGAAGAAAGGACAGTATATTACTTTACCTCTGAGTCGAGTTCCCTGCCCAAAGGGCTGGAAAGGAAAGGTGGTCAGTGTTAAACACTTTACATATTCATTACAGAAATCTGAAAAAGGAATTAAAATGGAGAAAAACAGCTAATAGTGGCTGTCTTTATCCTCAAAAGTTGATCTTTTCTTCATTTTTGAAAGATACTTTCTCTAAGTCTCAAATTCTGGCTTCATAGGTTTTTTCTTTTAATACTTTAAAGGTGTCACTTCATTGTTTTCTGGCTTGACTAGTTTATGACAAAAACCCTGTGAGAAGGTTTTATTCCTCTGTGTGTAATGTCCTTTATTTTTCTCCAGCTTTCTTTAAGATTTTCTCTTTATTCTTGGTTTCTGGTGGTTTGAATATGTGTGTATTTGTACGCGGTTTTGGTGGTTTGTTTGGGGTACTTATCTTTCTTGAGGCTTTCTAGATTCTTCAATCTGTGATTTGCCATCCTTCACTGTTTTCAGAACTCTTGGGCGTTACATCTTCAAATGCTTCTTCCATGGACTGTTCACCTTCTCCTTTCCTCCTGGGATTCAGTTCCTTGGACAATTTAACGTTTGCCCACAGCTCCTGGATGCTCTTTTCTGCTTCTGTTTCCTGCATTTCTGTGTGTGTGGTGATTCCTGTGGACAGTCTTCAAGTTCACTGACCATCACGTGGTTGTGCTGCATCTACTGATGAGCTCAGCAACTAAACCTCTGCTTCTAACACTGTGGTTTTCCCCTGCAGTTTCTGCCTCCCTCTTCCTTAGACTTTCTCTCTCTGCCAATTTCCCTTTGGTGTCTTTGAGTACTCCACATTTTCCCTTCGATCTTTTATGGCATTAATCCATTATTTTAAAGTTCTCTCTGATGGATCTGTCATGAGTCATCTCTAAATCTTCTCTTGGCTGCTCTGTCTCTTGAGAGTGGGTTTTACTTTCTTTTATTACGTCTTTTAAGTTTTGATATTTCTGAATAGATGGCACGTTTGCATAAATGAAGGTCCTTACCATATATAAAAAGAGGCATATTGAGATGTCATGTCCATCCCTGTTACACCTACTTCCTCCTCGCTCCTTAGATGTAAACATTTTTATTAGCTTCTTATTTATTCTTCTATTGTCTCTTTATGTAATACAATCTGACATGCATTTTAGTCTTATTTTCCCATCTTATCATATAAAAGTGGCAGCATTGGGTCTTCCCCAGTGGCTCAGTGGAGGAGTCCACCTGCCAAGGCAGAAGACACAGGTTCAGTCCCACAGGCCGCAGAACAGGTGAGCCCGGGAGCTGCACCAGCTGAGCCCAGGGGGCACGACTCCTAAAGCCCACGCCCCTGAAGCCTGCGCTCCCCGACAAGAGAAGCCTGAGCACTGTGACGAACAGCAGCCCCTACTCTCCACAGCTAGGAAAGAGTCCACACAGCAGCAAAGAACCAGCACAGCCAAAAAACACATGAAAAAATTTAAAAAAGAGAGAATCTGTAATCACAATAAACATAAAAAGATTCTCAGTCTCGTGTGCTTTTTTTAAAAAAAGTGGCAGCTATATAATAATGTCCCGTACTTTGCTTTTTAAAGTTGATGTAATCTGGATTGCTCCACAATTAGCACACAGAAGTGTTCCTCATTTTTATATCTGCCTAAAAGCCTCTTGATGAAAGTGAAAGAGGAGAGTGAAAAAGTTGGCTGAAAGCTCAACATTCAGAAAACGAAGATCATGGCATCTGGTCCCATCACTTCATGGGAAATAGATGGGGAAACAGTGGAAACAGTGTCAGACTTTATTTTATGGGGCTCCAAAATCACTGCAGATGGTGACTGCAGCCATGAAATTAAAAGACGCTTACTCCTTGGAAGGAAAGTTATGACCAACCTAGATAGCATATTCAAAAGTAGAGACATTACTTTGCCAACAAAGGTTCGTCTAGTCAAGGCTATGGTTTTTCCTGTGGTCATGTATGGATGTGAGAGTTGGACTGTGAAGAAGGCTGAGCGCCGAAGAATGGATGCTTTTGAACTGTGGTGTTGGAGAAGACTCTTGAGAGTCCCTTGGACTGCAAGGAGATCCAACCAGTCCATTCTGAAGGAGATCAGCCCTGGGGTTTCTTTGGAAGGAATGATGCTAAAGCTGACACTCCAGTACTTTGGCCACCTCATGCGAAGAGTTGACTCATTGGAAAAGAGTCTGATGCTGGGAGGGATTGGGGGCAGGAGGAGAAGGGGACGACAGAGGATGAGATGGCTGGATGGCGTCACTGACTCGATGGACGTGAGTCTGAGTGAACTCTAGGAGTTGGTGATGGACAGGGAGGCCTGGCGTGCTGTGATTCATGGGGTCGCAAAGAGTCAGACACGACTGAGCGACTGAACTGAACGGAACTGAATATTCTTGTACACCCTATTAATAATATTCTACTATTTCAATACTTGCATATATCTATTGTTCAGTGAGTACTGTCACGGTGGACTCTGGGTTACTATAACTTTTGCTATTACTGATGATGTAACAATGAAGAGCATCTTACCTGTGTTGCTCTTCCAGGTGAACCCACCTGTGCGACCAGATCCCTGCTGACGGGCATGCGGGCAACTGACTGCTTCCTTCAGTGATGCACGTGAACTAGTGAGCACCACCGCATTTCTGCACCTTTACACTCTAGAACGGGAGTTTAGATTTTTAATTTTCAGTGGAATGCTAGAGCTCTCCCAGACTTTCAGTCACTGATGAGGTATGTGAACGTCTTCTCTGGCCTCTGCCCATTTATATGGCTGCAGTGCTCATCTCTTCCTGACTGAATTGCAAGGTGTCTCTCTGTGTTAGGAATGTGAGCACGTGTCACCTGTATCATGGGGCATTTCCCCAGGTTTCCATGATTGTCTTACTTTGGTGACAGTACCTTTAGTTTGTTCATTTGTTTGTTGGCCTTTACCATGAATATGTTTTTAGTTTTATGAATTAAAATGTCAATATTTTGTAGTTTCTCACTGTGGAATAAGGTTGGGATATGCATTGGGAATACCAGACCACCTGACCTGCCTCTTGAGAAACCTATATGCAGGTCAGGAAGCAACAGTTAGAACTGGACATGGAACAACAGACTGGTTGCAAATAGGAAAAGGAGTACGTCAAGGCTATATATTGTCACCCTGCTTATTTAACTTCTATGCAGAGTACATCATGAGAAACACTGGGCTGGAGGAAGCACAAGCTGGAGTCAAGATTGCCGGAAGAAATATCAATAACCTCAGATATGCAGATGACACCACCCTTATGGCAGAAAGTGAAGAGGAACTCAAAAGCCTCTTGATGAAAGTGAAAGAGGAGAGTGAAAAAGTTGGCTGAAAGCTCAACATTCAGAAAACGAAGATCATGGCAGCTGGTCCCATCACTTCATGGGAAATAGATGGGGAAACAGTGGAAACAGTGTCAGACTTTATTTTATGGGGCTCCAAAATCACTGCAGATGGTGACTGCAGCCATGAAATTAAAAGACGCTTACTCCTTGGAAGGAAAGTTATGACCAACCTAGATAGCATATTCAAAAGTAGAGACATTACTTTGCCAACAAAGGTTCATCTAGTCAAGGCTATGGTTTTTCTAGTGGTCATGTATGGATGTGAGAGTTGGACTGTGAAGAAAGCTGAGTGCTGAAGAATTGATGCTTTTGAGCTGTGGTGTTGGAGAAGACTCTTGAGAGTCCCTTGGACTGCAAGGAGATCCAACCAGTCCATTTTGAAGGAGATCAGCCCTGGGGTTTCTTTGGAAGGAATGATGCTAAAGCTGACACTCCAGTACTTTGGCCACCTCATGCGAAGAGTTGACTCATTGGAAAAGAGTCTGATGCTGGGAGGGATTGGGGGCAGGAGGAGAAGGGGACGACAGAGGATGAGATGGCTGGATGGCGTCACTGACTCGATGGACGTGAGTCTGAGTGAACTCTAGGAGTTGGTGATGGACAGGGAGGCCTGGCGTGCTGTGATTCATGGGGTTGCAAAGAGTTGGACACGACTGAGCGACTGATGCCTTCTCCAACTCAAGATTGTAAAATATTCACATATGCAGATTTATGTACATATCTACGCATGTACATACACAGACCTGTATACACACACGTATACATATACACACACCTGTACATACACATGTAAACATATATACACACCATACATACACATGTAGACATATACACACACCTGTATATACACATGTATACATATACACACATCTGTACATACACATGTAAATACACTGTACATACACATATAGACATATACACACACCTGTATACAGTCACACATGCCAACATGATTCTTATGTTTATATCTGTAACCCGCCTGAGTTTATCTTTACATATGAAGTAATTTGTAACATAAGCTCTCCTTTCTCTACAAATTTAAAATGCTACCTTTTTGAGAGAATGACTCAGAGATATTCAAAATTATTAGAGATTTGACTTCTCAATTCAACTTAGTAGAAAAAGACCCTAAAATTAAATTAGTTGGTCTACCTTTCATAATAATAAAAAGTGAACTCTCCAGATATTAATACATAAACTAATTTAAAACCTAGTAAATTGGATTCAATAGTATCTTGAAATTTACATTGCATTTAAAATAGCTCTCAGTGGCATCTGCCTGTGGTCAGGGTCTGACCCACAGAGAGACAGAGTTTGTCCTCGATCAGTCAACACAACTCTTGAGAATTCTGGGCAGCAAAACAAGTGCGACAAGTCTTTGCTTGTTTGTTTTTGCTTCATTTTTCTTTCCAGAGTGAAAAGACTTTCTGTCACCTTGCACTGTTTAGAGAACACAGCAAGGGGAGAGCCAGAATCCCTGCACGTGTAATAAGGAAGCACGGTCAGTTATTAATGGGAGGACTGGCTGCTTTCTTGGTGTAACAGCAGGAAAACAAGACACTCAACAGAACCACTGTTCCCAGAGGTCAAGCAGCCTTCACAGAAGCGGGGTTACATTATGTGGCTCAAAAGGCCTGATGACAGGTAGCCCCAGACCCTTGCAGGTCTCAGCCAGGCAGATCAAAGCAGGCTTGCTGGGCAAGTCCATCACACAGGAGAGTTTATGTGAGGCAGGAGGCGCGTAAAACCCCCAGGGGTCAGCATGCCCATATGATAGTTTAGCTGTAAGAACATCAATCCATCCTCAATCCATCCAATTAGAACTAAAGTATAATTACTGGGCTATTTCTGGCTATTTTATCTGCCTTCTTGAATACCATCATTAACATCAATAGAATTAACTGTGCATACCAAGAGGAGAATAAAAACCTGAAGGAGGTCAGCAGACGCTAATTCTTATGTTTATCATTTGAATCTTCATCTGCCTGTCAGTCAGCTCCCGCTGGTGAAGTTCTGTGGTGCTGGAGGGAAACACACCCGGGGAGCTGCTAAATCCCAGACTTTCTGCTCAGGGCCATGTTTTTAAACCCAACTTTGGAACCACCTTCTCCTTTCTCACAGAAAGCACATGGTCCCTGGCATGCGCTCCTGCTGTTCAGGTGAAGTACTTTCCCTGAACGTGGGATTACAATAACCATTTTCATTCAAACCCCTGGTCCCTTATGTGGCCAAGGCACCTCATCCCTTTGAGTCAGGGTTTTGTTCCATAACGTGGGCACAGTTTTAACCTCCCTGGGGAAAGAGCTGAGCTTTTGTGAGGTCATTTAAGATGAAAATAAATGAAATGATATTGAAACCTATAAAATCCCAAGATGTGCTAAGATCCTAATGGCCAATAACAACAACTTAATTGATGTACCACCCAGTAACATATTTTCAAGAGAAATTTCGTATCTTAACACAAGGAACAACTTGCTATGGGAGTTTCATGGACTTTGCGAATCCGCGGAGTCGTCCTACAAGGCATGGTACTGTCTGGGCACGGCACCACCCACTCTGTGTCACGTATCCACTGCAGCATCAGATTTGGGGGAAAAGAATAACCTGCACACATATAAGGAGAATGTAGCACATGCCCCGGGAACAGCGTCGACCTGCCGCTTCACCCTCTTGTCGAAACTCCACACCAGAGAAGCCAGGCTCGTGGTGGAAAAAGCAGGTGCTTCTTTGCATGTGAATCCAGACTTAGCTGGAAGGACAGGAAACACACGACAGTCTGACAGCTAAGAACTGCAGTCGTGTTTTCATCGTTCAAACGAATAGCCAAGTTGCTCGTTTCCTCTGTTTATCTTTTGGGAATCAGGTGAATTTATCCGCAGTGTGTCTTAGCACGACCCCTGTGTTCACCGCAGCACTAGTCACAGTAGCCAAGACCGGGGCTCACGCTGTCTGTCCATGCAGAGATGAGTGGACAAAGACGGTGTGGAACAGATATGCAACGGGACATTTCTCAGCCATAAGCAAGAGTGGAATGATGCCATTTGAGCAACGTGGATGGATCTAGAGATTATCATACTATGTGAAGTAAGGCAGAAAGAGAAAGACAAACGCCATATGATATCACTTATATGTGGAATCTAAAGTAACCCAGATGAACTTATCTATGAAACAGAAGCAGACTTACAGACACGGAACAGACGTGTGGTTGCCAGGAGGCTGGGGGTGGGCGTGGACTGCGGGTGCAAACTGTGACAGACAGGCTGGATAAACAAGCGCACAGGCAACTGTACCCAATATCCTGGGATAAACCCAGGGAAAAGACTTTAAACAAAGAATGTGGGCATGCGTGTAACTAACTCACTTTGCTATACAGCACAGATTGGCGCAACGTTGTAAATCAACTATATTTCAATTTTAAAAACCCCACAGTGTATCTTTGGACAAATATATAAAGCATATTCTATGATATTTGTAAAATTAATCCAGTTCCTGTTCTTACCTTGCAAAAACTTTGTTGCCTACATACGCACCTGTAAAGTTACAGTAAACAGAAAACTCCCCACTGTGACTGTCTCACACACACAGGAACTCCTGATAAATAGCTGCAATGATCTGAGAAGGCATGGATGGCTATGAGCGGTGCTATGAGCGGTGCTATGACCGGCCATGACCGGTGCTCACTGGCTATGACCGGTGCTCAACTATTAATACCTGACTTAAAAATCACCCTAGTATATTTCCTTAATTACTATGCAGTAAGTGTAACCAAAGGTCTGATAGGTTTTTTAAAGAGGACTTTAAATTGATGGCCATTGAGTCCAATATTTTCAATCCTGGGCTTTTTCTGGGTTGACCGAAGGCTCGTGTGAGGAAAGCCCTGGGCTGGGGCGGGGGAGGTGCGGGGGGCTTACGTTTGGAGGTCTCCCAGCGGCCTCTGTCCGATGGATGTGAGCAGGGGCTCCGGCCGGAGGGCCAGCTTGGGGGACGTCTTGGGGCTGGAGTCCGAGTCCCCGCTGTCCTCATCGCCCATGGCTTTGATGTAGCTCCCGCTCCTCATCCTCCTGCAGGGGATCTCGTCGTCTCTGCCCCCCGTGGGGCGCCCTGCCCACTCGTCCTGGGGCACCTGGGGAGAGCACACAGGGCGTCAGGGCCCCAGCTGCCTCCTGGGGACACGGCCCCCGAAGACACGGCTCGTCACCGGCACTCAGCACTGAACGTCACATGCTTCTTCATGGTCCGTCACTCAAATCCCAAAAGGATGTTCACATATAATCATTGTTTTTCCTCCTGTTATAAAAGTGACAAACGTTATGGGAAAAGTGAGAAAATGTTAGAAAAGTAGAATGAGGAAAAAACGTAGTTTCAGCACCTGGAAAAACCACTGCTAACACTTAGATTTATTTCCTTGTGGTGAGAAAGCAGTTGAACCTTGAGAAAACTGGACAAAAGAGGTCTCCAGTGTGGAGAGGAAGAAAGGAGGACAAGAAGGAAACCAGAGGAGGAAGCCCTGAGGCCTGTGAGTGCAGACATGGGGCATGGGTCATGGCCCCCACGCCGGGGCCCTGCACGCCAGGACACGCCCGGACCTGAGTCCCGGCACTCAGACCGTGTGCTGTCGGAGGCGCGCGTGCAGGCTGCGCTGCAGGCAGGAAGGACCAGGCCTGCACTCGGTGCTGACCCGCCCCCCAGGAAACCCGAGGTCCTCACACAGCACACACATCACAGGGTGTCTCCGCCATGGGCGCTCAGGGCAGAGCGGTCCCTTCACGCTCCACCAGCCGTGATGCTGACAAAAACCAAAACCGCATCAGGCAGCGGCCAAGTGTAGGGGGCTGTGTGAGTCCACATGCGCCGGCACCATCGCACGGAGCTATGTAGTCCAAGGACCCAGTGCATATGCTCTTCACGCTGGAGGAGGGAATCTCCCACCATGCTCTTTGTGGAGACAGGGGACGATGCAGTTCCGTGTTGACAAAGTCTTCATAGGTGGGGCTTGTCCTATGGTTAACGTTTAGAG
Organism: Bubalus bubalis; assembly: GCF_019923935.1. Classification (NCBI taxonomy): domain Eukaryota; kingdom Metazoa; phylum Chordata; class Mammalia; order Artiodactyla; family Bovidae; genus Bubalus; species Bubalus bubalis. Next base: position 43,821,712 of record NC_059157.1, read on the forward strand.
ACTTAAGTACACTCTCGCTGCGCTGTGCGTAGTTGTTCAGTCCTGTCTGACTCCTTGCGACCTCATGGACCCCAGGGAGCCTGCCAGGATTCTCTGTCCATGGGGATTCTCCAGGCAAGAATACTGGAGTGGATTCATTGTAAAAGGAGTCTTGCCATCTTTCCACATTAAAAAAAAAAATTTTTTTTTAATTGATGTTCAATTTATTTACAACCTTGTGTTAATTTCTGCTGTATAACAAAGTGATTCAGTTATACATATATACACTGTTTTTCATATTCTTTTCCACTGTGGTTATCACAGGATATTGAATCCAGTTCCCCGTGCTATCCAGTAGGACTTGCTGTTTACCCACCTGTAAACTTTAGTTTACATCTGCTAACCCCAAACCCCTAGTCCTCCCCACCCCTCCTGCCCGCCTCGGCAGCTGCACGTCTTTTCTCTGTGTCTATGAGCTTGTCTGTAGATGCGTTCTTCTGTCATCTCTCCAGTTTTGATGGGGCCACTGGGCTGTTCGTTACCGTCCCAGCCAGGGACACGCAGGGCTGGCCGCCAGGGCAGAGTTATCAGCTGAAAGCACTTTTTCTTCATCTTTCATCTTGCACACTGTAGCCCAGGGCAGGACGGATGCCCCTTCTGGGGCCCCCACCAACACGCAGAGAGCGGGCGGCCCTCAGTGAGGGTGAGCGCATGGGTACCGAGCCCCCCAGGCCCCATGGTGACGCTCCGCGGATCCTCCCTGCAGCCTGGGTGCGGAACCGGCCCCGACCCCGGGCCAGGCTGGGTCCATGAAAGACACGGAGACACACCAGCCTCACGTGGAAGAGGAGGGGGCTTCACAGGACAGAGACTCTGGGTCCTCACAGGCCTGACCCTCAGGGCGGCGTGGCCCAGGGACTCCCAGCTGCAGAGCAGGGCTTGGGGGCAGCATGTCCAAGCTCCCTACAGCCAGGTGCTGAGCGCCCATCTCCCAGCGGCTTTCAAGGGGATGGTGACCCTGGGGAGCCGTCCAGACCTGGGCAGGTGGGTGGGCACGAGACCACAGAGGGCAGTGCAGAGCTCCCAGAGACACTGCGGGAAGAAGAAGAAATGCCGGCAACATAGCCACTGGGGAAACAGACACAGGTTTACAGGAGTGGGGACTCTCGGGAGAAGAGATCAGGAGGAGAGAAGTCTGGGCTTCTCCAGGCTTCTCTCGCCTCTCTCCTCACGGGGGTCAGTTTCAGCAATCCCGACACACTGGAGGATGGACAAGGCTGTGGGACAGAGGCTGCCCCCTGCCTCATGCCCAGCAGTAACATGGGCCCACGCTTTATGCCACTAGTCGGAAGACTCGATCTGTGGGTGCCTCTGACCCAGCAATGTCCCCAGACAACAGGATTCGTGCCGGGGACTGTGAACTGATCATTAGGGTCAAAGGAGGAAACTGATAATATCTCATGGGGTGGTTGAAAATATCTACTAAACCATGCCATGGATAATATGCACAAGAACGAGTATTTAGCCAAGGAGAGATGTCCATGAGGGAGAGCACTTTTTAAACTTTGGACACCATGTTTCTACACTGTAAAGGCAGATGTGTGTGCGTGTGCATGCGTGTTCAGTTGTGTCCGATGTTTTGAGACCACATGGACTGTACCCACCAGGCTCCTCTGTCCATGGGATTTCCAAGGCAAGAATACTGGAGTGGGTTGCCATGTCCTCCTCCAGGGATCTTCCAGACCCAGGAATTGAACCGTGTCTCCTTTGTCTCCTGCATTGGCAGGGGGGTTCTTTATCTCTGAGCCACCAGGGAAGCCCTGAAAGACAGAGATGCTGTATTATGCATAGAAACACAGCCGGGAGGATGTGCAGTGATCACTGGGAGACAGTAACGGTGGGCTTTTCAATGATTTTTCTTTATATTTATATTTTCTAAATTTTCTACATGGACCATATATATTAATAACTATTGTAATAAAAAGTGAACTTATTTTTTTAATTTAAGAAAATTTAGTCCCAAATAAGAATACATTTCAGTAGAGCAGACAGGCATAAAATAAAGTGAATTATGGTTGAATTAGGGCAAAGAAGGAGGTGCAGAGGGCAAATAGGGAAGGAGCCAGAGAAAGTTGTTGACAGAGAGGAGGTGATCGGGGAAGGCTTCCTGGAGGTGAGGCTGGGGACTCTAAGTCACTGGGACTCGAGCAGCAGGCAGAAGAATCTCACAGAGGCTCCAGCTCCCCCACCAGCGCGCCGGAGAGGGGCTCGGCTGTGGGGGGGGCGCTCCAAGGAGGCTGGCGGGAGGTGGATGGGGAGGAGCCACGTGCCAGGGAAGACATGTTCCCACTGGCAGCTTATGGAATTTTTGTGAATCAAAAACATGCTTCTGTTAAAAAAAAACAAAGTAGAGATTTTTTTTCCCAGCAGCTTGTGAATTAACTAACAAATGAGATCAGCTTGTATATTTTTGTTCCTGATTGAAGCTGCCAATTTCTCAGTCTTTGACAGAAGAGATTTCAATATAGAAGGAGAGTAAACCAGAGTCAAGGGCAGTTGCAATGCTGATTCCAAAGCGTATATCTGCAGACTGTAAAAAGAACGGGGGAGTGGCACCGAAACGCCACCGGGCCTCAGTGAAGAACGCTTTCTTCAGCACATTACAGGGTCACAGACCTGCAGTGGCCGGCGTGAGGGTGGCCAGGGTGGACCCCAAAACATCAAGTCCTTTCATGGACGAATAAACTTCTTTTCACAGTATCCACAGCTTCCGCGAATCCATGTGTAATCTTTGCTGCATTTAGAGATAATTATTACTCTAATTTCCTACTTGCTTAGAGCACTGAGTGACATTTACAATTTCTGAATAGGCATCTTCTAAAGTCGAGGTGAGTGTAGATTTCAGTATCTCCTGCTTATTGCTTGAAGAAGACTTCAGGCTGCAGATTAAAATGTCCTTTCTTCCTTTTAAGCAGCATGGCAAAAGTACAAGGGCTGGGGTTTTGTAATAATATTCTCTTTCGGGTGCTGAAACCAAGGAAGAAAATGCTATTAAACACTAGGTGTCCATGTGGGGACATGTCTTCTCCATTCAGTCCACAATTTTCTTGTTTTGTTTTAAACGCACGCCAGGCACATTTGCCCTGGGAATATAACAGAGCAAGACAGCTGGGCTTCCCAGTTCCAGGCTGTCACAGTGCAAGACCATGGGTCCAAGTGGGGTGCCCTCGAGAGCAGCCTGGACATCTGTCTGGGGCAGCTGTGATGCCACACACTGGGGGGACGTGGCCGGCACCCCGGGGGCCAAGAAGCAGGACGCAACCCCACCCCGTGGAGGATCAGCTGCCGTCCTGTGTGATCCCACCCTTTGGAGGGCAGGCTCCAGTCCTGTGTGATCCCAGTGTTTGCCTTCCCATCTATGATGACCCAAGCTTGACTACAGCTCTTTTCTGTATGTAAACCACAGTGCTCTTGGTTTCCTTTGCGCGGTGTCACTGATGGAGGGAACTGTGATGCGCTGCTCCACCTGGAGGGTCAGAGCAGCCTGCGGGTGGGCCTCTGAGACTCCTTCCTCGGGTCCAGATTAGCGGCAAGTCTTCACCCAGAAACGAGCTCCCAAATTCTCCCCTTCCCTCTGGACATGTCTGTCAGGGACCAGACGATTTTATATTAAGATTCATGTACTTATTTTACAAGTGACCTTCCTTTTATTTCTCTGTTTTATTAGTGTGTGGAAGCTTTTTACATGGACCTGAGCCTGTGCACTTGAGCCTTGAACGACGCGGGAGTTGGGGTGCCACCCGTTCACGCAGCGAAAAGTCGAGCATAACGTGCAGTCAGCCTTCCATGTGCGGTTTAGAAAAACCATCCATCTTTACCAAATGGGCCTTTTCCGGTTTCTGCCTCAAGCACTTCAAAGGCCTCAGGCCTTGGGTGCTTCCACATGGCCTGAAGTAAACGCTGACTTCTGACCAAGAGCTGAGGGTGTGGGTCAGCTCTGAGACCGACTTCTCCACACCCCGTCTGAAGTGACCCCACCTCTGTCCGGACGCTGTCCCCCTATCCCAGCACACGGGGGCAGGGCCGATGGGAGTGACGAGTGTCCAGCACGTGGACTGACCCAGGAGGCTGCGACCGTTCACTGCATCACCGCCAGGTGCTGGTTTGGTCTCGGGCCTGTGACAGGCAGGCGTTTGAGAAATGTTGCTGAAGTAAATTCTTCATTGACGAATGTTGGGGTTTGAGCATTTACCGTGAGCCTGGTAAATCTCTCTGCCTCATTGACTGCATACACATCAGACGCTGTGGTTAGATTCGAGAGAGTGTAAGAAAGGCCCTTGGGAAACCGTCAGTCACTACAGAAACGTGTAATATTGTGTGGGTGAGCATTCTACTTCATTCCGTTTCACCAGTTAAGAATGACAGGGCCTCCGTGTGACTGAATGTTCGCAGTGGGAAGTCGGAGAGGAGCTGACTCGTGGGCTGGTGCACCCGCCGCCCTCAGCACAGAACCCACTGTGTGAGTAACACTGGGAAAGGCAGTGTCATAGGCTGTATTTCTGTGTGCACTCGAGCTGGGGCCAGGGGACCTCATCAGCTTCATGAGTGACCTGGGGGCAGGCTGCTCACGACCCACAGCATTTGGAGCCCTTTCCCGTGAAGGACGGTGGGGCAGGCTGGGTGCCCGGGGCTGGGACGCTCAGACCTTGGCAGGGCTGGGTATTGGGGGCAAGGCTGAAATGCCCTTCCAGCCTGGGGAAGCCTCCATGCTCACAGTGACCCTCAGCTCCATGTCCTTCTGCTCATCTCCTCCGACAGCTCCCGGAATGTCGGGCCGGGAGCTCTTCCCCCAGCAGACCCCAGACAAGACACTGCAGCATGGTCAACACACATGTGGAGGGAGACCCTGGTCACCGGAGGGACCCCGTGGGTCTGGACCACCAGTTGGGCAGAAACAACAGAGACAGGAAGGAGGGACAGAAAGTGAAGGAGGCAGGGGGAGATGCCAGGGCCCAGGATGGGAGAAGGGGACCAGAGCTGGTGCTGGTCCTGGGCTGCGTGACGCTGGAGGGGGGCTGCACTGGAGGGGTCAAGGCCCACGTTCCCAGTGTGCTCCTGGTGTGCTCCCAGTGTGCTCCCGGTGTGCTCCCAGTGTGCTCCCGGTGTGCTCCCAGTGTGTTCCAGGTGTGTTCCTAGTGTGTTCCAGGTATGTTCCCAGTGTGCTCCAGGTGTGACAGAGGCAGCTGCCCCCATCTGTCCTCCCACCCGGGTCGGGCAGCCATCGTCCACCTTGTGTCCCTGGAACTCAGGGCAGGGCGTGACAGGGGGCATCCGCTCCTGAGCTGACCAGCTGCACGTCACCCACCTGGTCAGTGTGACATTCATTAAAACTCTGACTTTAGATGCTGTGTCTGCTGATGGAGGAAACAACCAAAACAAGCTCTTTCAAAGAATAAAACTTCAGAATTTTCTTTCAATTCTGTTGTCTGCTTTGACCTACTTAAAAACATAAAACAGACTTCCTCTAATGTTAACTACGTATTCTGTACAAACCAAAGGTGAAAACAAAATACAACACTTTTGCTCACCTCCAGATTTCTCTAGCTTCTGGTGGAGAAAACAAAAAGAGCCTATGAGCAATTATTTCTCCCCTCTGTTCTTTTAAATCTTACTCCTACAGCAGCAGCTACAGACAGACTCTTCCACTCCCCTGCCTCTGATCTGGCTGGGAGGATTCCCAGGAAGTGCAGTGCAGTCAGCAGGGAGCCTGGGAGGGCTGGGGCTCCAGCCCCCCGGGACACCAGCAGCCTGGGGAGGGGTGGGGCCTGGGGCACTCCAGGTCTCACATCTCCCATATTTATCACAGACCTTTACAGATGTTCAGGCAAAAACTTCCTATTTATGCATTAGCAAGGACTTCCTGGTGGCTCAGTGGTAAAGAACCTGCATGCAATGCAGGAGACCTGCGTTCAATCCCTGGGTTGAGAAGATCCCCTAGAGGAGGGAATGGCAACCCATTCCAGTATCCTTGCCTGGAGATTCCAAGGAGAGAGGAACCTGGTAGGACATGGGGTCACAGAGAGTTGGACACAACTGAAGGGCATTTAGCAAGTAACTACAAGTAAAATTTAAGTCTCTTAAATATTAATATTTTAATTAATATTAATCAAATATTACTATTTTAAAATAAAATGAGCAATATTATTTAAATATTGCTATTTAAATCTATCTGTCTCTTTGAATAAATCTGCCTATTAAAGCAATCTGATGAGCACATTTTCCTTTTAAACCAGATCCACTGGGTCATGGAGCGTGCTCCAGGTGGCGGTTGGAATGGCTAACGCAATTCCAATTCACAGCCACCTGATGCCTGAGAAGAATCACAGTTGCTTATCTGCCTGGTTAACTGACATTCTGACAGCTCAGCCAGCAATCAGACGCTGGCGATCAGATGGTTACTCAGGATTCCAAGAGAACCTTTCCAATCCCCTGCACAGCCTGCATGACCCATCGAAGGGCGGACTGGAATGCAAATTACATGTGCCCTGAAGGAAACTTCAGGTTTCAGAGCTTTGCTAACAGCGCTGTTAGCTGAGAGAAGTAACTGCAGAGGCCTCTGGAAAAAAGAGGGGGCCTCTTGGTGCTGGGCTCCCCTCTCATTTGGGCACGTGTGGTTAGGAGCCAAGAGGACAGGAAGGGCCCCAAACAGAGAATTCCGAGGTCACTATGTCCGCACCTGCCCGTGCCTGTTGTTGCCTGTGGTGTGTTTCACCCACACCCCAGAGAACAGATTCGGTTCCTACAACCAGGCTCCCTGACATATCCAAGGTTTAAAGCTGCTGGCATGGGGAAAGCTGGTGAGCTCATGCAAACTCATTCCTGGGCCCCACTGGCCGCTTTCAGATGGGGAAACGTTGCTGTGGGTGCACACGTTGTGGCTGTCACTGGATCCTGCAGCCTCAGAGGCCCCCGGGACTGGCCTGCTACACTCCAGGTCCTCCCAGGATGCTCCCACCATCAGCCTGCAGAGTTGGGATGACCCCCTCGCCTGCAGAGCAGGGACACCCCCCCTGACCTGCAGAGCCCGGACGCCCCCCTGACCTGTAGAGCCTGGATGCACCCCTCACCTGCAGAGCCCGGACACCCCCCCTCACCTGCAGAGCCAGGATCCCCCCACTCACCCGCAGAGCCCGGACGCCCCCCTGACCTGCAGAGCCCGGACGCCCCTTTCTCCTGCAGAGCCTGGACGCCCCCCTGACCTGCAGAGCCCGGACGCCCCCTTGTCCTGTAGCACCGGGACCCAGCCCTCACCTGCAGGTAGTGGCAGGGCCGCAGCGGCGGCTTCAACTCTGGGGGCCCGGGCGGCTTGTCCAGGTGCAGGGAGCTCTTGCGGTAGGCCTCCTTGGCCTGGCTCACGGTGAGCGTGGACCAGGAGCTGCGCTTCATGTACTTGGTGTCGGGCGTCAGGGCCAGGCCCTCGCAGGCCGAGCACTTGACGTCATTGTTGCTTTTGGAGGTTCTCAGCGAGAGGTCCCCGAAGGGGCCGGGCAGCGCGTCGGGGTAGCAGCGGGCCAAAGGCTCTGCGTGGGGCCGGCCGAGCGCGCTGGAGGCGCGGCAGGTGCTGTCACTGTCCAGGTTGTCGTCTGAGCCCCACCAGCTGCCTGGGCCCCCACGCGGCCGGCCCTCCACTTTGCGCTCGCGGCTCTTGCTCCGCCGGCCGTGCTTGGCGTGGTGGCCGTGCGCGTGCTCGTCCGCCCTGCCGTCGGCCCTGGTGCCGTTGACGTGGCCTTTGGACGAGCCCTCCAGGGAGTGGGACTTGGTGAAGAGCTTCTGCACCGAGTGCACCAGGTGCCGGATGCGGCCGGGGCTCTCGCTGCGTTGCTCGGCTGCCGCGGAGGCGCGCTGGTACTGCAGCGTGTGGAAGCCGTCCCGGTGCAGCGGCAGCTGCTTCTCGAACTGGTCCAGCAGGTTGGCCGGGATGCGGTTGATTTTGGCGCCTGCGTGGGCCACGGCGCAGTCGTCCCTGCTGTCATAGTGGGAGCTATAGTGCATGCGGGGGAAGGTGCTGCTGGACACGTGGTCGCCCAGCACCACAGGCAGCATCACGCAGTCGGAGTGGATGGAGGTCCGCGGGGAGCAGCGGTGGTGCTCCAGCGGGCAGCTGTCGGCAGGGCTGAGCAGGTAGGGCGGCCGCGCCTCGGGGCCGTGGTGCAGGTGGCCTAGCTCGCAGTCCTCGGGCGGCGTCAGGCCACATGTGTGGCCAGAGCACAGCGGCGGGTTCCGACTCCCAGATAAGCCCTTCATAGTCCTCGGTGCGGGGGAGTACCTCTCTTCATTGAAGTGCGGAGTCGGGGACCATGAATACTGCTGGTCTGTCGAGAGAACACAGAAGCTGGGTCAGACGTGGAGCAACCCGGAGGGAAAGCCTGTGTGGACACCCCTGTCCACACGGGGACTGTTTTTATCCCGGGACCACTCCTGATATGGACACTCAACTTAATGGTCATTTTTTCACACCACATGGACAGCTCCAAAGTCCAGGAGTATGAAGGAGAGTAACCACTATTTCCCAGGGTGGTTCTGCAACTACAAATACTGAATGTCTAAAATGGTCATCAGGTCTTGACAGTAAGATTTGGTGGTGTTAAGCAAACAGTTTGGGGGAAAAGAGTTACACTGACTAGATTTGAGTGCTGTAGTTCAGTTTAAGAAGTTTGAGGAATAGCACCAGCTACTTAAGCAGTGAGATAGCTGGTGGGCTGATGCGCCACACGGAGGGTTGGCTGTGAGCTGCGTAAAGCCACACACTGGTCATGCAGGCAAGAAGCAGAGGTGACTTTCTCAAGGCCACCATCCAAGTCAATATGAGGATGAAGCCATGATGCCCTGATTTCCTGTTTCACACTGTTGATTTTGAGCTCTACAATTCTACTCAGAAGAAAGGTTTCATTTTGTGAGTGGTGCTACTGTACGGAGAGCCTCGAACCACCAGAGCTGACCTCTGCAGGATGCTGGGTTTGCCAGGGGGAAGGCTGCTCAGCCCAGTGGTTGGATCGGGGCCTCGGACATGACTAGTTAGGTTCTGCCCCCACTGGTGCAGGACTCTAGGTGGGCTTCCATGTCCTCAACAGTGGAGGTCCAGGAGGAGGGCATGCAATGGTTACTCTAGCTATGTTACCATGATTGTGGTTACCATTTTCAACTCTCTTGGGTCAGAATTCATGAAGTTCAGGGTTTACTGGGCTCCAGGCTTTGCCCCTCGCTCTACCTCTACTTCCTGCTGTCCTAGGATTTCTGCTTCTGTTGCTTCCAGCTGGCCATCAAAGAGGTGCAGGAGATACAGACTCCAACACAGCACACTATATGCATACGTAATGTGTATACATAATGCATATATCCACACATAATATGTATACATTGTACACGGTATGCATATAATATATATATAGTAAATACAGACTTTATAGTATATGTGTGCTGTGCTGTGCTTAGTCGCTCAGTCATGTCCAACTCCTTGCAGCCCCACTGACTGTAACCTGCCAGGCTCCTCTGTCCATGGGGATTCTCCAGGCAAGAATACTAGAGTGGGTTGCCATGCCTTCCTCCAGGGGACCTTCCTGAGCCAGGGATCAAACCAAGGTCTCCCACATTGCAAATGGATTCTTTACCATCTGAGCTACCAGGGAAGCCCATTATAGTATATACTATATATATATATATAGCTTCCTCAGTGGCTCAGCAGGTAAAGAAATCTGCCTGCAATGCAGGAGACACAGGTGACGCGGGTCTGATCCCTGGGTTGGGAAGATCCCCTGGAGGGCATGGCAACCCACTCCAGTATTCTTGCCTGAAAAATCCAATGGACAGAGGAGCCTGGAGAGCTATAGTCCAATGGGTCACAATAGTACATAGTAAGAATATATGATATATAATGTAATACATACAGAAAATACAGACCCTAATATGTACAGGCATGCTGCAGTCCATAGCATCACAGAGAGCTGGACACAACTAACTGAACAACAACAAATGTGTAAGGAAGCCGATTCTATTACAGTATGTAATATACACAAGTGGTGTAGTTCAGTTTAGTCGCTCAGTCGTGTCCGATTCTTTGTGACCCCATGAACCGCAGCATGCCAGGCCTCCCTGTCCATCACCAACTCCCAGAGTCCACCCAAACCCATGTCCATTGAGTTGGTGATGCCATCCAACCACCTCATTCTCTGTCATCCCCTTCTCCTCCTGCCCTCAATCTTTCCCAGCATCAGGATCTTTTCAAATGAGTCAGGTCTTCGCATCAGGTGGCCAAAGTATTGGAGTTTCAGCTTCAACATCAGTCCTTCCAATGAACAGCCAGGACTGATCTTTAGGATGGACTGGCTGGATCTCCTTGCAGTCCAAGGGACTCTCAAGAGTCTTCTCCAATACCACAGTTCAAAAGCATCAATTCTTTGGCACTCAGCTTTCTTTATAGTCCAACTCTCACATCCATACATGATCACTGGAAAAACCATAGCCTTGACTAGATGGACCTTTGTTGACAAAGTAAGATCTCTGCTTTTTAATATGCTGTCTAGGTTGGTCATAACTTTTCTTCCAAGGAGTAAGTGTCTTTTAATTTCATGGCTGCAATCACCATCTGCAGTGATTTTGGAGCCCAGAAAAATAAAGTCAGCCACTGTTTCCATTGTTTCCCCATCTATTTGCCATGAAGTGATGGGACCAGATGCCATGATCTTAGTTTTCTGAATGTTGAGCTTTAAGCCAACTTTTTTACTCTCCTCTTTCACTTTCATCAACAGGCTCTTTACACAAGTGTATAGGTAATATACATATTCATTTATAATATGCAGAAAAAAAGGCTCTATTACAGTATACAATATGTATATATAATATAAATATGCATACACAGGAAATAGATTCTATGATCATGTATAATATGTACACATAACATGTGTATGTAATACATATATATAATATGCACATATAGTATATAGTATGCATATATACGGGGCTTCCCTAGTGGCTCAGTGGTAAAGAATTTGCCTGCACTGCAGGAGACATGGGTTTGACTCTGGGTTGGGAAGATCCAGCCTTATAATTACTATAATCATTCCCATCAACACAATTTGATATAAAACAATTCACACATTCGACATTATAAACAGTTTTTCCTTCAAAAACTCTCAACTCATTCTGATTTCTGGCCAACAAAAATGCATAGGGAGAATGTGTGCATGCCCATACAATATATCTTTGTTCATTTAAAGGTCTATGTAAAATCACAGGTGCCATTGCAGCCAATGCTCTCCATAGTTCAGGCTTCATGGGACCTGTTCCATTGAAACTCACTAAAGGAGGAACCCATCCATTAACAATTCTTGCCTGGAGAATTCCATGGACAGAGGAACTTGGCTGGCTACAGACCATGGGGTTGCAAAGAGTCAGACATGACTGAGCAACTAACATGCATATAATACACCTAGGGAATAGGTTCTATTACCATGTATAATGGACACATAACATGTATATATAAGGCATATATTCATACATAGTACACATGTATAGTGTCTAGTAAGGATCCAGTACACACAGGGAATAGATCCTGTTAGAGTGTATAATGTGCACACGTGACAAGCATCTGTGATGCATACACCCCTACACAATATGTACATGCAGGGAACACAGATGGGGTGGCGGGCCCCCTGAGGCCACTGGCCAGCCCCAGCCCACTCCAGGCCCAGCAGAGGCTCCAAGCCCTTAGGAGACCAGGGGAGCCTGGCGCCCCGCGCTGCTGGCTCGTCTCTCAGCCTCAGGGAGCATCCTGCACTGGGTCACACCGGCGGCTGCTCTTGCGGGTCCTCTCCATGCCCCGCCCCCCAGGCTGCACGCTTCCTCCAGGACTTCTTCTCTGAGACCTGGCGTCAACACCACCCGCCTCGGCTCAGACAAGCCTGGGACCCCCGTGCGCTTGTCCAGACGGGGACAAGAAGGGCACCCTGTCAGCGCCAAGGGCCTCACGCTCTCAGGAAGGAAGCTGACTGAGCCTGACCCCGCCTTGGGGTCCAGCAACCCCCCAGGGCCGGGGGCCCTATCCCCCTCCACCAAGAGCATCCCGCTTTCTTCACTCACAGACCTGCCCCGGCACCACCTCACGAGGCGAGGACCCATGCTCACAGAGCCACCCACCCTGGCCCCAAAGGTGCCCCCCCGGCCACCAAGGCAAACGGGGAAGAAAGCAGACAGACACGAGGTGTCTCCCCGATGGCCACTGACCCAGTTCTCTCGATGACCCTGCAGGAGAGGCATCTCCAGCTGCCAGGCACCGGACCAACGATGCCTGTGGAAATGGGGCGGGACCCTGCAGGCCCAGCACACAGGCCCCTCCACGTCCCCCGTTCTCAGCTTGGAGAAAAGGTTTTAGGCTCCCAGGCTTCCCCGAAGCTCAAAGAGCAGAGTCAGCAGTTACTAGCTGGGGAAGTGAGGGAATTGCAGAAAAAGGAAAACGTCCTGAAGAAACGAGACGAAAGATTCAATATCAGCGCAGTGATAACACAGGGTCCTGGTTGCTCCTCAGGGATGGATGTGCCATCTGACACATATCTTGGGGCCATTCTGCAGAAAACAAGACCCCTGCCTGGGTGGAGGGTGGTGACTACAAGCTCATACCCCAGACCAGCCGGAGGTTGAGGTTTGAGGCTCCTGGAGTGTCACCCCTCATGTCCAGGCCGTGGTCTGAGTGTGCCCTCATGCCCAGGCCAGCCAGGAACAGGGATCTGAGACACCATGGTCTCGGCTGGGGTGTCCCCATCAGTAACCTGTCTGCTCCTGAGTCCAGGAACAGGGATCTGAGATGCCGTGGTCTCGGCTGGGGCCTCCCCGTGAGTACCTGTCTGCTCCTGAGTCCAGGAACAGGGATCTGAGATGCCGTGGTCTCGGCTGGGGCCTCCCCGTCAGTACCTGTCTGCTCCTGAGTCCAGGAACAGGGATCTGAGATGCCGTGGTCTCGGCTGGGGCCTCCCCGTCAGTAACCTGTCTGCTCCTGAGTCCAGGAACAGGGATCTGAGACTCCGTGGTCTGGGCTGGAGCCTCCAGTCAGTAACCTGTCTACTCCTGACTCCAGGAACAGGGATCTGAGACTCCATGATCTTGGCTGGGGCCTCCTCATCAGTAACATGTCTACTCCTGAGTCCAGGAACAGGGATCTGAGACACTGTTGTCTCGGCTGGGGCCTCCCCGTCAGTAACCTGTCTGCTCCTGAGTCCAGGAACAGGGATCTGAGATGCCGTGGTCTCGGCTGGAGCCTGCTGTCAGTAACCTGTCTACTCCTGACTCCAGGAACAGGGATTTGAGACTCCATGGTCTCGGCTGGAGCCTCCTGTCAGTAACCTGTCTCTGCTGACTCAGGCCTCTCCACGCGCTCGGCCTCACTGAGCATCTGGCACCACCACGCTGGCCAACACCAGTGTGGGCTCCAAGGCCCTGTCCCAGGCTCCACAGCTGCCACCTGTCAGGCTGGTCCAGACTAGGGGACGAGTGATAAAAGGGGACTCAGCTTCCCTGATCCCAGGAACTTGGGGGCGAGACGTCTACCAGGGAGTGCCTGCTGGCAGGAGAGAAAGCAGAAGTTTCCCAGGGATGCCGGGGTCGGGGCGAGGCTGGGCATGGTCTCCTGGGGGCAGCATGGGGTATCCCCTGTGCGTTCACAGCACAGGGTCTGCGATTCCGGGCCTGGGGGCCCTTCACCCCCTGGCACAGCCTCGCTCCATCCAGCATGAGCCGCACCGTGGCCTCGAAGGAGTGGCCATCCCCTAAGAGCTACACAGCGCCTGCCCGTCTCAACGGCCAAACTGTAACCGGAAAACTTGAAATATTAGGAAGGGATATTTCAGGTTCCATTACATTTTAACACAGTTAAAAGCAAGTTTTCAAAGGAAATTCAGGGTTCAGCTAGTAAACAGCATGACCGTGTTCTGTAACCTAGACTGTACAGCAGCCTAAGTTGTCCTATTATCGCCTGCTTTATTTTTCCATTAACGTGTAATTTAATACAGTTCTAAAGTTGCTCCATGCTAAAGAGCCAACCCATTATTGCTCCACACACACATCACGTTTCTGCTTAATGTTCAGCCTGCAAGCGACGCTATGGCTGTGGCTCCATAAATGAACAGCATCAAAGAGAAAAGTTTAACTGAAATGAATTAAATTTGATTTTGCCACATGTTGATAACACTGTCATTTCCCCTGAGTTCAGGGACTGAATTTCCTGGTGTACGCGTGGAAACTTACACCTTACCTCTCAAAAATGAAGCAATAGCAACACACTGTAATAATGTCCGAATGGAATAATAACCCACCGTAAATCATGTCCGAATGGAAAGGTGATGAGGACTTAGAGTGCAGGTTTTTTTTTTTTTAAGTAAGTCTGCATAACATATAATAAATACTGAGGGGCTGGTAATTTCTCTTTGTGAAAGTAAGGTAACAAAACGTGGAAGCATCTTGGTTTCCTCATCTCCAGCTATTCACTGAACACTTTTTTGTTATTAAGCAAAAGAAAATAGCAATTATCATCATTATGCATTAACTATCTCCCCAAATTCACATGAGGATCTAAATGCACATTTTATGGCTGGATTTCACAAGACAGTTGGCATGCCTGGTGAAAAACACATTCTGAGTCGTGGAATTAACCTTTTAAAATATGGCTAATGTGATGGAGTGCTCACCATGCTGGGTCGAGTCACAGACTTTACCCTCCTGGAAGCTGCCCCCAACCCGGGAGCTGTGTCCACCACAGGCAGAGACCAAGGCTCACAGGGCAGGTGGGCAGGGCCCCAAGGGGGCTCCACACACGCAGACACACACGTACACGCTCACATCAGAGCTGCGTTGGACAGAACCCTGCATCCGGCTCTGGGCAGCTGATGACAGGGAGGGTAGAGCGGGGTCCTCTGTGCCCTTTCTAGTTAAACCAGGCTTGCAGGTTCAACATCTAGCACAGCCTGAGCCACCCAGGCTGGACATGCACTGCGGCGATGGGCCCAGGTGCTTTGGGGAAGTCTGGAGCCTTGCGCCTGCCCCACCCCTGGGTGCAGAGACCTGAGCCCGGAGGTCCTTCCCCGAGGACCCTCTGCTGGGAGCTCGCTCACACCCGAGCTGCCTGCACTGCCCTCTGATTTCGCCCCCCTCAGGGGAAAGACAGACTGTCTGCTGTGTCATCGCTGCTCCCTCACTGAGAAGGAGAACCCTGTTGGAGGAGAAATCTCGCTGAACCAAAGGGAAAGAACAATCCAAGCAAGACAAAATGGAAGTGCAAAAACTTCCTCCAGTGAACCGTGGTGGTGCTTGCTAAATAAAGAAGGACATCTTTTCCCAGATGAGTGAAACTTGCCAACACTCCCTCAGAAATCTCAGTCGGATCTGGGGCGAAGCAGTGCGCCTCTGGTTGGTCCTGGAATTGCCCGGCTCCCTGTGCTTCCTGGCCCTCCCTGACTCCCTCCTTCCCATGGCCCCCCAGACAGCACCAGCTCAGCCTGCCTACCCACGGGGCTCCTTGGGAGCTTCACTCGCCAGGACCTTGCAGCAAAGAGCTGGGCAGGGGGGACAGTGAGAGAGCCGGTGGGCCTGTCCTGAATTTGCTGTGTGAGGTGTGAAAGATGGGGCCATTGTGTCAAAAACGAGCCAGTTTGAAACCCCTTTAAAAATGTTTCCTCAAAAATTAAACCGGGAAGTTCCAGATTTTTATGCTGACAACTACAAAACATTGTTGAAAGACATTAGCGATGCTCTAAATAAATGGGAGGCTGCTCTGAGCCCTCAGAAGAGAACGTACAGCGGAATCTCTTGGCTATACAGCAGAAATTAACGCATTGTAAGTCAACTGTACTTCAATAAAAAATAAAGATATCTCATATTCATAAATTGGAAGAACTAACACAGTTAACATGGGGATATTCCCCCAATTGATGTACAAATCCAACTCAATCACCACCCAAACCCCAACTGGATTCTTTGTGAAAATTCAAAATCTGATCTTCAAATTCATATGGATAGAAAAATAAAACTAAATCTAAAGCTAGCAGGAGGAGAGACAGAATGAAGCTCAGAGCTGGGATAAATGAAATAAGAAAGGATACAGAGATATATGGCAGAAAGAAACACAATATTGTAAAGTAATTATCCTCCAAATAAAAATAAATAAATTAAAAAGAAACAATACGGAGAACCAATGATACTGAAGTTGGATCTCCAAAAAAAAAAAAAAAATCAGTAAAATTGACAACCCTTTAGCTAGACGGAAAAGAAGAGAAGCACTCAAAATCAGAAACAAAAGTGGTGGAAGACCTAACCTTATATAAATAAAAAGGATTGAAAGTAAAAGTCGTGTCCGGCTTTTTGCAACCCCATAGATTGTAGTCCGCCAGGCTCTGCTGTCCATGAACTTCCCCAGGACAGAATACTGGAGTGGGTAGCTTTCCCTTCTCCAGGGCATCATCCCAACCCAGGGATCAAACCCGGGTCTCCTGCATTGTAGGCGGGTTCTTTACCAGCTGAACTACCAGGGAAGCCCATAAGTGTACTATGAACAACTGAATGCCAACAAATGAGATAACCCAGATGAAATGGGCAAACTCAGAAACACATCAATCACTTTGAGAAGAAACAGAAAGTCATGCCAGAACTACAAGGCAGAATTATGCAGCAGGGCTTGCCACAGTGAATTCTCAGCAGAATTTACTACAAGCAGGGAGATGGAATCAGGAACCAGAAATCACCCAACAATGAGAAGTTCAGCACCAGATGGCTTCAGGGGTGAATTCTACTTAACATTCAGACAAGAATTAGCACCAATCCTTCTCAAACTCTAACAAAAAATTAGTAGAGGGAGGAAGACCTCTTAACTCACAAGTCCAGCATTACCTTGATATGGCAGCCACATAAAGACATCAGAAGAAAAGAGTTATAGACCAATATCTGTTAAAGACTATAGAAGCAAAACCCCTCAACAACATACCTAGCAAACCTAATCCAGAAGCACAGAGAAAGGATTACACACCACGGCCAAGTGGGATTCATCCTGGGCACGTGAGGATGGTTCAGCTGAACAAAAACTAACCACCACGTGACAACACGTTAGTACTGTAATACAGGTGTTGCCGAACTGGCACTTGCCAAAAATCCAACACCACTGCATGATAAAAACACTCGGAAAGCTGGGAATGAAGGCGACTTCCTCAACATGATCAAGGCAATTATGAACAACCCACATTCTCACTGGTGGAAGACTGAAAGCTATACCCCTAAGATCTGGAACAAGACAAAGCCGCCCACTTTTGCTGCTGGAAGTTCTAGCCAGAGCAATCAGACAAGAAAAAGGAGGAAAAAGGCATTCAAATTAGAAAGGGAGACGTAAAGCTATCTCTGCTCATGGATGACATGCCCCTACATATGGACAATTTCACGTCGCTTTGGAAAGCTCTTCAAAAGGTTAACCATGGAACAACTGTGTGACCCAGGAATTCAAATCTGAGGGAGTGCACACCCCCGAGAAATAAGAGTGGATCCTCACAAAAACTTGTACATGAATGTTCACAGCAGCATTGTTCATAATAGTTTAAAAAGAGGAAACAATCCAAATTCCCATCAAACAGATGTACAGAAGTGGTTATGTTTGTCCAAATGGAATATTGTTCTCCAATGAAAGCCAGTTAAGTGTGGGAACGTGTGACAGCGTGGGTGGACCTTCAAGACACTGTGTTTGTGGAAGGGGCTGTCACAAAGGACCACGCATTACATGATTCCACCATATAAAGTGTGCAGAAAGGCGAAAGAAAGAGAAATGGCTCTCGGGGGCTGGGGTGGGGGTGACCCCCAGGGTTCAGGGTGGGAAAATGTTCTCACAGTGACGGCAGCGGTAGCAGCACGTATCTGTATGGCAGGTGACACAGCCACGTAAATCTCTTATAAATTAATACATATGGTAGAAGAAATAAAAACACAACACTGAATACACACAAAGATCATTTTAAAAACTTTGCTTCATGTGTTTAGAACTCAGTGAAAGGCCTGTTTAGTAAAGTTTAGGAAAACAATGCTTGTTTGTCCTAAATGTCCTCTTTCTCTGGGGCAGGATGGGCGTGAATGAGGCTGCGTCCCCCACTGACTTGACTGCCTTGCAGCTCAGGGCTGGTCCGGGGTCCACCCCGCACAGCTCAGGGCTGGTCTGTGGTCCATGGATGGTCACGTGTCTCCTTTTGCTCCTTCATTTTTGAAAGTTCTCTGATCGTGATTTTGAGTTTGCATTTACGTTTCACCAGTATATTTTACAGGCTTTTGTTATTCACACTTTGCATTCTTATAAAATGAAATGAGGTATGAATTAGTGGATCAATGAACTTTAAGTGGTTTGACAATGTTAACTGAAGTTACACAGTAAAGGGTTGAGAGCTGCTTAACCGCCTGCCGGATGAGGATGGAACCACGTGAGCATGCTCGGGCCCTGCTGGGTCCGGAACCTTCCTCACTCACAGGGAGCACTGTGGATCTCCTCTCAGATGACAGAGGTTTAAATCCTGAGGGCTGAACCCAGTTTCTGGAGGCAGGGGTTACAGCATCCTGTGGATCTCGGTAGGAAACACATGTGAGGGAGCTGCCCTTACCCATGGTTAGAGGGCGGGGAGGGTCACAGTGTCTCCATCTCCGTGACCCTGCACAGCGGGCGCCCCCAGGAAAGGCCTTCCTTCCTTGTAAAGAGCTTCATCTTTGTGTGTGAGCCTTACAGAAATCAGCACAGGGACTGAGACCAATGGAATATGCTTTTCACTCCCCTGCCATTCCCCTCTGGTCCCCAGGGAACCTGGGGTCGTGGAGAGGGCAGGTTTGCCAGTGAGAGGAGGGCAAGGCCTTTCTGAGACAGCGCTGTCTGGGGAGGAAGCACCCTGCGGACCTAACAGGCTCTGAGCGTGCTACAGAGCCTTTCCTTAGCGAAGACGAGAGAAACAGAAGGCACAGCTCAGTCAGAACCAGGAAGGAGAGGAAGCTGAGAGCAGAGAGGAGGGTCCAGGCAGGAGAGGGATCTCTTGCTCCGCCGGGGGCCCACTGGCTTGCAGACCCCTGCAGTGTTCCCTGCTGGCGCCACCTGAGCCCAGTCGGCCCTCCTCGGAACTGGCCTCAGCTGCGACGTCCATCACGTCCACCCTCCCTCATCCCAGAGCCACATGCCAGCACCCACAGGGCACCAGCTCAGGTCGGGGGCTGGCCCCGCTCTGAGCAGCTGCGTGGGAGATGCTGGTTTCAGGGGACGCAGAGCATGTGAGCTAACACAGCCTCCAAGGCCAAGAGGACCGTGCGCAGCTGACGGGGTGTCAGGATGAGACGGAACAGGCAGTGAAGGAGGGTCAGGGCGTCTGAGTCATCACCCACCGCCGACATGTGACAAACCACCGCTTGAAGAAGACGTTGGCCTCAGGTTAAAATGTGCACGAGCCCCCCTCTGCTGAGTCCCGCTGCTCTGCCCCCTGCGTCCTTCACTCGGGCCCCTGCGATCTCATCCAGGACAGCGCTCACTGGTCCCTCACCTGCTCTCGGTGCCGGGGCCCCCGAGCTGACACTCACTAAAGGACAAAAGGCTTAACTCTGGAGATGGACGAGCGGGGGCAGAAGCTGCCCAGGTGCCATGGCCGTCACATCCCAGCAGGGCCCCAGGCTGCCTGGGTCTAGATGTGGCTACAGCACACGTGCGGTCTGTAGCCTGCCTCCCGGAGGAACAGCCCACCTCCCAGCCGCTCTGTCCACTCACAGTCTGAGCCAGGGCCCTGGGGCAGAACGGAGCAGGCATGTGCAGCCTGCAGTGCTTGCAGGCGTCTGGACCTGCGGGTGCACCCGCAGGGGCATCCAGGGCACCGCGGGAACTCCTCAGAAGCAGGCCTCGTGCTGCGCCGCAGCCGCCTCACGCCGGGGGACAAAGCATCGTGTTGTACAATCACGTCAAGGACGAGCACAACCCCTGTACACTGTGTCCAGTAAAACCACCCACTGCCTGTTCTTCCAACGAGGCACCTTTGGACAAGACCCTGAGGCACAGCTGCCTGCCTGTGTGTGACTGGCCCTAAACCCTGCTTCCCAGCATCCTTCAGAGGGTGGGGCCTGAGGGAGGCTCCTGGCCCATCGCAGCGTGAGGCCAAGCCAGCACATTCCACTCGTTGATGATGGAGACAAGGAACCACACTCTTTCTCGGGGATCTGAAGTCCGGACAGTTGGAGACAAGAGTTCATCAGTGCAGCAACAGAGAAGTGGGGGTGTCCCAGCGGCCGTGAGGGGTGCCCAGGCCCCAGGGCATGATGACCAGAGCAGCAGCACCTCACCTGTGCTGCCCTCCTCCTGGAAGGGTGCTCGGGCCTCCGGTCACCAGCAGCGGGGCTCATGCTGACAGGGCCCTGACTCCTGTGACCTCTGCAGCAAACTGTCTTTCTGAAGGTGACTTGAGGCAGCCACTTCCTGTAGCCAGAAAGGGCTTTGTAGACGGGACACTTGGGGATGAGTACTGCGCCTCGTGCAAACAGAACACGGCCAACCTGCAAACCAAACTGACCAAAAGGAGGGTTTCATGCATTCGAACCACAATCTCAGCTAGTATTGCACGTAGATGCTTTACCGTTCAAGCCACCGGGGAAGTCCATCAGCTTGCATCTTTTTAAATCTTAAGGTTTGCTCCACTGTGTATCCTGCATGGTGCTGATTTCTCCCACACACACCCCCTGCTGATTTAACTTGGGCCTTTGGTTGGCAGTTTTAATCAATAATTTGTAACACAGGCAAGTAGCGTTTTTACTTACTCCTGACTTCACATATATCAAAGTTCTACCTTAGAAGAATAATTGCACGTAGATGTCTTTTGAATGGACAATATCAACACAAGGAGTTTTCTGATTCTAAACTCAGATGCTGGGCTTCCCTGGTGGCTCAGTGGTAAACAATCTGCGTGTCAACACAGGAGACATGGGTTCGATCCCTGATCTGGGAAGATCCCACATGCTGAGGAGTGACCAAGTCCGTGCACCCCAACTAGCGAGTCTGTGGTCTGGACCCCAGAAGCCGCAGCTAGAGAAGAGCCCGTACACCACAACTAGAGAAGCACCTGCAGACCACAGCTAGAGAGGAAGCCCAGGCACCACAACTAGAGAAGAAGCCCGGGCACCACAGCTAAAGAAGAAGCCCGGGCACCACAACTAGAGAAGAAGCCTGGGCACCACAGCTAGAGAGGAAGCCCGGGCACCACAGCCAGAGAGGAAGCCCAGGCACTACAGCCAGAGAAGAAGCCTGCAGACCACAGCTAAAGAAGCCCAGGCAGCAACAAATACCCAGCACATCCAAAATGAACCAATAATAAAATTGTCACAAAAATAAACTCAGGTGCCGAAATCTTAAGCTACTTTCCAGAATTTCACCATATTTTTGTTCAAGCATTTATGGAGAGCAACCACGCTGGCAACCGAATTGTACTTAATTGCCAAATGACTTCTTATTTATGGGTTAAATAAATAGCTTTTAGATAGATCTTTATTCTTCACGAAAAACAATGGCTTCCAAAGCACAGGAAAAAAGCAACTTCTGTCAGTTGTAAATCCAATCCCTTACTCATGAAGCTGAAAGTCATTTCTGACTCTTTATTAGAAAATACACCTGTGAAACACAACGTGCAGCTTCGAAAAAATAATTATATTTGCCTTTCAAGTCTCTTTCTCCTTGAATTCCTTCGATACAAATCAGACTCCTTAATTTAAATCAATCTCTCCTTTTACATAGTTTTTTGATGATTACCTTATATTTCTGCCTCGACAAAAATTTATAGCCTGTCAGAAATGTCTGTTGCCAATTCCCAATGTATATATCAGAATCCAGCAAAAAGAATGCTTGTTTTAAAATAATTGATTTTTGACGATTATTTCATAAGTGATTTTGAAATAAGAATTCATGGTAAATTTTCAGGTAGGGTTCATGACCACCTTAAAAGACTCAACTTATAAACTTGAAGTTTTATGAAAATTAAATTCAATTTAAGATTTTACACGATGGAAACTCATAGTGCAATCCCAGGTGTAAACATTATAATTTAAAATCCACGCTCTGCACCAGAAAGTAGCCAGGACAAGATCCATTTATCACAAACGGTGCTGGCAATTTCTAGGAGCAGACCAATTTTTTGCTAAATCAAAAGATTCAGGAGGCAGCACCAATGTGGATTCAGGCCATTATCTCGTTTTTCCCCAGAATCAATGACTACAAGTGGAGATTCATTAACAGGGACCTTTCTTTGGGGCAGAATAGCTCATGTGAGAAGCTTAGAGAAGGTCCCCGCACAGGTGTAGGTGGGCAGGTGGGCAGGGCCTGAACCCAGGACCCCGGCAGGTATGTGTCTGTGTTCTGTGTGACTGGGTTTCCTTCCTACAAAGATCTGCTTTCAGAACCTGAGTAGAACCGAACCTTCTTTTACTTCATTACAAGTCGGAGAGAAAAGTGTGTCTACAAATCAGCCACTCCTTTCTGCTCATTTAGAAAATAAATTAAAAAAAAACTGAAGTTGAGATATTTCTGCACGCTTCTATACATCGAATAAGTGTATAAATGATTAAAACCAGGTCTTGTGGCCAGGAAGCGGCAAAGCATGGATCGTTCACTATGTGAGGGTGTTTATGAATTAGTGTGAACTTCTGGGACATAAGTGAGGCAGAATCTTTGAAGCCAGAAGAACATTTATACCCAGAGCTGAGGAAGCAGATGTGCAGTGTTCTCCAGAAGGAGCAGTCTTAGGTGATGATGTCACTTCTGCACAAGGGTGTTTCCCGTGATATTAGAAAGTCCATTTCAAGTTTGCTTGTTTATTTAAATGCTGACACGCTCCAATAACGATTTGATTTGGTTTTACAAACAGAAAGGAGAAAGGGAAGTAAAATTAAAAAATTTAAACATGAAGCAAGAGAAAGGAGGATAGGAAAGCTGCTGGGGCTGGGTGGGGGGGTCTCCCACTCCATAGCCCCTCCCAGCTCTGCTCTGGCAGTGCGCTGATGGCCCTGTTCTGTTGCCTGTGTGCCGGAGACGCATCTGGAGGGGAGGGTCCCCAGCTAGGCCGAGTGCAACGTGACGGTGTCCTGAGAGGAGGAGACCAGGACACAGGCAGGCGTGGAGGGACGACCACAGGAGGAGAGCGCTGTCCAAACGGCTCGGAGACAGGCCTTGGGGCTGCCCTGCGGCGCCTCCATCTCCAGGTCCAGCCTCCAGGATGGGGAGGAAGAAACGCATGTGCACAGGTCTGTGGTGCCCACTCTGGTCCACACTGCCCACCCTGGTCCCAGTGCCTGCCCTGGTCCCGGTGCCCACCCAGGTCCACGGTGCCTGCCCTGGTCCATGCTACCCGCCCTGGTCCACGGTGCCCACCCTGATCCGCGGTGCCTGCCTTGGTCCACGGTGCCTGCTCTGGTCCTGGTGCCCGCCCTGGTCCACGGTGCCCACCCTGATCCATGGTGCCCATCCTGGTCCCGGTGCCCGCCCTGATCCACACTGTCCACAATGGTCCTGGTGCCCGCCCTGGTCCACGGTGCCCACCCTGATCCACGGTGCCCATCCTGGTCCTGGTGCCTGCCCTGATCCATACTGCCCGCCCTGGTCCTGGTCCCCACCCTAGTCCGCAATGCCTGCCCTGGTCCATGGTGCCCATCGTGGTCCACAGTGCCCACCCTAATCCGTGCTGCTTGACCTGATCCTGGTCCCCGCCCTGGTCCCCGTGCCCGCCCTGGTCCCGGTGCCCGCCCTGGTCCACACTGCCCACAATGGTCCTGGTGCCCGCCCTGGCCCACGGTGCCTGCCCTGATCTGTGGTGCCTGCCCTGGTCCACGGTGCCCACCCTGGTCCCAGTGCCCGCCCTGGTCCATGGTGCCCACAATGGTCCACGCTGCCCACCCTGGTCCCCGGTGGGCACCCTGGTCCTGGTGCCCACCTTGATCTGTGCTGCCTTCCCTGATCCTGGTCCCCACCCTAGTCTGCAGTGCCCACCCTGGTCCATGGTGCCCGTCGTGGTCCACGGTGCCCACCCTAGTCCGTGCTGCTTGCCCTGATCCTGGTGCCCACCCTGGTCCTGGTGCCCAACCTGGTGTATGGTGCTTGCCCTGGTCTTGGTGCCCACCCTGATCCATGGTGCCCACCCTGGTCCTGGTGCCCAACCTGGTGCATGGTGCTTGCCCTGGTCCTGGTGCCCGAGCTAGTCCGTGGTGCCTGCCCTAGTCCGTGCTGTCTGCCATGGTCCTGGTGCCCACCCTGGTCCATGCTGCCTGCCCTGGTCCTGGTGCCCGACTTGGTCCGTGGTGCTTGCCCTGGTCCTGGTGCCCGCCCTGGTCCATGGTGCCCACCCTGGTGCATGGTGCCTGCCTTGGTCCATGGTGCCTGCCCTGGTCCTGGTCCCAGCCCTGGTCCGCACTACCTCCGTGCGACCGCCTGAGTCCCTGGGATGGAACTTTAGGCTCGGTACTCTCAGAAGCACAGCTTAGGGAGGAACCGGTCCCTTTCTCCTTGACCCGGCAGTGTGAGCCCAGGGCCTGCCCCAGGCTGTGCCCAGGCTCTGCGGAGGCTGCCTGCAGAGGCCTGTACCTGCTCATGGAGTCCAGGCTCTGGCCCAGCCTCAGGGTTCAAGGCCAGCGCGGCCCTGCTGCCCAGAGGCTCCCCACCCTGGACAGTCCCCTTGGCCGCTCCTGCCCACCCCCTAGAATACAGACCCGCTGGGCCAGCGAACCATCCCAGAGATGAGGCAGCTTCCTGCAGCCGCCACAGCCTGACTTCCCTCTCCCCAAGCCCCGAACAGGAGGAGACCTGACTCCACCTCCGGGGTCTGCAGCCTGGGCCCAGGTTTCCCACGACCTGGACCGGTCTGTGCGCCCCGCTGAGGATACGACTCCTGAGCCGTGAGAGGAGTCCAGTTCCTGACTGAATGCATTCAACTGAACTGTTTTATTCAGCTGATTCATTCAACATATTCCATTCAAATCCCTAAGTTCGCGAGGTGCTGAGAGAGGCTGGAATGGACATGCGCTCGGGGTCTCGTCTTTCATCAAAGGGCCGACGCGGGTGCTCAGGAGCCATGTGTCCCTCCTGCTGGAGCCGACCCAGCGTGGAGCAGAGGCCCTGGAGCACCAGGCACTGAGTCCTGCCCTGTGGGGTCCAGGTGCTCCCAGAACTCTCGGAGCCTCTGTGTTCCAAGCGGCCCGGATTCTGCCTTGGGATCTTGCAGAGCAGGGCTGGTACCCCACGTCCTTGCATCTTCTGCAGGCGGCTCCACAGCCCCATCACGGGTCTGTTGTGGAACACCCAGGATGGCTCAGAGACCCCGTGGCTGCCGTGCTAGGTGGGGGCCGCCTGCAGCCAAGTCTGTGCAGTCTGAGGCTGCAGGCTGGGGATGCTGCTGACGACCGGGTCCACTCTCCCTATGGGCAGGAAAGCACAGAGGCCGTGATGCCCCCTGACTGTCCCACTGAAGGGTCGTGTCTTAATGTTCTGGGGTCCCTGAGAGCCCAGGGGGACTGTGCCCTCCCCCAGCTCATTCTGTGAGAGGCCTCTATGGGGGGCCAGTGAGGTGACCTCTAAGGTTGTCCTGCTGGTCTCTAGCACTGCCTGGATGCCAGCAACGCTCACTCCTTGGACAGCCATCTTCCCCTTGCCTCCGCCTCTGTATCCCACACAGTTATGGTAAAGACAGAGGAGAAAGTGCAAAGCTGTACCCTTCTCTGCAGAGCTAGTCTTCGGTGTTTTGTTCCAAAATTTGTCACATCATATTTTTTCACACAAGACTACAGGAAGGATAAATGATTGTTGTTTGATAGTTAATATGATTTATTTGTTTGGGAAACATTTAATGCCATAAAACCTGAAAGTTTTTGAATTATTATCCAGAATAGGTAATTTCCATCTCTTCATGCTGCTTGCTCATTTTTCTTCTTTCTGCCCAAACAGAAGCCTCTGCACTGCAATCCCACATTCTGCCGGCTGCTTACCCTGTTACCTCAGTCCTAATGACGGCCACACACGGAGGCATTGGTACCCCTGTACTGATGGGGGACCTCCCAGGGACGAGAAGCGTGCTGGTGGCCACAAACCCCGAGCCCAGGGCCTGTGTTCTCGGCACCTGGTGTGAGCTTCCTACGTGTTTACTGGCCAAACCAAAGGAAGGTCCCCAAGATTACTGTCCTGAAGTCCGACTCTCTTGACCTGCTCCTGGGTCCACCAACAGAATGCAGTCAACCTTCTCCGTGTCTGGCTGACCCCCGTCACTCGAGGCTGGGGAGAGGTAGGGACCGAGACACACCAATGGAACACAGTCTCTGGCAAAAAGGAACCTCTCTGTCACTGGAGATACCACACTAGCAAAATTCTTCACGATGGAGGAGTCGAGAAGGGACATGGTGACTGACCGAGTCCCCCGGCCTCCAGCACTGCTCTGTCCTCAGTGCTCAGCATTCACTGCGTTTGGCGACTTCCCTCCAAGCCACAGACGGGGGGTTGTGCACACTGATGACTCTGACCAAGCGGGACTGATTTCAAGTATGCAGGATTGGTTCCAAATTTAAAAATCAATGATGTAATCCCCGCATCAGCAAGTATAAAAAGAAAAATCATGTGATCATATCAATAGATGCAAAAAAAAGCACCTGACAAAGTCCAACCCCCACGTACAATAAAAACTCTCAGTAAACTATGAACAGAAGGGGACTTCAACTCGGTAAAACACACGAGTGGAAACCTACTGTTAATACCACTTCTCGGTGAGGAACCATATGTTTTCCAGCTAAATTGGGAACAAGGTAAGGATGACCCTCACCACATCATACTGGAAGTCTCAGCTAATGTAACGAGACCAAAAAGAGGAAATAAAAAGTATACAGATTGCGAAGGAAGAAAAAAAATCCTTGTTTTTTGCAAATGACATGGTTTTCCATGTAGAAAACCTCAAAGAATCAATTAAAAAATTCCTGGAAATAACATATGATTACAGCAAGGTTGCAGAATACAAGGTTAACACTGAAAAGTTAACTGCTGTCTTACATACTAGCAGTGAGCAATAGGATTTTGAAATTAAAAATGCAAAGCCATTTATACTGGTATCAAAAAATGAAATAATAGTGTAAGTCTAATAAAATGTATACAAGGTCTATATGAGGAAAACTACAGAATTCTGATGAAAGAAATCAAAGAAGATCTAAATAAATGAAGAGCTATTTCATGTATATTGATTTGTTGTTGTTTGTTCATTCACTAAGTTATGTCCAGCTCTTTGCGACCCCATGGACCACAGCACACCAGGCTTCCATGTCCTTCACCATCTCCTGGAGCTTTCTCAAAGTCATGTCCATCAAGTCGGTGATGCCATCCAACTATCTCGTCCTCTGTCATCCCCTTCTCCTCCTGCCCTCAATTTTCCCCAGCATCAGGGTGTTTTCCAATGAGTCAGTTCTTTGCATCAGGTGGCCAAAGTATTGGAGTTTAAGCTTCAGCATCAGTCCTTCCAATGAATATTCAGGACAGATCTCCTTTAGGATGGAATGGTCGGATCTCCTTGCAGTCCAAGGGACTCTCAAGAGTCTTCTCCAACAACACAGTTCAAAAGCATCAATTCTTCAGTGCTCAGCTTTCTTTATAGTCCAACTCTCACATCCATACATAACCACAGGAAAAACCATAGCTTTGACTAGAAGGACCTTTTTTGGCAAAGTAATGTCTCTGCTTTTTAATATGCTGTCTAGGTTGGTCATAGTTATGCATATCACAGGAAGACTCAATATTGCCACAATATCAGTTCCTCACTACTGGGCAATCCCAGTCAGAATGATACTTGGATTACAAAGTTTATAAAGAGAGGCAGGAGACTCAGAATAGCCACGTAATACTGAGGGGGAGAGAAAAGTAGAGGACTGGCTGCCTGCCGGCAGGACTCACTACCAAACTACAGTCCTTAGGACAGCATGGGGTTGGGAAAGAACAGACACATGGATCAGTGGAACAGAGCAGAGAGCCAGGAGACAGACCACACAAGTACAGTCACTGATCTGAGGAAGAACAGGAAATTCAATGGAGAAAGAATAGGTTTTGTTTTTTTAAAAAACAAATTGTCCTGGAACAACTAGATATTCAGATGTAAAAAAGAAAAAAAGAATCTGGATACAGACCTTAAGCCTTTTATAAACATTAACAGAAAACAGATTGTACACCTAAATATTTATTGTACATTTATCTTAGATTGTGGGGCTTGGAAATCTGAACTAGATCCCGCTGGGGGACAGTGCAGACAGACAGCAGCTGGGCTGGGTCCTCCTGGGCGGGAGCTCTGGTGAGCCGGCTCCTGCTTCTCCGGCTCTGAGGCCGACCTCCCCGCATGGGCCAGGGCTCCTGCATCTACCAGCCGAGGGGAGTCCGTCTCACCCCGCCCTCGTCTTCTGTCCCAAGGACACCCTCGGCTGCACAGTGGGCGGCCTGCGGGCCAGGAGAGGACACCCTGCACTGGACAGATATTCTTATTTCTGACTAATTGTGGACACTGGCAGTAAAGAACCCGCCTGCCAATGCAGGCAGATGTAACAGATGTGGGTCCCATCCCTGGGTCGGGAAGATCCCCTGGAGGAGGGCACAGCAACCCACTCTGGTATTCTTGTCTGGAGAATTCCACGGACAGAGGAGACTGGTGGGCCACAGTCTACAGGGTCAGAAGAGTTGGACACGACTGAAGCGACTTAGCATGCAGCACGTGGACATCTTCATCGCACCCGACTCTGCTTCCCCGCCCCCTCCATGTCCACCTGAACTCCGGCCCCATGCTCACCCCGACCGCTCAGCTCAGTGGCGGCCTTCTCTGCAGGGGGCGCCCGATTGTGCTCTGTTAAAGAAAGCCAAAGCCCCTGCGCAGCCTGAGGAATCAAGGATTTTCAGAAAACACGCAGGGTTATTGGCATCTTTTGCGTCCGGATCTAAACGGCCATTTTTACATGGCAGGGTTTCAGTGCCTCCTTGACGGGGGGTGGCTGGCTGGATCTCCGACTCTGCAGGGTTGGACACTGTGCTGTTTATCATGGTGTGAGCCTGGTCGGGGCTGGGAGACGGGCCCTGACCCCTCGGCATGGTTCCATCACTTCCCTTGGCTCTGTGATTATTGACTAAAGAGCGCACCTTCTAGTTTCGAGGACTGGAGCATAATTAGGAGCTTTAACCGAGGAAGGCTGTGGTTCCCGCCAGGCTGTGCCCGCAGACAAGCTCAGGAGACTCACCATCATTTCTGGGCTCAGGAGCTCTGTCTCCTCGTCAGTTTCCAGCCAGCATCTGTCTCTGGGCGGCAGGCGTATGCTGGGTGGTGACAGGCTGGTGCGTGCACAGATGGCGGGTGCTGGTGATGGCCAGCTCCCCGTGACGGTATAGCATCTCTTTCCTCTCTTCCTCCTCCCGCCAGGCTGGAGGACATGGGGCTGCCTCTGTGCAGGGACCCCACGCCAGCCAGGGCCATGTGGACCCTCCTGTCCCCTCCCCTATGCCCCTGAGACGACAGTGTGAACACTTAGAGCAGCTTGGCTACACGCTCACCTCCCAGGCTAGAGCCAGGGTCACGGGGAAGCCAGATTAGAGACTTGGGTGCCAACTTTCCTTTAGGAAATGTTATTAATAACTTACACACAGTTTGTCTCATGCGTCTTCAGACGAATGCGTAAAAGTTACTAGTGTTTCCTGGTCTTGGCTTCATGGACGTGGCAGTGAGCTCGCGCGCACAAGCTAGTGTGCGTGGGCATCTGCAATCAGCTGCAGTCCACAGAATTTTCAGCAAAGCGAACTGCTTGACAAGACCAGTTGGTGCACTGTTTTTAATTATTAACAACCTTGAGTGTGGGTGTTTTCCTGTTCGGTCTACTGTGAGTCTTGGCTTCACTTAATAAGAGTATACAGTGAAGCCTGAGGGAAACCTGAGAATTTGGGACTCTAATTTTCTAAAAATAAGAGAATCTGTAATACTTTAATTGTATTAGAGTATTGTTAAGTATCTGGGCATTAAGGTTCAAGGAAGAATAGTGGATGGAGCAAATATCCTTTAACCTCCATCCCTAATACCTCTGGTAGTTTAACCACAATTTGCAGAAAGAGTGATCTTATGCTTAGGAAATTGTGTGAAATAAGTAACTTTGATTATACTGTCAGGATAAGTGTAAACACAATTACTGGGTTATTTTTAGTTTATAGGGCATTGTTATATTTAACATTTGTGTATTGGGTCATATGCTTGTCCTGTCGTGTAACTGCTTTCTGCGGTTTGCACAGGGAGTTTCACTGCGGTCCCTCTGCCCAGGGCCCCTTGTGCCGCGTGGGAGCCTTGGGGTGGGGCAGGGGCCCCGGCCTTCATCCTGCCGCCGAGGTGATGCGCGTGAGTCTCAGGGCGTGGATTCAAAGAGGCTTCTGCACATTGGTAGTTACAAGTTTAATGCTAATCACAGCTAGCATTTATTTTTCAATCAGATCTATGATTTGGGAAAGCTAGCGCTGACATAAAATATGCATGCTTTTTGTTCCACTTGAAAAGACGGAGTGTAACATTTCTGTTTTAAATGACTAAACAGACTTCGGGGTCCAATTCCATCCACACGGCACAATAAGCAATGCAGCCGCCATCCTGAGGACCTCATTGGTGGAAACCCTTTCAGCTCCATTCTCTGGTGGTGATAGGAATGCTTGTTCATAGCAATGGCTTTCAGCTGAATTAAGTTGTGGCCTGGAGGGCACTTTCTGGTTGCGAAGCTGGAACAAACATGGAGATATGTCCAATTCTTGACAGCAACTGAGCAAGCAGATAGAGCACCCCCTCACGTGCACCTGTCGGTTCCATGTCTAGGCC
Source organism: Bubalus bubalis (assembly GCF_019923935.1). NCBI lineage: Eukaryota > Metazoa > Chordata > Mammalia > Artiodactyla > Bovidae > Bubalus > Bubalus bubalis. The sequence continues at coordinate 43,852,602 of NC_059157.1, forward strand.
TAACTTATCCTCAACCACAGAACAGCTCAAGTTCAGGTGCCAAATGCATGGTTGCTTTTTGTTTATAAACTGGATACACTGGATGGGATGTAGGATATTTTGGTTTCTTGGAGAAGGAAGATCCAAGGGGTAGAATGATTCCACCCTGGTTTAGCTCAGATTCAGAGCGACTGCTCTTTTATCAGTGACCTAGGACAAGCGCTGACCTCTGTGGGCTTCAGTCCCCGCACAGGTGTCCTGAGGATGCTGTGGGGTTTGGCTCACTGGAGGAGGTGCCCATCAGCAGCAGGAAGCACTGCACAGGTCTTTGGAGCCACCTAAGCCCCTTTCCCTTTCCTTTTTCATTCTGTTCCTTGGACTGCTAACTGCCAAGGGCTTCCCTGGTGGCTCAGTAGTAATGAACCTGCCTTGCAATGCAGGAGATATGGGTTCGATCCCTGAGTGGGGAAGGTCCCATGGAGGAGGGAATGGCAATCCACTCCAGTATTCTTGCCTGGAGAACCCCATGGACAGAGGAGCCTGGTGGGCTACAGTCCACGGGGTTGCAGAGAGTTGGACACGACTTCGTGACTAAGCAGCAACAACAGCAAAAGAGTAGGACAAGACCGAGTGACTGAGAAGCACACCAGTGACCACCTCACTCTCGATGACAACAATAAACACGGGGTGTGACAACCGCTGAGCACCGGTGAGACTTCTCACAGCCCCAGTGCGTCTGCTCCTCATTTTCACAGACCACAGAGCTCCTCCAGAAGCCTGGCCTCACCCCCGCCAGCTGACTGCTCACTTCCACTCACTTTCTACGTCCGGACGCCAGGCTTCACAAGCGCGATCCCCAAACAGATCAGAACGCCGCCCTGTTTCTACCTAAGCGTCTGTCTACATGACAAGACAGACACATGTCCGGGTGACTTCTGACTTGGGTCTGAACGGATGTGTGCTTCTGAGTCACAGGCAGTTGAAGAGGCAAACCCTTACACACATGCAAATCCTCAAAATCAAAAAGCAGTCTTGGAATCCCTGCTTTCAGTGTTTGCAGATGAGGTTAGGAGCCATGGAGGTTGATTTCTAGAATAACTCTGAGGAAGCCAGACCTCTGTCAGGGAGTCAGGGCCTGTCTTCCAAGTTCAGGGGCAACCCAGTGCCCACACAGCCCTCTCTGTCTGCACCCCCGAGCCCTGGAAAGGGGCCTGTCCCACGGCACGGGCCCCTCGGCCCTCGGGTTTGGTGGCAGGAACAGCCTTGCTGCTCCTCCGTGTCTGGAAACGGGCTTGTCCCTGAGACGGTGATGGAAGCAGCCCTCCTCAGCAGGCTCTCTGGCCCCAGGTCTGCCGCGTTTCAATGAATGCCATCAGTGCCCCTTGCAGGACTGAGTTCGTTTCTCTCGTACACACAGAGGTGATGTGCTGGCTTCTTTCCGACTCCTCCTCGGCCACATGGGGGCTGCAGAGTCAGGCATCCTGCCGGTGGTGCATGGTGGCACGCTCTTCAGGGCAGAAAAGCCCGAGCGACTGTTGTGTGGAAGAAGGCAGTCTGCTGTTCCCTAAGCTGCAAGGTCGTGGTGTCAGGAGGGGGCCTTTGGGAGGTGATGAGGTCACGGGTGTGGGAGGACCAGTGCCCTGACAGCAGAGACCCCCGGGAGCCCCCAGCCCCGCCTCCATGGGAGGACACAGTGAGCAGAGCCCTCCGTGATCCAGCAAGCGGGTCCTCCCTGACACTGCCTCTGCCCGCACTCTGCCCTGACCCCCAGCCTCCAGAGCTGGAGAAATAAATGCCCGCTCTTTACAAGCCCCCAGTCTGTGGCACTTTTTTTTTTTTTAACAGCAGCTGAAATGGAGTAAGACAAAGCCACACACGCAGTCTCCGAGGTGGGAATGAGTCGATAGATTTACTGTTCGAGAAGGGAATCGGCCAGGAGAGGAGCCGTAATTCACCCTGTAGCATCAAGGCTCGGGAACCGTGTAAGTTAAACACTGATGCTCAGGGAAGAGCTTGGGCGCACACTCCAGGAATGCAGATGAAGAAACACAGTCTCCTGATTGCCACAGAAACAAGTATTGGTAACTCTTAAGACTGATTTTGATTTGTGCAGAAATTAAGTTTTAACATGAAGTTACCAAATAAGATACATGTTTTGGACGGTCCCCTTGCCAGCTGGCATGTGACCTTTCATTTTCTGAAGCTTCTGACAAGGGATGTCACACTTTCCAGGGTGCGGGGATCCCCTTGGAGGGCTCTGCAGTGGACAGGGGCAAGGGGGGGGTGCCCTGAGGTGGCAGGATGGAAGGATGCAGTAAGTGGATATGTCACCGTCCAGACACAAATGTGGTGAGGCACCGTGTCCACTGTTTCTAGAAACTTCTAGAAATTTACCTGAAGGAATTAAGTGTGGATGCTGCTCAAGTTGCAGAGTTACACCTCTATATGTACATTGAGGGGCTATTATAAAAGGACGCAAAAAGGAGTTCTGAAAGGGCACTTCTTTTGAAATGAGTTATGTGTCAGATTACTATGAGATAGTCACGCAGTTACATGGTGTGCAGACCTTAACAATGCCATGTAATGTGCTTTATTAAAATATTTTCACAACCTGCACCCATCCTGAAGAAGGCTTTAGGTATTGGCAGCTGTTATTTTACATTCAGGTATTTTTAAAGTTTCACAGTATGTCCTTTTTCTCCGTGTTTTGTCTCACATAATATTTGCTTAACATTCTTTGATCATTTCGTCCACCTTTTTTTTTTTTTTTTTCATTTCAGTTTGTAATTGACTTGCCGGTGCAAAGTTTGGTTCAACAGAACAGTCCTCATAAATGCTTATAAATCACCAACTCATCACAACCGACTTAAACATAGCATTCACGGGAATGAAGAAAAGCCACTATTAGAAATCACATCTCCTATAACTGAGCCAATGTCACAAAAATCACTGGCAGGCAATTTAATTTCACTGCCTCTGAGAGTCTTCTCTTGAAATGCTTCTTATGGGAAAAGTGGGTTTGCTCTTCCTTTGTAGTCACTTTGAATGTGTGGCATTAATGCACTTTTATCACTGACTTTAGATTAATTTCACAGAAACCTTCTTTATCTTCCTCTTTCATGGCCATTTTGCCCATCATAAAGTTACTTTTCACACACGACACCCTTCAGAGAGAACGTCTGAGCCCTGAAATGGCTAAAGGCAAGGAGTGTGGGTCTCATCTCCAAAAAGATGACTTCACTCACCTGTCACTAAAGAAAATTTAAGGGTTTTCAGTGAATGTCACACACCTGTCCTTGGCGCTTTTGAAATTGAGGCCAGTTAAGAAAAATAAGCAGGATCTTGAATGGGACCAGAGGCAGAGTTCCTCCGCTGTTTTATGCCTTTAACCTCCACCAGGCAGTAAAACGTCTGAGTTTTGTAAATGGTGGCGACTCATTTCACCACAACAGCGTCCACATCATTAGGAAGTGTTCTAAATTTTAATGCAACATGGTAGAATCAGAAGCTCAGAAGAGCCTTTAAAAACTTGTCCATTTTCACCTTCTTGATTTAGAGATGAGGAAACTAGAAAACTCAGTTTGGAAAATGTCTAAAATGACGATGTCTGCTCCCAGTTACTTACTGTAGCAGCACTGGGAACATAGCTCAGACCTTCTCACCTTCCTTTCTCCCTCTGTTCTTTCCTCCCTTCCTTTCAGGAACCTTCTATAAACGATGCTTGCACATGCTCTACGCCGTGTCCCTGGCCTGAGGCACGAGATGGAGTCACTAGAGACTGCTTACAGACAACAATCCCACCGGGAACCAGTGCCCACATGCCCCCAGGTGATGCTGACCATGAGAGGCGGGTTGCGCCTTCGGATTTCAGTGGGTGGGCTGCTCGAGACCCCTGGGCCCTGCTCCTGTGGGCACACTGCTGCCCGGAGCCACAGCTGGTCCAGCAGCCACGTGGCTCTCTCCTGAGTCGCCTGATGGCTGATGGGGCCTCCGTGGTGACCACGTGGGGACGGGGCAACATTCCCAGAGTGACTCTGTGGCCAAGTCACCACATCCTCCAGCTGGTGTCTCCCCAAGTCCTTCGAAGCATGCCTGTTCTGCTCACTGGAGGCGCCAACCCTCCCCTCACATCCAGACTGCAGAGACGGCCCACTAAGCACCTTCTGTCCCTAATGGTGTAGTGGCTTCTCCCCAACAATGAGAGCCAGGCCCCCGCACTCGGGCTGGGCTGGCCCAGGGAACACAGCACCCCACGGACTGCGCCCACCCAGAGGGTCAGCTCCTGGGTGGATGCAGCCCCTGCATCAGCCCCCAGGACTCCCCACCATGGACATGGAGACGTAACCTCAGGGTGCCAAGTCCCGCTACAGAAATGGGTGGCTGCCACAGACACAGTAGTGATGCTGATCACATCACACCCAGGACAAACACAGGTGAGTTACCATCAATGTCTCAGGAGATAGACAGCCCACGAGTCACCCTTTCATCCGGAAGCTTCACAGAGTGAAACCAAAACCATCGCATGCGGATTCATTCCAACAACATAGCCAGAACTCCTTCTAAGAAGGAGTTTTTACAATAAATAATTGTATTGGCCGATTTCCAGATAGAGAAAGGCTTGGTTAAACTGGCCAGTTGGAAATCAATTTCTAGCTCAATCATAACCAGTAACATACTTTCATTCCTTTAGGACTACCCCTGGTTTCACAATTTTACATTGAAAAGCAAACTTTTTCTGGTTCTAATTTCCTTTTAAAGAAAACACAGCTATACACAAGAGAACTCCTGTGATTTCAATATTATTCTTGAAGCCAATCAATGAGAAACATATCACTGGCTAAAGACTGGATACAGATTAAGAAAATTCAAAATTCAAATAGAATAGAAAGCAGACTTATGATGCATAAGCTGGCCTCAGTGCAGCCACGGCAGACTGGCGTGAGAAGCCGGGGGCAGCTGAAAGTCCTTCGGGTGAATAATCTCATTAGGTGGACGTCCAGGAGCCCTGAGCCACGGAGAGGGCGTGTATTCTCAGCTAAGTTTCATGTGGATGCCGTTCAACCGTTTGACGCTGCATTTATCCAACACTCCTTGTTTCCAGCAGGAGCACTTGCCCCATTTTATGTAAGCCCGACTCCATGTCAAACGGTGATGGCTGAGTCTGGTTCCAGCTTCACTGTGTCCATGGTGCATAAAAATAAAATTTGCACGTGATTTTAATGAGCACTGGGGAAAATAGAGTATGACAGTAATTTGGAAGCAAGCACATAATTGCACTCAGCATCCAAACCACAGTGGAGCTGGCCTCGCCTGGAGAATTCAGCTGTTTAATGTCAAGTAACAGTTACCCGAAAAAAATGCAAATCAAACAGCCTTTCCCTCCCTCAGATTGACTGAGAGTTTTAGAAGGAGGAGGAAAGGAGAGGGATCTCATTCTACACATGTAGACACGTCTCAATTATGTTACTGCGGCCTTAATGCCTTCTCCGAATAATAATAATTAACAGTAATAACTATTTAATAATTCATCCATGATGATCTGAAACAATGTGTTCTCACCTAGAGCACCCATGGTGTTTACAAACTGCTATTTAGGAAAAGCTCTCACCACATCTACTTGGTTCTGACTAGGAGCCCTGAGGGCAACTGTACACGTGAAGCCCTTACAAAGCAGGGTGCCGGTGCCCCGAGCAGCGCCCGGCGTGGGGTACTCTACCTGGGTCGTCCTCAGCCGGCCCCGGGAAGCTGATGCCCGGCTGGGCCAGGTCCGCGCCCTCCTCCTCTGCAAAGAGAGAGACAGTCATGGTTCAGTGCAGCTCCACGCTCCCCTCCGAAGATCTCAGCACGGGACGTGCTTTCCCACCCATGCAGATGCCCATGACCTGCGCTGGCATCGGGGGCCAAAAGTGCAGGAGCCAGCACTTTTCTGATGATAGCCCTGCGGTGGCAGGTGCACGTCTGCCCCACGAAGGCACCCGCTCTGGGGGCCGTGCAAGGGGTCTCGGCTGCGCTCCGGGTTCCTACAGATTCTCTGTCTGTGGACAGGATTCTGCAAACCCAGCTGCTCAGCCCACGTGGGCTAGTGAGCCCTGGTGAGACCCGCACGCCCCTGAGGAGGCCCCTCTGTTGTCTAGAAGCCTATTCTGCCAAACTGAATGTCTGCAGTCACTGTTCTCTTGTGAATACTAGTTCATCTTAGGTCACTTTTGTTCATATCTCATTTCCTTCTGTTGGGAGAACATCCCAGGTCCTGGCATTGATTTTCCATTATCAGCTCTGTGGTCAGCATAGAAACGGATGCTGCATCTTAGCAGTATGTGATGTACAAGGCCTTGGGGGTCATCTCTACCTGGCCCTCCCTTCCCAGATGGACAGCGAAGCCAAAGAGCTGAAAGGCCTGGCTGTTTGTCCAGCTGGACCCAGGGAGCTGGACCCAGAGACGCCAGTGGCCATCTGAACGGGGCTCACTCAGTGAGCTGGGCGCTTCTGTCTGCTGGTTGCTCTGGGCTCCTTTAGAGCTGCTAGGCGGCCCAGGGACATCTGCCCCATGCCAGGGGGAGTGGGTGCAGACAGCCAGGGATGGGGTGCTTCAGGTAAGGTTCATATATGTACCATCATTTGGGCCCGTATTTCTACAATATGACTCTAAATAGAATTACATATTCAGACCTGCATTCATGTAGGTGTCCAACATCCTGGTAATTACATCCTTCTATCAATCCCGAATACAGTTACACGTTACAGTCACAGAAGGCTTCATTTTAGGACACTATTGATCACCTCACTGACATTTTTATCATCTCCAAACCAGCAAAAAGGCAAAGCCCACTTGCAGTGAGTATATAGGACACTAAGGGAGAAGGTGGGAGGTCTGGCTGTGAAAGGTACTCATAGCTGTGCTCACGCCTCGGGTTAATCATGATGGTCTTTCATCTTATGGAGTCTCCCAGGTGCTTCTTTTAAAGTACAAGCCTTATATGTGTCTACATGTCTCATAAATGTCTGTCTGGATTGGGGTAAGTACTTTGCAAAAGAGCTCATTTGAAATATTTCACATAATTCAGTATGCCCCATTTGTAATGGCTAGGAGGACTTTCTGCACATCTGAAGTCCTGTTTTCCTGCTAATAAGCCATCAATGACAAAGTTGGCCAGTCAGGTGACCGCATTAAAGATAATACGAAACTGAAGATGCCACGTTTCATTTGTTTAGAAGCATAATGCAAAAGGATGTGGAGTGCTAATTAAATACAGTTGCCATGGAGACCATGTTCACGTGGTCAGTGTTATTAACTTGAAAACCGTCTACATGAGGTGGGTCACTGAGAATAAAGGAGGATAAACTGAAACAAGGAGCCTTAGATTCAGATCCCATTTGTTCTCCTCAAACACACACAAGCACAGAAACAAAGGGACAAGTTTTTACAGTATGAACTTGAACTATGAGCTGACGTCACACAATGACAAAATGCCCAGCGGATGTGGACGGACAGACAGAGCCCAGCGTGTACCACCCACCAGCGGCCTCCTACCAGGGCAGGTAGGTCTCATCATCGGAGGACACGGAAGGACCCGCGGCGAGCAAAGGTCAGCCCTGGGTCGTGAGGCGGATGTGACCAGTGGCTCGTCCCTGCTCCAGTCACGATGAAGGGAGTCTCGGGAAAACCCTTCAGCTGCACACGTGGAGCTCAGGCCGAGGGCAAACACCTTCGACGCCTGCTTCTGGCTCTACAGCCTGGCCAAGTGGGCTTCCCTTAGAGCCGCGCCGGCATCACCAGCGGCTCCAGCCCTGCCTCACTGCTGGCTTTGTCCCCTCAGCTCACGCCCCGCGTTCTCGACACTCAGGCCAGCCCAGAACCCTGACTTGGGCACTGTGTAGCCCGTGCGCGCGGGGCCACCTGAGGGCCAGTCAGGGCGTCCACAGCAGGACGAGACGGTGGGAGGTGACCCAGAAGAGGGCGCCGGTGGTGCACGGGTGGGGGCGGGGCACAGGGCCAGACAGGGGCAGGGCACAGGGCTGGACAGGGGCGGGGCACTGGGCAGGGTGGGGCAGGGCGGGGCACAGGGTGGAGTGGGCCCTCCCCCTCCCTCTGGCGCCCCTCCCTCTGGCGCCCCTCCTGAGGGGTCAGGGGTCAAGTCTTACAAGCGTGCTCCAGGTGTCAGGGCATCACCGCTGCAGTGAGGACGGAGGACAGAGAGGGGGTGGCGTCACCGGGGACACGGGGAGGGGAGAAGGCCCGCTCCCGGCCCGGCTCCTCTCCCGAGCTCCGCGCATGTGTTTTCCCTGCCGCCGCCAGGCGTGCAGCACTGTGGGCTCCCCACCCCATTATGTCCACCAGTCACCACCATCTCCCCGGGTGTAATCCCGGGATGTGGCTGTGAGGCGCGGCCATCCTTTCAGTCTTGGGAAGTCAGGATGGCCCAGGACCGCCGGGCCGCTGCGCTTCCCAGCAGGTGGGGTTACCAAGCCACCTGCCCGACTGTAGTGTGACTCCCCCGCAGTCCCTGCAGAATCAAGGGTCTGAGGGGTATTTTCAAATGAAGTCTGCACAGAATTCCCAGGAGGAGAAAGGATGCTGTGGGCAAAGTCTGGGAGCCTGGGGGTAAGAGGCGGTGTTGTGGCATGTCTGCTCCCCCTTCTGCTGCCCTCAGAGCTCCCCTGCAGAGCCCAAGAGCGGCTGTGACACATCCCCCCCCCAGGACATCCCGGGGAGAGCCACGCCCACTCCCACTGTGGCTGGGACAACTCGGCATGTGAAATGAGGGCAGCAGCACTTGAAGCTTTGTGATTAAATTCAGGTTCCAAGTCTGACTGGGGACCCCAGGCCCTCATCACACCCGCCCAAGTCCGGCTGTGCCCTTGGTCCTCTCTGGGGGTGGGGCCCCTCTTCAGCCAAGCCCGGGGCTCAGTCCAGCTCAGCCCACCTGTGTTCCACCCACTCATCCTTGCTTCCCCTGATCCACCTGGTCCACCCGCACACTTTGAGTTCACTCGCACCCCTGGCCTCACTCAGATCCTCTGCCAATTACACAAGGTCACTGGCCATCAGGCTCTAGGAGGACTGAGCTGCAAGCCTCTGCAGCCGTTGACCTTCAGTCCCCCCTGAAAGGAGTTCAGGGAGGAGGTGCTCTGTGCTCCAGGAAAACTCATTAACAGGCCTTCAGATAGATAGATATTTGGGGGAGACTTTAAAACCCAAATTCTTGCTTCACCCCTTCTTAGAAGAGCACTAAAACCATCAACTAAGACGTCTGCTCCTGTGACCAGGAGAGCCTCCACCTGGTGTGAGCTTGGCCGTACTGACCCTTTGCCAGGGTTGCACACATGCTGGCCAGACCCCCAGCTCTTGGAAGTGGTTCCTCAAGCTAGCGGGAGGCTGTGGGGCCACAGCCCTTGGTAATGACCCTGACCTCACAGCTCTCAGGCTGTGTACTTTTCCCCAGTGGACACCTGCCGACCTCCCCCACGGCTGCATCTCTGCTGAGCCACGTGAGGCCGCAAGGCCAGTGAGGACTTCTCAGCCCCTCCGGGACCCCTCCCTACTGTCTGTCTATTTAAAGATGGAGATGGGGAGAGTGGGTTCTGCAGGTGCAAATGTCTCCTGACTGCGCATCCTCCTGATGGACATGGAGCGGCGGAGTCAGAGTGATGACCTCGGGGGGGTGGGGGTGGGGCGTGACCTCATCTCCGGGCGTGACCTCATCTCCAGGCGTGACACGTGGCAGCTACCTCTGGATGCACCAGGAGATGCTGGGTGAGTTCAGCTCATTGAAGGAGCACCCACAAAGCCTGCCCGGTCTCTAGATTCTCCACCCTCTGTGAAGTCTGCTCCTGCAGAAAGCACACTCCAGGCCTCATCTCAGCCGCCCCCCTAATGAGAGGACTTGCAGCCGCACAGATTCGGGACCATCCCCGCTCACGAGGACAATGACACTGATGAGCTCCCCGTCCCTCCTCCCACGCTCCAGTCACAGCTGCGCCTGCATCTGGCCCAGCAGGACCGCTACGGACGGCTTTTCTTTGAAACCCACAAAAATGCTCATAATTTTATTTTGGACCAAGGATCAAGTCTCAGAAGATGCTGTCCTGAAGTCTGCAGAAATTTCACTCAGAGTTAAATGCCACTTCAATAAGGTGAGAGCAAACTCAGGTCATGAGAGGCAGCCCCAGGGGCATGGGCAAGGACAGGGCGCCTCCCAAGGCAGGGACTCCTGAAGCCCCTATGGGGATGTCGGGGCTCACACCCCCGGTCGCCACTGGGGAGTTGCTTCCCTCGTTAGAAGGCTTCCAGGCCCTCATCACGCATTCGAACAAATCACAAATCATCTTCCACAGGAATTCACAGATGACTGAGGGCACATGCGCTTTACTTTGAATTTCTCTGGACTCAGAAAAAAGACCAAAAAAATGCTGAAGTAAAAAGAAGACTTCCTTAGGTAAAAGACAAAGCTTTAGGGTGAAACTTACCTATCTGTTCTTAAATTTGAACATAACACTTCAAAAGTGACATTAATTACATTTTATATGTTTGAAATCTAAATTCCAAATGAATGTAGTGTCAAATCCTTTGTATCACCATCTGTATTTAATATGGTTTTACACCTAAGTTTGCTTGAAGACATGTTCACCATGTTTAAACTGGAAAAATAGTTTTAAAGATGGTTGTAAAGCAGTTTACAAAGATTAGAAAAAGCTGCCCTGCGCAGCTGAGCTGTCCCTGCCTGTCCTGGGGTTTGGTAACTATCTCAGAGCTGGGCGTGAATGATGCAGAAACTACGTGCCTTCTTTGTCTCTGACGGGTGGTTTTCCACTGGTGTATCAGAAGTTCCTGGGTAGGGCAGCCAAGGACACCCAGACACTTTGAATTTCAGAAAACAAAACAATAACTTTGTAGTAGATCTCAAACAGAATTTGTTGTGTGTCTGAAATTCAGACTCACCAGGGCATCTTGTATCTTTATTTGGTAAATCAGTGCCCTGGGGGCTTTGAGAAGAATGTGAACACTCACTCAGGGAGGTTTTGGGTGAAGAGGAAAACCCTCCCCCACCTCCCTGTGATATCTCCTGCTTTCTGGAGAGGAGTTTTTCAGGCACTTTTAACGTTATGAAAGGCCACAGTGTTAATGTTTAAGCACTCTAAATTCTTTATTTGATGTATCACCTCCATTTTCTACACTTGATGAATTTCCCGCATCTCCTGGTTCCTTCCAGAGGGTCGAGTTCAGCCAAGTGTAAGGGCTTTAAGGAGCCAGGGTTAACGAGAGAGCCAGTGACCCAGCGATCCTGTGTGTCTTCCTGGATTTTGTGCAAAAGACTCAAGGGTAAAGTATTGATGCTCCATTTTTTTTCCCCTTTAAAAAAAATTGGCAAGCCTTGATTTTTCAAATATCCAATTAAAGCAGAATGGTTAAATAAATTACGGAACAATCACAGCATGGAATGTTAAGAGAGCTTTTAGCCATTTCAGAAATTCCCGGTGCAATGCTACATAGAGATAGCCAAGAGCCAACTCTGAGTGTTTTATGATTCTCGTCAGCTTGGAAAAAAAAAAGACTGGGGGCCATTTACCAGGATGCCAAGAGCGACTGCCTCCAGCTGGAGGAATTACAGCCACATTTTGTTTTCCTCTTTAAACTTTTTGTACTTTCCAGATTTTCTTCAGCCGTCCTGCATGTGCTTTATAAATACAAGAGATGATAAAAGTACTTGGTGTTCCACAGACCCCAGTAGAGCCAGCATCTGTTTTCTTCTTTATTGGAATCAGATGGGCTGGCTCCCAAGTCCGTCTTCTTTCCTGCTCCACGTGGGAATGAACCTCTGCAGCCCCTGCGGGCGTGGGGGGGGGGGTCAGGATCCGTCTTGGGAAGGTGATGGGGACAGCATGTGTCCTGGGCACTGTTACTTTCACCATCTTTCCTGGGGGTCACCTGTCCCCTCTCCTTTCTGGGTTGCTCGTTAAAGACGCTCCTTTTCCTGCATCAAAATCTGGGCTCAGAAAACAGAGTGCTAGTCACTCCCACTGAAGGGCACACGGGCTCAGTCAGTCTTCCTGAGCTCGGCCTCTGTGCCTGGGCATTATCCACGCCCAGAGGGATGGGGCCCCTGTGGATGCCACCATGCAGAGGGTTTCACCCCATGATCATGGTGGGGGAGGAGGGCCTGGGCTGTCCACCAGCCCCGCTGCAGCCATGCTGGGGGCCCTGCCCCAAGATCACAGTTGGGGAGGAGGCCCTGGGCTGTCCACCAGCCCCGCTGCAGCCATGCTGGGGGCCCTGAAGGGCACTGTGTGGCTGGACCTGCCTCAGCATGGGTTTGCCCGACGGCTAAAATTTCTTTCAAAAGGCATCGTTCAACAGCAAGGACCTACTGTACAGCACAGGGAACGATATTCAATATCTCGTAATACATGATAATGGAAAAGAATCTGAAAAGTAATGATTTGTGTAACTAAATCACTTGATGTCCACCTGAAATTAACACCTTATAAATCAACTGTACTTCGATTAAAAAAAGAAAAGGAAAAAAAATACAATGTAAAAGGTAGTATTTTCACAGCTGCTGTGTCACTGACTTCACAATGCAGGAGACCTGGGTTCGATCCCTGGGTCGGGAAGATCCCCTGGAGAAGGAAATGGCAACCCACTCCAGTATTCTTGCCTGGAGAATCCTGTGGACAGAGGATCCTGGTGGGCTACAGTTCATGGGGTCACAAAGAGTCGGACATGACTGAGTGACTTCACTTTCATTGTGTCACTGAACCTAGCCCGTTTGGGGAGGAGACTTGAGGGGGATCACCGAGGGGTGTCCCAGCCTCTGTGTCCTGTCCCCCCTCGTGTGAAAGACATTGTCCTGCACCTGCCCACTCTCAGCCCCTGAAACCCCGCTCATGTCCACCCCACAGCTGCCCGTGGACACCCAGGACTGGGTGCTGTGCCTCTGAGTCAGGCCTGCGGTCTGGCAGGAAAGCTGCAGGAAACAGTGCCCGCGGGCCCAGAAGGCAGGCAGGAACGGGCTGTGAGGATGAGCGCCATCTGTGTGGCTTTGTGGGCGAGGACAGTGGCTTCTTAGAGCAGCTCACTTACAGATAAGATACACTTTTAACTCCAGTCATTCTGCAGTTAAAATGTAATATATTCAGTTCTTACACAGACTGGAATAAACTCAATTATGTACAGAATTCATTATAAAGTCCATATATTAAACTATTTCATAGCCAAAACGTTATGTAGATTCTTACTTTCTGAAAGAAACCTTGGAAATTTGATTTGCAGTTGGCTGTTTCAGCTCCTGAATCTTTGTGAATACCCACTTCCAGGGCCCCTCAGCCATAAAACTGCATTTTGATCTACACCTCAGAGCTGCAGTTATTCATTTATTCCCCTTTGGATATTAATAAAAGCATCATATTTGTTAGGAAATGACAAATGAACCTGGTTACTTTGTGCATCAACAAATCACGTCCAGGGCATCTATCTTTACCTCAAGTTTACTCCCAGAAAACCAAATAACATACAAAGCTTCACAGTAGCACCTGGATTGCAGTTCATTTTTAAAGCTCTTGGATTCCAGATTGATTAGGCTTTAACAAATCATGTGGTCCTTGACCTAAAACCTGCCCAGCAGCGTCAGTGCTGGCAACTGGCTGCGCCCCCTGCCCCCGTATGGTTTCAGGAGACGCTGGTCTCGCGGGTCACGGTGAGCGGGACGCCAGCTTCCCCATCTGCTCGCGCTTCAGGAGGTTCGCAGCTGCAGGAACACACGCATCTCCACATTTTAATGCGTGTTTGTGACCCAAGTGCGCGGCTCTCAACCTCCCGGTTCACTGGCATCGAATCCGCCTCGAACCATTTGTGTTTCTATAATGAGAGCCCTGGCAACGCCACTGCACTTGGCAGGAGAGCCTCGCCAGCTCCGAGCTGGTGAGGCAGAAGCAAGGGAGGAGGCCGATCGGTGGGGCGGGGCCTGGGAGTCGAGGGGTGCGGGCCATTCCTGGGGACACGGCGCAGCTTGTCACGGCCTCAGCTTGCCTGGGGACGCCGAGCAGAAGCCCCGGATCCCCCCTCTCAGGGAGGCCCACTCCCCAAGCTGTGGGCACAAGACGCACACCATCCGCCTGATGGGGCTGCCGTCTTTCCTAAGCCACAGTGGCTGGACGCCGCCCCGCCTGAGCAGAGTCCCCACGCGGTCCCGAGCGTACGCCCGGCTTGGCTGCCTTCCACCAGCGTCCCAGCGCACCCGGCCCTCCGCGGGGCATTTGGCTCTGACTCATCGTCACCCCTGACGTCTCCAGGGAAACGTCCCCGCCCCCTCCCCCACGTCTCAGCATCGTCTCCACAGCGAGAACTTCTATTCCTAGAACACGTTCCTGAAGTCCGTACTACTCTCTCGCCCACATGGGCCTTGCGGCCGGTCCATCCTAAGCAGGTTCCCATGAACTTGGAAGAAGCGTGGCTGCTTTCAGCCCCGTGAATGGGAGCTGAGTCCTGCCTGAGCGCAAAGGTGGCAAAGCCAGGGAAAGTCTGCGACTCATTAACTGAGTTTACAGTGCAGAGCGGGTCTGGCTCTCCAACCCCACCTAAATTACACTGAAGAAACTTATGATAACTACCTGGCAAGATGAGGGGAAAGGAGGAAAAAAATATATTTTTTAAAACAGAAAAATGACAGGGCAGCTGCATTAAAATCATCCCAACTTCCGAGCTCATTTCTGAAGCCTCCTGTCAAGCTAAACTCAGCGTCCACACGGTTCTCTTTGGCTCCGTGAGAGAGATCTTGGAAATGACTGGTATCGGTGGACGAGTTTCACCCTGAGTTTATTCATTCTCATCAAAATTTAAAACAACGCTTCCTCATTGACATGGTAGCCACAGCGACAAAACAAAGTCCCAACAGGGCAGATGTTAGTGAGAAAAAGAGTGCGAAAGTTGGGAAGGAAGGTGTGACTTGTTAAGGGGACAGGTCAGTGTCCAGAAGACACAGTCTGTGGACTCAGCTTGAGAGGGACTGAAAGCATCTCAGAAACCACATCATGACCTATCACCTCCCCCATTTCTCATATATTTATGGTCAGTTGTCGTTGTTCAGTCACTCAGTTGTGTCTAACTCTTTGTGCAACACATTGGAGAGCATCAATTCTCCGGCAGTCAAGAATGTTTAATTTATGCACTAACAGTGTGAATACTTTCTCTCAGATGCTACAGCCATTTGGACAGGTGCCTGGCCTTCCCCTGGGGTCTCTGTTAGCTGTACCGACTGAAGGAGGCAGGAAGGACCTGCCTTTCAAGGAGGCAGGAAGGTGCTTTCAAGTCAATCTTGAACCCCTTGAGTTTCTGGGTCTGATTCTGGGCTGTCACCAACAATGGAGAATTAAAGCTGCATGAAGAACAGCTGGGCTCACCTGGATTCCCAGGGACAGAACCTGCCACCAGGTCTAGATTTCCCTTCTTTTCAAGTGTTTCGGGCAATAAGGTTCTATGGAGCTCATTTCAGCTCAGTCTCAACTCAAAGAGTCACCATTTATGTTTCTCCTCTAAGTCAGAAATGTAGGATTCTGGAACTCATGAGCTGTTTGCTTGCTGGACCAGAGCAACAACACAGGTCTGAACAAGAACCATCAGGGAGGACAGGGCTGGAGTCCAGTGGAGGCTCAGCACAGGGGCCCAGGAGGAGTCTAATTTCTGGGCTGGTCGAGGAATTCATTTTCCCAGGCTTTAGAGCCTTAGACCATAAAATCCAACAAGCTGTCATCCAACTCTGACTTTTCCTCCTGAGATTTTTCTCTTAACGGCTTTGCCACCAGAGACAAAGTGCGTGTCCTCTTCCCAGCTAAAGCCAGGATGCTGGGGCTGGCCGGTCATGGCCCTGCATGGTGACCACACAGGAAGCATGTGAACCCACACCCAGAGGCTTTCTGAACACCCAGGTGACTCTTTTTCACTTCCATCATTCTCTCATTTTGTCAGCACCGACTCTCCGATTCGGCATATCACTTATAAATGGCCCACTGGGCAACCAAGGATCAGCCATCTGTGTATTTGCTCACATCAACTCTTTCTTGATTTAAGTTGTTTTAAAGAAAACATGTGTGCCTACAAGCCCGTCCTGTGAATAGCGTGCTGTTGATGATGTGATGCTGAACAAAACCAGAGGAAAACTGGGTCGCCCCTGGACCGTCCTACACCCCTGCTCGCTCCCTTTCAGGAAAGCACAGGGACCACCTCCCTGAAGCTGCATGGGGGCTCTGAACAGCAGAGAAGTCAAACCCCACCTCTGAAGACCCAGAAACCTTCACCGGCCACACGGCGGTCCTTGAATCATCAAAATGAGGTGGACAGGGAGACTGTGTGCAGTCGTTACTCAGTGCACGGATTACGGGCTGGGCTGCAAGGCGTACCGGGCAGCCAGGGCCTCCCTGGGCACTGAGGGTAATCACACAGCCGCCCAGGCTCACATGAGGATTAAACAGATTAACACATTGACGATTACACATGGGCTGGGGCTCTTATTTCTTTAAATAGTCACAGAGCACAGCCAGTTTAGACACACAACTGAGATGCCGTCGCAATACATCCTGCACAACGAGCGCTGCCCAGACTGTCCCTCTGGGGAAGCCCCCCACACGCATCCTCCTGCTGCTCGTGCTACTTCACTGCCAAGCCAGGTGGAGCAGAAATGCTGCAAAACCAGCAGGCAGCTGGACCTGCGGCCGCGGCCCAGAGTCCACTATTTTCTCTAGGGCGGGGCCAGCCAAACCCTCTGCACTACGGAGACAGGGATCGCCAACCCGCCAGGACCACACAGAGGAGGAGACTGAGCCCGTGGCTTCTGTGGTGCAGTGGTGACCACGCCTGTCTCACAGGGATCAGCCCGCAGGGAAAGTCAGCTGCTCATCCCCCTCCTGCCCCAGAACCAGCTCCCAGCTGGGCAGGCTCTGCCCCTACACGCCAGGCTCCCATTCACCCTGGGCCATGGGCCTCCGGGTTTAGCCCTGGGGCAGTCAGTGCTCCTGACCTCGCCCGCTACTCAGGGCAGAGTATCTTCAGGCAAAGACGGAGGTCATTTGTGTCCGGTGCTCTGAGCAGATGCAAACAATCGCCCCATCCACGTCACAGCCGACGTGCCCTTAGGGTTCCCATCTGTGCTTCCTGGCGGCCAAGTCGAGGACATGCTTTTAGGATTCTGAAATGGAGCAGATTTCAGACTCAGAGCCCTGCTCTCACCAGGTCACGGCCTGTGCTGTCCTGTCGTTGGGACAGGCTGGCGATCTCAGGTCCTGGGTGCTGCCACTTGGTGATATGGGACCTGATGACGCTGATAGGTTTGTTTCCGACTAATACGGGAATATTAATTAGTTACTATTTCCTGGAGTTTTTGTGGTGAAAATTGCATTTGGCTAATGCTGCATTCTGACCTTCAATTTATCCGTTAACCTCACAACTTTTCTTAGCACTCAGCTAACGACACATCCTTAGTAATGAAGAGTGAGATGGAATAACAGCCCCTCCACCAGGAAGGCCCTCTGGGTTACCAAACACAACTGTGCACGGCTCTGACCCCAAGGAGCTGCCTAATTCAACTGGAGACCATGCTAATGGAGAGACTGATACAACAGGGACAATCTGGGGAGGAAGAGTGGCCGGAGATACAGACAACCGTATGCTCACCCAGGAGATTGAGGGCTTACAACTTCAGCCCTGACACCTGTGGAAGTCTCACGGGAACCTTAGACTTTCTGAGAAAACAGGGGCGTCCACACACAGCCCTTGCTGCATGCCAGGGATGATCTCATCACAAGTCTCCAAGGCTTACCATCCTCCAAAGCACAAGTCCCCAACCTAAAGGGACAGCACCTGCTGCCTGGGACAGGCCCAGGAAGTAACCTGATGTCTCAGGAAGTGAGAAATAAGCAAAGACAGCAAAAGGCTCTTTCCTAAGAGAAATGCAAGAAAAGGAACAGGAAGCTGAGGATGAAACAGAAGGTGTTTCACTAACAGCATTTAGGGTCATGAGTGACAGCTCAGGAAAACTTAAGAGTCTCATGACATAGGTAACTGCCTGGTTTGCATAGTAACCAGCAGATCCCAGCTAGAAGCAGGCCTGGAACCCTCCCCAAGTTCTCACAGCCCCCCGCCCAGTTTTCAGATGGTGGTGGTCCCGCTGCCACTGACTTGGGTCAAATGCAAATGGCCATGCGATCTTAACTGGGGGTTTAGACACGGTGATTAGAGTAAAAGATGCCGAATGGGGGAAAAGGAAGGTGGGTCATTTCCAAAGGTCATGTTAACCCCTTGTGTACAAAGGAGGAAAAGGGACAAGCCACCCTGACAGAGGGCGATGAACCCAAAGAAACATGGAACCCCCACACCGTCACCGTGAAAAATCCTTTTTCTGCTGGCCAGACACCACTGACTCCATCCACTAGAGCAAAAGTCTCACAAAGTCACTCCTTCCTGCTGACCACTGTCCCAAGCCAGCTGTTCTCTGGATTCAGGGATCCTCCCTTCAGTCATCACTTTCAATTCCCACCTTTCACATTCTTCTGGGCCATGTAACCTGACTGCTGGTGGGCTCTGCATCTGTGAACCATGAGAACCCATATGTTTAGACAAGAGGAAGTGAATGTCAGGGAAGAAAACAAGCAGCTATTTCGGATGCACACTCCTGCGAGCAGATGGGGAGGAGGCAGTTCGTTGTCAGCACAGACAGGTGAGCTGGGAGATAGTTGACCCCAGAGCAGACAGGCGCAGGTCCAAAGATGATGGATGGGGCCTCAGACCTGGCTTTAAAGTCACCTTTCTGAGCCAGAGTTTCAACAAAGGAGCAAGATTCCCCATAGAGGACTTAACAGAGGGAGTTCAGTTGAGTTGAGCTATGTGGAGGAAAAACAGAGTCACACAGAGGCTGAGGGAGAAGGCGTGGAAGAAGGAGAGCATGGACACGGAGCAGGGCAGGAGAACGTGGACACAGAGCAGGAGAAGGAGAGCATGGACACGGAGCAGGAGGAGGAGGAGAGCGTGGACACGGAGCAGGAGGAGGAGGAGAGCGTGGACACAGAGCAGGAGGAGGAGGAGAGCGTGGACACAGAGCAGGGGGAGGAGAGCGTGGACACAGAGCAGGGGGAGCAGAGTGTGGACATGGAGCAGGGGGAGGAGGAGAGTGTGGACACGGAGCAGGAGGAGGAGAGCGTGGACATGGAGCAGGGGGAGGAGGAGAGCATGGACACGGAGCAGGGGGAGGAGGAGAGAGTGGACACAGAGCAGGAGGAGGAGAGTGTGGACACAGAGCAGGGGGAGCAGAGTGTGGACATGGAGCAGGGGGAGGAGGAGAGTGTGGACACAGAGCAGGAGGAGGAGAGCGTGGACACGGAGCAGGAGGAGGAGGAGAGTGTGGACACAGAGCAGGGGGAGGAGGGGAGCGTGGACACGGAGCAGGGGTAGGAGGAGAGCATGGACACGGAGCAGGAGGAGGAGAGCGTGGACACGGAGCAGGAGGAGGAGGAGAGCATGGACACGGAGCAGGGGGAGGAGGGGAGCGTGGACACGGAGCAGGGGGAGGAGGGGAGCGTGGACACGGAGCAGGGGTAGGAGGAGAGCATGGACACGGAGCAGGAGGAGGAGGAGAGCGTGGACACAGAGCAGGGGGAGGAGGAGAGCATGGACACGGAGGAGGAGGAGGAGGGGAGTGTGGACATGGAGCAGGAGGAGGAGATTGTGGACACAGAGCAGGAGTTGGAGAGCGTGGACATGGAGCAGGGGGAGGAGGAGAGGATGGACACGGAGCAGGGCAGGAGAGCCTGGACACGGATTGGGGGAGGAAGATAGCGTGGACACCGATCAGGGGGAGAGGGCGTGGACATGGAGCAGGGGGAGGGAGCATGGAAACGGAGAAGGGGGAGGAGCATGTGGACACGGAACAGGAGTTGGAGAGCATGGACACAGAGCAGGGGGAGGAGGGGGGGTGGACATGGAGCAGGGGGAGGAGAGCATGGACACAGAGCAGGGGGAAGAGGGGGCATGGACACGGAGCAGGGGGAGGAGGGGGCATGGACACAGAGCAGGGCAGGAGAGCGTGGACACGGAGCACAGGGAGGAGGAGAGCATGGACATGGAGCAGGAGGAGGAGAGTGTGGACACAGAGCAGGAGTTGGAGAGCGTGGACATGGAGCAGGGGGAGGAGGAGAGCATGGACACGGAGCAGGGCAGGAGAGCCTGGACACGGAGTGGGGTGGGGAGAGTAGACACGGAGCAGAGGGAGGAAGAGAGCATGGACACAGATCAGGGGGAGGAAGATAGTGTGGACACCGATCAGGGGGAGAGGGCGTGGACATGGAGCAGGGGGAGGGAGCATGGAAACGGAGCAGGGGGAGGAGCACATGGACACGGAACCGGAGTTGGAGAGCGTGGACACAGAGCAGGGGGAGGAGGGGGGGTGGACACGGAGCAGGGGGAGGAGAGCATGGACACAGAGCGGTGGGGGGAGGGGGCATGGACACGGAGCAGGGGGAGGAGAGCGTGGACACGGAGAAGCGGGAGGATGGGTCGTGGACACAGAGCAGGGAGAGGAGAGCGTGGACACGGAGAAGGGGGAGGATGGGTCGTGGACATAGAACAGGGGGAAGAGGGAGCATGGACACGGAGCAGGGGGAGGAGAGCGTGGACACGGAGCAGGAGTTGGAGAGCGTGGACACAGGGTGGGGGGAGGAGAGTGTGGACACGGAGCAGGAGTTGGAGAGCGTGGACACAGTGCTGGGGGGTGGACACTGAGCAGGGGGAGGAGAGCATGGACACAGAGCAGGGGGAGAGAGTGTGTACATGGAGCAGGGGGAGAGAGTGTGGACACAGAGCATGGGGAGGAGAGCGTGGACACAGAGCAAGGGGGAGGGTGAGAACGTGGACATGGAGTGGGGGAGGAGGGGGTGTGGACGCGGAGCAAGGGGAGGAGGAGAGCATGGACACGGAGCAGGAGGAGGAGAGCGTGGACACGGAGCAGGGGGAGGAGGGGGCGTGGACATGGAGCAGGGGGAGGAGGAGAGCGTGGACATGGAGCAGGGGGAGGAGGAGAGCATGGACATGGAGCAGGGGGAGGAGGAGAGCGTGGACATGGAGCAGGGTGGGGGAGGACAGCATGGACATGGAGCGGGGGAGGCGGGGGCGTGGACATGAAGCAGGGGGAGGAGGAGAGCATGGACCCAGTGCAGGGCGGGCAGGCAGTAATTATGGCCGAGTCCTGTCCCATGCAGCACTGGCCATGGCGTGGCCCTGGGGTGACCATCCTACGCCATCCATCTCTCAACTTACGGTTTGTCTTCTCAGGCCTGAGCCGCAGGCGTGGACCAGGCAGGGGTTGGGGGTCCCGCTGTCCTGGGGGCAGCAAGGTCTGGACTACAGTCCACCCTAGATCCACCCCTGCCATCCTGCAGTGCCCCCAGGGGTATGAACCAGACCCTCCCGGGGTAACAGGCCACCTGTTAGTGCAGGTAAGCGTAAAACAGGAAGTGCTGCACACAGTAGGTGCTCTATCCTGCAAGACTTGCCTAGAATAAACCTGTCTCTTGTTGCTCCGTGGTGTTCAATTTCTTGCAACCCCATGGACTGTGGCCCACAAGGCTCCACTGTCATGGGATTCTCGAGCAAAAATACTAGAGTGTGTTGCCATGCCCTCCTCCAGGGGATCTTCCCGACCCAGGGATCGAACCTGTGACTCTTGCATCTCCTGGATTCGCGGGTGGATGCTTTATCACTCTGCCACCTGGGAAGCCCAAGCTCGGCTCTGCACACACTTAGAGTCCTGAGTGTCAGATGGGGCACACACTTCACAGAGCAGAGTGTGACTTGGGCTGTAGCGGGAGGAGGACACAGGTGGGGTGCGGTCTGACCCGGGGCGAGGTGCAGAGTGCGGCCTGGCTGCTTGGGACTGCGGGGAAGCAGTGGGATCCAAGTCACCGAGCTGGTCTCGCCCACACACACACACTGTGCTCGGCTGAGCCATGGAAGTTGGAGCTGGGGGAGTGGTTGGGGCCCCCGGGGCACAGAGGCAAGGGGAAGGTGGGTTGGCACCCCAGGAGTAGGCTGACTCCTTACTGTGGCTTCACTGCTGTGTTAGGGCTGCGTTGCCTTCCTCCCACAGGAGTGCGATAAGTCAGGCTTCAGAAGGTTTAGAATCGAGACTTGGGAGCTGGACCTGCCCACGGTCCCCCGGCTGAAAGCCAGCTGAGAGTCTGAACCCACAGGTGAGACGCGCAGAGGGTCAGATGCTGTGGAAGGGGGCTGTCAAGGCCTGAGAAGGGCCTGCAGTTAGAGGCAGGATCTGGGTGCTGAATGGGTGGCCCCTGGGGACAGTCTGGGGGACCGTCCAGGCGGCGGTCATGGTGGAGCCCTGGGAGAGGGGAGGGAAACCCCGGGCAAGACCTTTGATGACAGAACAGCAAGTGGGAACTAAGAGCTCAGGAAATGGCAGATGGTGCCTGAAGATAACTCACTGTCTCTTTTAATCTGTTTATCTCTCCATTCTATCACTTGAGGATTGAGTCAAGCATCAAATACTTAACAGAAAATAGAATAAACACCAGTAGTGCCTCTGTTGGCCACAAAGCCACTGCTTTGGCCGTTTCTGAGCTGCTCTATGAAGGTTTAAAGAAGGGAGTGCATGACAAAACACCACGTTTCCGCAGAGGCGGTATCAGAAACATTTATCAACCGTGAGGCCATAGCATTGACCACTTGGGATGAATCCCAACCCCGCTGGGGTGGCGGTTGGTCACTGGGGCCAACGAGGCTGTCCTGGTGCAGAGCAACTGGAGAACAGCCTTAGGATTCAGGGATGCACTTGCCGGTCCCAAAGGGGACTGTTCACCTCGAGAGACTCGCCAGTGGCAGCGGATGCAGACGGCCACTGCCCAGTGGGTTCTGCCCTGACTCTGGGCTCAGGGCCTCCTGCCTGTGGACTCTGCCCACACCAGCCTGTGGCCCTTTGCTGAAGCCACTGCAGGACACAGATGAGGTTGGGGTGCACTGCCCATCTCCTTCCCAGGATGGAAGGCACCCCAGGTTCTGAGCTGGTGGGACCAGACGCTGGGCCAACACCCACTTGAACAGACTCGGAGACTCTCAGAAGCACTGAGGTTCCCAGAGAAACACGGGACCAGCCTGGATGCCCTGACGCTCTGCCCTGGGTCCACGTCTGGGGCAGAATGTTCCTGAAGGTGTATCGAGGAGAGGCATGATGCAATCATACCCTGCCAGGCCCGGCCGTGCACAGAAGCCTGTGGGTCACACACTCTCTTGGTGGGGGTGGAGGTGGGGTTACTGAGGAAATTAGCATTCCTCTGCTGGTGACGAGTTCCAAAAATTTTTATTTTATTTTTTTATAGTGAAATCAACTTGAGTGATGAGACATGTGAGCACAGTGTTCTTCTGACCCACATGGGTCTAGGGTTCTGGGGTCTCAGCGTGCTCCTCAACCTGCCTCGCCCTGCTGTGCAGCATGGAGGCCTGGAGCTGGAGGAACACAGTCTGAGAGCCCGGTGGGCTCCCTCCTCTCTGCCCACTCCCTGCAGTCACTGGATGGGCTGGCCTGGGGGCTCCTACATTCCCTTCTTACACATGCTTGCCCTGGAGGGTCTGTGCCTCGTGTAGGGCCCTGATGCCTGCCTGGGGAGACATGTGAGGAAAAGGAGCTGCTGAGGGGTGGTCTGGAGAAGCAGCCGCTGGACTGGGCTCTCAGGCAGAGAAAGGGCGAGGGGGCCTGATGGGACATGGGGGTGAGGGAGTGGGGAGAAGGGGCTGCTGGACTAGGCTCTTAGGCAGGTACAGAGTGTGGGGGCCATGGGGGAGGACACGGGGCAGGAGTGGAAGGAGGGGCTGGCTGTCCAGCTTCGCCAGAACCCGGCTTGACACGCAGGCTGGCTGAGAAGCGCCAGCGAGACTGGTTGAGATCTGGGTCTCCTGGAGCCATGTCTTGCTGGCCCAGTTCCTGGGCTCCAGCTACTCAGGGTTCTTGCTCCATCCTGGTGCCACGCCGCCATTGCCCAGTGGGCCTCCTGGCAGAAGCATCGGAAAATCAAGCCAAAGCCCAGGAGGAAGGAACCAGCACCGTGGGCTCCAGAAGACCCATCAGGACGCTGAACTGTGTCGGTGCTTCTCTGCATCAGTGTTTGTCTCATTCAGCGGCTTGTGTGTGTTATACACGACGCACAGCACAGCGGTTCTGCAGTCGGCGTCATCATTAATGAAAGGGCCTTCTTTATCAACATCAAGGGTGATTTTCCTTGTTGCTTAAGATTTCTTGTGTTATGAGATGATGAGCAATGTTTGCTTCTGTCACCTGCTGGAAACTAGCATTTCTTCTGAAATCAACCCTTGGAAAAGAAAATGGCTCCTATAAATCAGCGCTGCTGTGCCCTGGGCTGGGGGCCTGGCATGTTTTTCGGAGATAATGCTGCTCAGAAACTAGCCCAGCGGATGCATCTCTGTGCCCGCCCAGGACTTGCTCAGTCCTGGCTCCCGCACCCGCCCACCGGTACCCGTTGCCTAGCAACCCAGGATGTTCAGCCCAAGTCTTGAAGGCTGAGTTACAGCAGCAGAGGAATTAAATTAATTTATATCTTCCTGATACAACAACCACCCAGTGAAAACTGTGTCCTTTCCAACATGAACCCAGCTGGTCTCTCCTACCTGGTCCTTCACCAGAATCCATCATTTCAGCAGGCTCACCAACTGCCTGGTTTTGGAAATGAGAAACCTAGCCTGGTATTTACAATTTCAATTCTTTTAAAATCTGGCTTGCTGTTTATATTCCATAGAGAGAGTGTGTTCTTGAATCTCCATCACCCCAGACTTTTGTGTGGAAGTTACACTGCATGTGAAAATGCACTGGTAACACAGCTGAAGAGTTTCCCTGTGGGATACTGCAGTCTTCATCCCTGATTTAAAAACTGCTAGTAGTTCTTCACTCTTGACTCCACCCCTCATTTCCCCAAAGAGACTGTACCACAAAGTAGACATGGAACAACGAACTGGTTCAAAATTGGGAAAGGAGTACATCAAGGCTGTGTATTGTCACCCTGCTTATTTAACTTCTATGCAGAGTACATCATGAGACATGCTGGGCTGGATGAATCACAAGCTGGAATCCGGATTGCCGGGAGAAATATCAATAATCTCAGATATGCAGGTGACACCACCCTTATGGCAGAAAGCGGAAGGGAACTAAAGAGCCTCTTGATGAAAGGGAAAGTGGAGAGTGAAAAAGCTGGCTTAAAGCTCAACATTCAGAAAATTAAGATCATGGCATCCAGTCCCCAGTCACACTTTATGGCAAATAGATGGGGAAACAATGGAAACAGTGAGAGACTATTTGCCTGGGCTCCAAAATCACTGCAGATGGTGACTGCAGCCATGAAATTAAAAAACGCTTGCTCCTTGGAAGAAAAGCTATGACCAACCTAGACAGCATATTAAAAAGCAGAGACATTTCTTTGCTAACAAAGGTCCGTCTAGTCAAAGCTATGGTTTTTCCAGTAATCATGTATGGATGTGAGATTTGGACCATAAAGAAAGCTGAGTGCTGAAGAATTGATGCTTTTGAATCGTGGTGTTGGAGAAGACTCTTGAGAGTCCCTTGGATGGAAAGGAGGTTAAACCAGTCTATCTTAAAGGAAATCAGTCCTGAATATTCACTGGAAGGACTGATGCTGAAGCTAAAGCTATTAAAAAGACTCTGATTCTGGGAAAGTTTGAAGGTAGAAGGAGAAGGGGATGACAGAGGATAAGAAGGTTGGATGGCATCACTGACTCAATGGACATGAGTTTGAGCAAGCTCTGGGAGTTGGTGATGGACGGGGAAGCCTGGCATGCTGTAGTCCATGGGGTCACAAAGAATAGGACACAACTGAGTGATTGAACAAAGTAGGTGATGAGGTTTCTTCTCTGTAAAGTTGAGGAAATATTGCCCTAATCCAATGTAAGGAAAATGCACCACAAGTTATCTTCAGTCTCTCTCTGTCTATAGAAAGGAATAAAATCCACAGTTCCTTATAGTATAAATAGCATGAGAACCCTGAAGCGGTGAGAGTGTTGTGGTGGTTTTGATGTGACCTCTCAGCCCCGCACTGTCTGCAGGCGGAGTTGCAGAGAGAGGATGTGCTGACTCCCAGCCCTCAACTTGGCTGTAGGACCTGGGAAGTCACTTTGCTTTGTAGGAGTTTATTTTATCATCTTAATCCTCGGGGGTATTATGAGGACAACGTGAAATAAGATGAAAAAGTCCTAGCAAAGGTTTGGATAAATGTTTGTTTAAACAGTTATAAAAAATTAAAGTGATTAAAAACTCCACTAATACTTGCTTCTTCACAGCTAATCAAAACATTTAGCTCTAAGACACAAGTTCAATACTAAGCAGCTAGGACACGGGGAGCAGTTGTGGGGTGTTCAGGTGGGGGTCTCACATGTAGAACAATTTTAACTTGATAGACTTGATATTTTCATCTCTTTAACTCCATGCTTCGGAGGAGAAGTGACTGGGGACAGCTGTCCATAAGTCAGGAGCCTTCCAGGAGGCTCCTGGTGGCCATGCACACGTTTCCCGTTCGTTGTTTGGTTATGATCAGTGTCAGTCTGTCAGTACCAGTACGGGGTCTCACGATCCACTTCATTCCACTAAATGCCGACAGGTCAGAAGGTAGCACAGCTTCTTAACACTGCCTGTCCCCACAAGGGGAACAACAGGACTCAAAGCCCAAAGAGGGGCTGTGACGTGGCCATGAGGCTCCCTCTCCAGGGCAGGATGGGCCAGACTTCAGGTGTTCACCTGTCAGTCAATTTACAAACCACCTGCGCTGGGTATGTGGCTCATCTGGCGAAGATGTGAACCCAAGCTCATTTAGAGTCTCCCCAACAGTGACAAACCCTCTCAGAATGGAGCCCCTTCAAGGACCCCCAGCTGCAATGCTGACTGTGGATATGGAGCATCAAGCCTTCCAAACAGGAGTGGGGTTGGTGGCTAGTGACACCCTGGGGGAGTGTGGCGACCCCTTGGCAGATGGGTCAGGACAGCCCAGCACACACTCCCCTCTATGGAGGAGACGAAGACCGGCCGGGACACACGGGGACATCCAGCCCGAGTCTCCCTAACCAGAAAAACCCGCCCTCCTCTGCCTGGACTCCGCTTCCCACTCCCCTTCTGCCCCTCTCTGAATCTTCCCACTCCCCTTCCTACCCCTCTCTGAATCTCTGGGAACTGAGCAAACCTTCCGAGTCCTCTGGCTAAACCCACCCATCACTGCTCCATCACTAAAGCTTCGAGAAAACAGCGTTCCTCAGAATTCACCTGCCACATCCAGCCCTCGCACCCTCAAGACAGTTCAGGTACACTCATGGGAGAGTCAGACATTGCTTCAGGCTGGTAAAGGGTACAGACACATTTGCACAGCATTTTGCGGAAAACTTTAGGGTTTCATTAACTCTCGGAAACTGAGCCATTATCCACCAGCCAACAAACACCCTGTGTCTAAATGCATCTGGTTAAACCATGGATCTGCCATTTTAAAAGGTCAAAGCCAGTGAAATATCAGGCACTGCATCTCCTTAAACAGACTAAAAGGAGAGAAATATATTAGAATAACTTCCATCTGAAATCGGAAAATGCAGTAAGTTTTTATTTTCACTGAGGGAAAACACTCAGTTATTCAGAATACTAGCCCAACCTAAATGACTACACTACTAACCAGTTTTTTGTTTTTTTTTTTTAAATGTATATTTCCAAACACACTGCAGGAAAAACACAGAGGTCTTGTGAAGACAGAGAACAGACACAATTACAGGAGCGGTCGCTTTCATCACTTGTCTGCATCAACTTTATGAGCTGTAGACATGTGCGTTCCCTTCACAACGGGACTAATGAGGAAAATAACCGAGACATAGCGCCTGCGACTGCAGCTCTGTTTTGCTTCCGTGAAGACATGCTTGGAAAACAAGAAAGTCTTTCAGGATGAGGGCGTGGGGGCTGGGGAGGGGGCTGGAGTACTTCACCGAGGAAAATAAACTTTGCCGTAGAAGAGGAGAAATACGGCTAGCAACCTGAAATGAAGAGAAAGCACCTGCATGAAAGATGCCATTTTTTAGTAAATATCAGATCTCAGTTTGTCAGATCTCAGTTTGTCTCGAAGCTGGCTGAAAGTATGTTTGCAAGGATCCATCTGTTTTATCAGAAGTGAAAGCTTGCCATCAGCTTGTCCTGTTAGTATTCAAAATAGATCTTAAAGCTACTAATTAAGGGGATAAACCCATGTTTCTAGGAGGCAGGGTGCAGACTAACCGGCTGGAATACTTATCTCATTACATTTCTTCTCTTCTAGTTTGCAGCCCACACGAGACCTCGGAGCAATGCTTAGAACAGGACGGGGTGGGGAGGGAGTGTCTAACCCAGTTTTCTCTGCAGCTATTTCTATGGTGTCCGACCAGGGACCATGGGTATGGATTATGACTGTAACTTGAGAACAATCCTTTGGACTTGGACCTTTTAAAAATGTAAATAAGCAAGATGAGTAAAATAGGATAAAAACACAGAGATGCCCATGCTAACATACGTGATCTGCTCAATACGGGGTGCCCTTAAGAATTCTGCAGCTCCCCTCAGACCTGGGACTCTTACCACATCACCTGAAGCTCAGAGGGAACAAGGGCAGGGGGCCTGTAACACCGAGGGTCTGCAGGCCGGTGGGCGGGGGAAGCCTGGAGCCTGGATGGGCGGACTCAGGCCGGAGCCTGACCCCGGGCTACTGCCTAGGCTTCTTGGGTCGACGGCAAACCCCGGGCTTGTCAATGGATCCCACTGAAGTTCACGTACAGAGACAGCTGCTATCTGGCACTGATCAAGCACAGATGTTAGACGATTCATCAACAATCTATGTCACTTTATTTTTTAATAAATGAAGTTTGTGTTTCTGTGCCCACGCTTTTTTTTTAAGTTGAAAAGCTTACTTTGCTGCAGAAAGGTGATCCTTGTCATAGTCATTTTTAAAAGCAATTTTATGATTAAACCAGGCACTTCTGAAATTACACTGTAACAACCCTGAGTTCTGTATTTGCAAGCAACAAGAACAGGCGCCCAAGTCAGTTCTGAACAGTCCTGTGCTGCCTGGAAAGCACTGCGGTAGCACCCACAGGGCGCTACTCATTTAGTGAGACTGACAGACCCTCGGTCATATTTAAAAGGGAAAATGAGCAGAAGCAGTGTTGGCAGCGTGTAAGGAGGTGGAGGCTGGAGTGTGGAGATGCTTCTCTGACCTGCGACGCCGTCTGCGATCAGGAGACCGTCCTCAGGGTCAGCAGGCGCTTCACACGGGCCTTCTGCAAAGTGGGGAAGGCTTCCTAACTGCACAAGGCCGAGAGCCTGCAGCTCTCTCAGGGATGAGCTTGTTCCAAAACCAATGAGGAGGTCTCTTCTCAACGACATGCAAAACGGTAGCAGAAACTTCATCCAGGAAAATAGCTGGAAAAACCTACAGGTCAGGAGCAGGGGTCCGTCAGAACAAAGCAGGGGATCGATGGCTGGGTTAGGAGTCGACATCGCGAGCCAGAGCTTTCCCGTGGGAGGGGCTGTGGATCTGGTCCCCAGGTAGACCTCCAACCGCACACATGGCCCTCAGAGGGGCCGGTAAGGCCACTGTCCCCCGGGTGCTCAGGTCAGCCAGGTTCACGTGTGTTCGGCGAGAAATGACAAAGAAGAGGAGCTTTGCTACAGGGAAGGTGCACAGTGCTCCGAACACTTGGTGACGACCCTTAGGCTGCAGGTCTGAGTGCTCCCCTGAGGAGGTGACCTTTCACCCCAGAAGAAATGGGTTTCTGGGCCTCAGCGGGTGGGAGGCCTGGGGGGCTCTGAGGAGGGGAGCTGGGCTGATCCAAAAAGAAAGAATCCAGCCACCTAGGCGAAGCCCAGGAAGAAGCAAATGGGAGGGGCGGTCTCTGAGAAGGACTGAAGGAGCCAGGACTAGGACCACTGGGGTCGCCCTGTCCATGCACGCGCTCCCTGACTCTGCTCTCCCTAGCCTGGGGTCCAGCGACCGAGCTGCTGGCCACTGTTATCTGGACATGGAGCCCCAAAGCCGGGGCTCCACGGGCCCCCCACCTGCACTCCACATCCAGGGCCCCGAGGTCAGTCCTCCCAGGACTCAGACGATGCGCTGGAGGCCAGGAAGCAGGTGGGACCACGGCTCTTCCCGGAGGCCTGAGGGCACTCATGGCAGCCTCAGGCCCGGCAGTGTCCCTCCTAAAGACCAGAGGGCCCAGGGCACCCCCGGCCACACCTCCAGCCTGGCCCCGAGCCCTCCCTGCAGGTGCCGCTGCCCAGGCTCGCCAGTTGCTGTGGGCTGGACCCAGCAGGGTGTGGGCGAGGGCAGGAATGCCAGGGCGGTGGGACCAGCACACTCAGGAAGGTGGACTCAGCTTCCCCAGGGTGGGGCCGGCCTAGTGGTCTCAGAGGCCCTGAGCCCTGGGCTGTGGGCAGGTGAGGCGGCCTTGGGGCCTGAGGCAGGACTTGGCCTCTGACTCAGCCATGGCTTCTCCACCCCGCTATCTCCAGGTTCTGAGCTGCACCCGAGACAGAAAACTCTACCCCAGTTGGAACACAGACCAGAGAACTCGTGGAATAAAAGCAGGGCATTTAATGGCGTGCCTGCAAAGGCTTCATTGCTTCCTGCTCACCCCCTGCGACAGAGCTCAGAGATGTGTGGGCATTTTGAGAAAAACCTACTTTCCTAGAAATAAACACTCACCTCAGCAAATCCCTACCACCCACTACAACGCAAGCCCGTGTCTGTGCTGTTGGCTCACTCCTAGCCTTTAGACACACTTCAGGATGAGAGGCTCCAGCGTATCTGAAAATGTCAACATTTCACTGGGAGGGACATCGTGCTCGGCCCAGGGCGGAATCTGCGGCAGGGTGGACGCTGTTCTTTGAAGAGCCAGGCTGCCTTCCCAGAGGGTGATGTCCTACGTAGTCTCCACTGACACGCGTCACTGGCGTGGACAGCCGGCTTGTGCGGAGCCGTGACCCCTCCCCGGCCAGTGTCCTGTTGTTTGGAAACTTCGTGGTTCTGTCTTTCTTGGAGCAGCCTGTGAATGGGGCCACCTCCGCTCTGGCCTCCAGCCGAGCCCCACCGCCACCGTGTGCCTTGTCCACCCGCACCGCACGCCTCGCTCCCTGCATCTGGCTGGCTGTGCGTGCACACATCCAAATTCCAAGACACACAAAAACTCCAAAGACAAAAATATCTTAATGCATTCGAATATCCAGTTTCTATGGAGACAGAAATCAAAGTGAACTAATGAGAGGGGTTTAAAATGTTTTTTTTTTTTTTAATACTTCTAGCCTGATGCTTTACATTTCTGGAGTGTGTTGAAATGCCCAGGAGCTGGTTATTATTCCAAACACACTTTGCTAAAAGGCAACCCCGCATTCTAATGAGATTTGTTGATGACAGCTCATTTTCATTGCTGCGCTCTCGCTGACCCTTACAAATGCTTTGATTACACAGTAAGGTGGCAATTTTGAAACTTCTGGGCTCTGAGAAACTCTCTGATCCTTCTCACACCCAGACCCAGGGCGGGGCTGGTCAGCATGGGGCCGTGGGCACAGATTCAATGTGCTGCTTCTTTCAAGGGACCCCAGGAGATGTTTTGTAAGGTGTCACCAAATTCAGTTTGCAGATGACTGCACTTCGGATGAGCCACCTAATTTCTGGGCCTTTTGCTCAGAATACAAGACTGTCAAAATACGTGCACACAGCCTGGCACACGGTCCATTTTGTCACTTGTGTTCCAGAGGAATTACAGACTGACCTTGACAATAACCTAGTTAGAAAAGTAAATTCCATTATGGCCTGTGTTGCTCTTGAAGATGTCTGCAGGACACACACGAGAGATGGCCTTCTGTGCTCAGAGAAAACTGTGATGGAGGGAAAGACTGTCTCTCGGAGATTGCTGCCCAAGGTTCTCCAGGGAGCTGACCCATTGCATGGCTGAACTCCAGCCCCCGTTTCCTGAGCTCAGCAGGGCACCCCACGCCGCCCCTGGAATGGCTGCACCGCAACACCCGAGCACGTCTTCCTCTGCGCAGACTCCCCTTCTGCCTGTGTCTCTCCGCATCTGACCTACTTCCTAGGCTCCACGCACATCCTTGGAACTGGTCTTTGCTCCAAACAGTGGGTTCCTCGTGCCTCTCTCACCTCTGTGACTTGAACCCACACACAGCGCCTGGCAGACTTTGAATCTTCACCATCTGAGGTAAGTACGATCTGCATCCGTGGATAACAGATCCCCTGGCACCAAAACGTGGTCCTGCACCTTCACAGGGGCTGCACCCCTGGAGCGGGTCGGGGGTGTGCCCTCAGCCCCACTGTGCTGGGGAATCGGCTTTCAGGTTTACAAGTTCCCAGGTGACTCACGGGCCCCAAGCTGGGGCCCGATGCAGAGACCCAATTGCAGAGACGTTGCCACCAGCTATGAGTCCGTGCGCACAAGGGCTGGCCTCAGCCTGTCTCCATGCATCACATGCCCGCCCACAGCAGGGAAACTGACCCCAGATCCTGCATGTTGCCAACTGTGTCAGAGCAGAGATGACATGAAGGAAGGAAGCCTCCCTCTCGCCGAGCCCCTCCCAGGCTGGTGCCAGTCTCCTGGATCTTCGGGCTGAGGCTGCATCCCTAACTCATGGGTTAAGGATGCATCCCCAATATCCCTAACTCATGGGCTGGTTCCTGTGGAGCTGGGAAGGTGTCAGCTTGGTGGATGCAGGGCTCACACTCTGCCCTGGGTGCAGGGCCAGCTGCTGTGTGCGGTGTGAGCAGGTGGGCCGGGTGGTGAGGCCTTCTTGACTGTGCAGGATGGCCCCCCCCATGAGAGCACAGCTGCGCCTGTGTCTGCCTGGAAGGTGGGCCAGGAGCCCTTGCATGGGCCAGAACCGGGGCACACCCCTCAGACCCTCTCGTCTGTACTCCTGCCAAGGCTGCTGCTCTGCGATGCCACCAGAACAGGGGACAAGGCTGACGCAGGCCTGTGGATACTAACACCCTCCCAAGTCACAAAGCCCAGAGCCAGAATTCGACAACAGGGGTGGGGAGGTGCCATGGAGGGGCCTGAAAAAGATGAGCCTCATCTCAAGTTGGGTGTCCGTGACGTGTATGCCGGGAGATAGGCACTGTTTTAGAATAAATGCCCAAATCTGGTTTTTCCCTTTGACTGGGATTAAGAGAAGGGCTTCTCCAATGGCTCAAGTGGGAAAGAACCTGCCTGCAATGCCAGAGACACAGGAGATGCAGGTTTGATCCCTGGGTTGGGAAGATTCCTTGGAGAAGGGAATGGCAACCCACTCCAGTATTCTTGCCTGAAGAATTCTGTGGATGGAGGAACCTTGCAGACTACAGTCCATGGGGTCACAAAGAGTTGGACACGACTGAGCTACTAACACAAACATTGTTACTAAATCAGGAAAACATAATCTAGAAAGGACTTTCTAATCTAGAAAGGACTCAAATGTCCCACCTTCCCCCCACACTCCTGATGCAGGGGATGCTATCAGGGTAGATAGCCCTTGATGAAGGGTGAGACCATTGGGTGGACTGAGCTGGAATGGGGCCCCCCAGCCTGAATCTCTCTGGGAGCTGCCTCTTCGCATATGCAATGATGACCTTAATCACAAGTACCTTGCCAGGTGATTGAAAAAATTAAATGACATGGAAACCAGTGGCTATGCACTGACTAAGTGATGAGAAGCACAGAAGATGGACCGACATGTGTGTGCAAAGGTCAAGATGGTGAGCAAGCAGAACACTGGCAGGAAGGCTTTTTTTTTTTTAAATAATAAATAGGACCTGTGTTACTCAAGAAACTTTAAAAACTGCCATGGAAATCAACGAGAAGTAAATGGTCTGGAATTCATGATGATGGGGACTTTCAAGTTCACAATCTGAAGGTGTGATGAGTTTTCAAACATAGATGGTATGCATGTAAATTCATCAGTACTTTAACTTAAAAATTACAAGAACATGTTTACTAAGCAGTTTAAAAAGGATTGCTTATTACAGCACTTCTTTTAAAATAACAAAGAATTATTTTTTTGTACAAGTTCTAACTCTCAAGTAGTTGTTCAAATCGCATTTTTCTGTCTCTCAGGCTTTTGAGTATAAAGAGAAACAAATATCAGAAGCGAGTTTTTCTCTGCCGCTCAGCTGCGGCGACAGCTGGCATCCTTGCGCATCCATTCTGTAGCATTTTTCTCGTCCCAGAATACTTGCACATCCATTATTGAGAACTGCGACGTCAGATAATTACAGGGCAGAGGACTGCAGAAGGAAGACCAAGTTTGGAAGGAAGTGGGGGCTGCGAGGGGACGTGAGGAAGGGCCCCAGGTGGCTGCGGTCAACACAGAGGAGACTAGTGACCGCCTGCGGGCCCCCAGCCTAGGACCGGTCTGGTCCCTGTCAGCCGCGCTCCACACCCTCCATCCCCCGCCACCCCCAGTCAATGGCGCTCCTTGCTCCCCACCCCCCTCCGCGCCACCGAGTGAGCCAAGCTCCGCTCTCCTCAATCAAACCCCGCCTCCATCAGCTAAGCCCCGCCCCATAAGTAGGGCTCCACCCTCATGCCCCACCCCCCGCCACCGCATGTGAGCCAAGCTCCGCTCTGCCTCAATCAAACCCTGCCTCCGTAAGCCAAGCCCCGCCCGTATTAGCCATACTCCGCCCCGTCAGCCAAGGCCCACCCCTATCAGCCGCGCTCCACCCTCCCCCCCACCCCGGCACTGCACGTGAGCCAAGCTCCGCTCTGCCTCAATCCAACTCCGCCTCCTTAAGCTAAGCTCCACCCCGTCATCCAAGCCCCGCCCTGTCAGCTAAGCCCCACCCCCATCAGCCATGCTCCGCCCCTGTCAGCCAAGCTCTGAGACGCGCTTCAGGAACAGGTCCTTCTTTCCACAAGATTTCACAGGAGGCTAGGCCACGCTCACTGATCCAGCCTTGAGATCAGCCTTCAGAGCAAGGAGGGATCCTGGTTCTGACGGCCCACCTGGTGATCCCGTTTCTAACTGTGGCTCTAGGGAGCCTGGGAGCTGATGAGACTGCACAGTCTCAGCCCCCCTGACCCGGCCCATATCAGACAGGTTACATAGGCAGCCCCCGGTGAGGACCACACTTGGGCACAACTGGAGATTCCCCAGGGGCCAACCTAGGCTTGGCCCGGACTGAGAACAGAGCTGTGGAGTCAGGTTACCATGGAGTCGAGCCAGTCATCCTGGGTGAGCCTTAGAAGGAAACAAGGCAGGATGATGGTCAGGACCAGAAAAGCAGGGAGGCCCCCTGCCCGGGGGTGTTTGGGTCACCCTGCTTATTTAACTTATATGCAGAGTACATCATGTGAAATGTTGGGCTGGATGAAGCAGAGGCTGGAATCAGGATTGCTGGGAGAAATATCAATAACCTCAGATATGCCAATGATACCATCCTAATGACAGAAAGCAAAGAGGAACTAAAGAGCCTCTTGATGAAGGTGAAAGAGGAGACTGAAAGGGTTGGCTTAAAACTCAACATTCAAAAAACAAAGATCATGGCATCTGGTTCCATCACTTTATGGCAAATAGATGGGGAAAATGGAAACAGTGACAGACTTTATTTTCCTGGGCTCCAAAATCACTGCAGACTGTGCCTGAAGACATGAAATTAAAAGACGCTTGCTCCTTGGAAGAAAAGCTATGACAAACCTAGAGAGCATATTAAGAAGCAGACACATCACCTTGCTGACAAAGGTTCATTTAGTCAAAGCTACAATTTTTCCAGTAGTCATGTACAGATGTGAGAGTTGGACCATAAAGAAGGCTGAGTGCTGAAGAATTGATGCTTTTGAATGGTGGTGCTGGAGAAGACTCTTGAGAGTTCCCTGGACTGCAAGGAGATCAAACCAGTCAATCCTAAAGGAGATCAGTCCTGAATATTCATTGGAAGGACTGATGCTGAAACTGAAGCTCCGATACTTTGGCCACCTGATGTGAAGAACTGACTCATTGGAAAAGACCCTGATGCTGGGAAAGATCGAAGGCAGGAGGATAAGGGGATGACAGAGGACCAGAAGGTTGGATGGCATCACTGACTCAATGGACATGAGTTTGAGCAAGCTCCAGGACATGGTGTGCTGGAGTCTATGGGGTCACAAAGAGCTGGACACAACAACAACTATGTGTGGCCTCATAAGACAACGGCACTGTGTTCAATTTACACATCGGCTTCTGAAGGAGAATGTGCGCTTCACTGGGAACAGACAGTGCTCTGAACAGCCAGACCCACCAGTGTTTGATGTTTAGCTGACATTCGAGGGACGACTGAAAAGTGCACAAAAGGGGGCGCACCGTCTGGAGTCAGGGTCAGGGCTGAAATCCAGGCCCATCGCTTCCTCACTATCTGTCGAACGCTTTCTCAGGGTTATCAGGGCAGCGCACTGACGTTTAAACGTAGTGATGGGAACAGAAAGCTGAATCTCTACGTGGAAAATAGGTTTAAAAAGAATAGCAAAGAATGGTCCAAGTTTCTGAGATGGCTACCTGAAGTTTATGCATTTGAGTTTATTTAGTGATATTTTCTGGGGCTTCTCCAGTGGCTTAGCAGTAAAGAATCTGCCTGCCAAAGCAGATGTGGGTTTGATCCTTGGGTTGGGAAGATCCCCTGGAGGAGGAAATGGCAACCCACTCCAGTGTTCTTGCCTGGGAAATCCCATGGACAGAGGAGCCTGGCAGGCTACAGTCCATGGGGTTGAAAAGAGTCAGATACAACTTAGTAACTAAACAACTGCAAGTCATATTTTCTTTGGCATTTATTTGGGTGTATAAGTCCCAACTGCTGGTGGTGGGACTTATGGACATGAGTTTGAGCAAGCTCCAGGAGATGGTGTGCTGGAGTCTATGGGGTCACAAAGAGTTGGACACAACAGCAACTATGTGTGGCTATGAAAAAGTGCTGAGGCTGGTTGGGAGTAAGTATCTGAGAAAAGAAGGGACTGTGGTTAATACAACTCTAAGTTATGGGATCATAAGCCTGAAAAAATGAGAAGAAAAGATTGGCTGATGATGTGAAGGACTCCTCAGAGTGTCCCACGAGGGGTCCATCTTTCTAATCCAAGAAAGGGTGTCAAGTCCACCACGGAAATGGCACCAGAGGAGAGGTGTCAAACAGAGGAGGTTAGGAAGGCCTTGAATGTGAAAGTGTCTCCAGTAACAGGAAAACCCTTGCAGTTTCAAGTGGAGGAGGTGATAGCATTGCTAGCAATGAAGAACAGAGTGTAGGCGTCCGTTTATCTGGGCTTGGCTAAGTCCACTGTCAGGCTGTGGGAGTTACACGGATCCTGAACACCTTGGGGTGGGGACATGCTCTCTCCACCACAAAAGCAGTGTGATCAGGAGGATCAGAACACTGGAAAAGCCACACAACTGTCAGAAGTGCGTCAACCACAAGGCTGAAGCCACAGCTCTGTTTGTTTTGTTATAGAGCCAAGAGTGCAGTTTTTAAAAACCAATCATTTCCACTTCTGAATAATGTGACCCTGAACATTTTGGTCATGCCAGCTCGATGTTGCAGAAAAAGACTCAGTGATGTGAAAAGATAACCCTGAAACATGAAGCTAAAAGAGTAGAAATAAAGAATGATGTTTGATGCCATAATTAACCTTGTGTGGGAGGGAGCAAGGAGAGGAAACATAAATAGGGCCATCTTTGGGGGGAAGGACTGTATCTTTTCGTGTTCATCTGTGATGTTTAAACTTTCTATGGTGATTATGAATTACTTTTGCAACATGAAAAAGGTTGTTATTTTTAAAGCATATGTTTGAGCTACTCAGTATTAACCCAGTATTATCTGTACTATTAAAATGATAATATAATTAATGGTTGTCTAGCAAAGACCAAATATTAAGTGAATGATCAATGAAGTTAATTGAAACCTCAGTGAGAAGAGTAACTTCCACCGATGTATGTGTTTACTTTCAAAATCTTACTTATGGAAAAAGGCTTAAGCACAGCTGCCTGATAAAAATCACTAGAGGCCAGATAATCTAGGGGAGAGGCACAATCCTAATGGCTGAACTGATCAATAGTGTGAGGATCTAGGCATGGATAAGACAGCCCTTCGGCTAAGTTGAGGAAAAGCCACCTATCACTCTGTCCCTGTTTGGTGCCTGGACAGTCCCCACGAGAACTGAATGAATGAGTGAAGCCCACTTTTACTCTGTGTTATCAACCCTGAATATTCACT
The DNA here is from genome assembly GCF_019923935.1 of Bubalus bubalis. Classification (NCBI taxonomy): domain Eukaryota; kingdom Metazoa; phylum Chordata; class Mammalia; order Artiodactyla; family Bovidae; genus Bubalus; species Bubalus bubalis. The sequence continues at coordinate 43,890,864 of NC_059157.1, forward strand.
GGAAGGACTGATGCTGAAGCTCAAGCTCCAATATTTTGGCCATCTGATGTGAAGAGCTGACTCATTGGAAAAGACCCTGATGCTGGGAAAAACTGAGGGCAAGAGGAGAAAGGGGCAACAGAGGATGAGATGGTTGGATGGCATCACTGACTCAATGGACATGAGTTTGAGCAAACTCCAGGAGATAGTGAAGGACAGGGAAGCCTGGCATGCAGCAGTTCATGGGGTTGCAAAGAGTTGGACATGACTGAACAACAGCAACAATAAACTTGGAAAACAAATTTCCTTTATAACAGTGACACTTATTGAAAGATGAGGCTGAAGACACTTGTGTTATTTAAAGCACAGACATGAGTAAGGTATAATTTTATGCACTCATGTAATACAATGATAAATAGTATGTCCATAATTAAATCTCTAGAATCTACGAAAACTTAGAATGCATTTTAATGAAGAGATTAGCACTAGATAAACACTGTACACCAATTATATCAACACTTCTCTTCAAACATTACTTCTTTGAAATTGTGTTTCTTTGAGCTTGATTTTTATCCTCGGATTACATTTCTAATATGAAAGCTTCCTTTCGGCAGCTCTTACATACTTGAACTGGAACTGCTGACTTTTCATTTTTCTGAGTAAGTACCAACCATTTGGCCAGAAATTCCCGGAGTGGGGAAGGTCTTTGTGCAGGCATAGGTCCTTTTACGTTGGGTTTGTTTTTTAAAAGCTATTTCAGAAGTTACTCCTCCAACCTGGGCATAAAAGTAGCAGTTTAAAATGTGTGGTTAAATGAATGGTTGTCAAAGTATGTGTTATAAAACAGCTCTGTGAACACCAGTGAACTCCTCAGAGATGAACCCAGAGTTAAAAGTGGGCTTTACTCATTCAACCAGTTCCATGGGGACTGTCCAGGTGCCAAACAAGGAGAGAGTGGCAGGTGGCTTTTCCTCCACTTAGCTGAAGGGCTGTCTTATCCATGCCGAGACCCTCACTGGAAGTGGAGAGGCGCTGGCCCCTGGTCTGCAGAAGCTGGTTGTGGGCAACCGTGCCCCGCCTGCTGTGGACGGGGTGACGGAAGTGAGGGGTGAGGGCGTGAGGGTCTCGGGCCGCACTCATGACCCCCTGGAGCAGCACCACCAACAGTCACCGGCAGGGCACTCTGGGTTGGGCAGGCTGCCGTCAGAACAGCCCTCAAGTCTCTGTTTCTGCAAACACCCCTGTTCTATCGTACATGATTCTCACAGCGAGTGCTTGCCTTCCAGCTGACAGATCTCCGTCATCCCCATGGCACGTGAAGAGCTCCCGGCCACTTCTGCACTGGAGTGGTGGGGGTGGGCAGCCCGTTCGTGGAGAAGGGCCTATGAGCCACCTGGGCTTCTGCATACATCCTTGACAAGTTTGCTTTAATGCGACGCTCAGCATATACAGTACTTTCTCGTGTGAGTCCATTTCAGAGTTAGGCTCAACTGACATTATGGCACAGACTTTAATGGTATGTTAAAACAGAGACTGAACTCAAAGGAGGCCAATTCAATTACAGCCTAACTTGGGACCGTGTTTGTAATTTATACATTTGGTGGAAGTTGTCCTAGGGCCTCTTACTTTAACCAACTTTTTCCCACCTTTCATTAAGAGAGGTGAACCCCAACACTCTACTTCCTAGAAGGACAAGAGGTGAGAGGGGCTGAGAGCAGAGGCTGGAGCCAGGCGGCTCGTCCCGGCTCGCTCTGCCATCCTCTGGGTCTGCCCTTACCACTCCACTAACCTCCATTGCCTGCTTGAACTGGGAACAGTGACAGGTGTATTCTAGCTGATAAGTAAGTCAAAATCTCTAAAGCACTGCCCTGCACACAGCGGATACTCTAACACCAAAATATTATCACCTTAAAAAAACTGGGTTCATTTCTCAGCCATAAAAAAGAATGAAATAATGCCATTTGCACAACATGGATGGACCTAGAGATTATCATACCAAGTGCAGTAAGTCAGAAAGACAAATACCACACGGTATCACTTATACTGTATATGGCATCTAATATGACACAAGTGGACACATTTACCAAACAGAAACTGACTCACAGACACAGAAAGCACACTAATGGTTACCAGAGTGTGTGGGAAGGATGAATTAGGAACTGGGGTTAAACTACACAAAATACTATGCGTAAAATAGATGACCAACAAGAACCTACCATACAGCACAAGGAGCTATACTCAATTTTTGTAAAAACCTGTAAGGGAACACAATCTGAAAAATAGATGTATATGTATGTACACTTGAAACTAACAGCCCTGTAGATGAATTCTGCTTCCACAAACAACAAACAAAATTGGACTCGGGCGCACCGCCTAGTAACGCGCACAGGAAGCGGTGCACAGCCACACAAACCCCCAGCTCCTCCCCAGCCCCCGGCACCGCCCAGAGCCCACAGCACACCGTCCAAGGGGCCTGCACACACTCCTCGGAACCCAGAGGGCAGACAGGCAGGTGCGTGGGGTCAGGAATTCAACCTGTGCTTTATTTCCACACTCAGTCCAGCTCCCACCATTCTCTGCTGTGATGGCCGCAATATTTGTCTAGAACAAAGAGTAGGGCCATGTGCCTGGAAACATGCAGGGTTTGGAACTGAGAATCAGAGAAGCCTTTGAATCTCAGCCCAGCAAGCAATGACTGTGTGATGCGGAAAAAGTGACTGAGCCTCTCTGAGCCCAGGTGAGTCCCTAAGCGCCTGCTCCCCCTGCCCCCACCTCTCTGCACCCAGGCAGGTCCCCAGCCCCGGGGACAGCTGCCTGGGACCGTCCCTCATGAGGTGCCTGGCTGGGCCCCCACCTAAACTCTACTCTGACCACACACTCCGTGTGGCCTCTGCTTCATCCTTTTCATCCCAGTTCCCGATCATGCCCTACCTGGTAAATAGTTCCTGAAGACGAAGCCACTGAGTTGGGGGCTAGCTAGCTCAGATAATGACTTTCCATTTCTCTCACTTGCTCTCATCCAAGCCCAAACAGAAGCTGGTATTTCTTCATAAACAAGAACTACTTTTAGATGGCCAACCATATTTTAACGAAACATTCCTTCTTTCATGTTTATGTTTCATGTAAGTGATGCTATTTCTAATGAAGAATATTGATTAATATCAGGGTATCTGTATTAGACCCCATTTGAATTCCAGCTCCATCCTGCTCAGGAAACAGTTGTGAGCCACAGTTGCCATGGCAACGAGCATCATGTTTTTAGCAAATGCTCCTGCCTTCCCCTCTGTGAACCTCATTGTCTCCAGTCTGCAGATGCAAAGTGATTTTCTCAGGAAGCTCATGGTGGGAGAGGTCAAATACCACCCTTGAGAAAAGATCCATGAGTGTGTTGCCCTGTTTCTGCTCCCCTGTGCAAAATATTTCCTCTTTTGTTGCTAGTTTCCCTACAATATTTTCGAGATAGTTAATTCTTTTTAAAAATAAAAACTGTGTGGTGGAAAATGAGTGGTGAGTCAGCCCCTATGTATGTGCAGTGGGTCTTCTCACAAGCCACAGCTCTTTGGGTCTTGGTTGGTTAAATCAAACCAAGAATTTGAAAACGGCTCCTGGTGGGGGAACTGGTGAGCTGGTTCGGAAAAGCCACTGTGACTGGCTGCATGTGTTAGCCCTCAGTGACACAGGCCAGGAAGGCTCTGCGGGCTGCAGCCAGGAGTCAGGGTCGCTGAGTCACCGCCCTGAGGAGCTGGGGTCCATAGGAGGCCTGTCTCCAGAGCTGCGCATTTCCCAGTATGCAGCCCTGCCTCCCCCCAGTCACGCGGAGAGCAGGACCTCGGCCTCGGAGGTGGAACAACGTCAGCGGCAGCTCCCTGCAGAGTGGCCTCTGGGGACAAAACAAACATTTGAGATGGACACGGTTGCAATATGGCAAGTCCTGCGCACGTGGAAGAGGTTATGTCATCCACTTGTGGCAAAAATATTTATCTTTACTGTATAAGCTGGGCTTATATTTACCAAAACAGTTGGTGGAGGTGAAGTAGGCTTTCCTTACACAGTCAGGGACCAGGGGAAGGAGCGGAAAGCCCCCATGGCACCTGAGGACCCTAGGAAGTGAGATCCTCACACACCTGCTCAGAGGCAGGCTGGAACGGCACTTCACACGCACAGTGTCCCAGACTTCCCTGGCGTGACCACAACTACCGAGCCTGGGGCCGCCGCTCCTGAAGCCCGCATGCCTAGAGCCCGCGCTCGGCACAAGGGAGGCCACCGTAATGAGAGGCTCGTGCATCGCAACTAGAGAGCAGCCCCCGCTCACCACAACTAGAGAGCCGAAGACCCAGTGCAGCGAACAGTGATAATACTCTACTAATAAACTGTGTTCTTAGGCCATAGAGCAGGGGGATTTGACTTCCCAGTATTAGGGCCAATGAGTATTAATGCCAACTTTGGAGTTTATAAAGCAGTTGCTCACTGATCATCTCCTTTAAGACAGGTATTGTTAGGAAAGGAACAATACCTGGTTACCATTCACCCTGAGGTCATGATAGGTGCACAGTCCCCAGTGCAAGGAACTTGAGTAAGCCTTACAGCAAACGTGGGAAATCTGGGGTGAAAACGCCAGCATGCTGACCTGAAATATGGTGTCTGTTGACTAAACAAGAAACCAGGTTAGCAATGCACCAGTCTCCATCACAAACGGCCAAGACATCCCAAAAGCAGGAAGAGGGGTTGCAGTGGCTGCCACGATGTTGGCAAAAATGAAGCTGGAGAAAGAAAAGCCGCCTAGGCATGGGGTCTGACGGCCAGCCCCACGGCCCTGCGTCCCGTGCAGGCGACCGCTCATGGGCGTCCTCCACCCTCGGCTGCGCTGCCCGTGGGCTGCAGGCCCCTCAGCGCAGACGCCTCAGGAGGCGCTGGGCCCCAACCGCCTGAGAAGTGTCCTCGGGGGCGACGGCTGGGCTCAGCGGCACCCTCTTTCCTGTCTTTTCTCTGATGATGTTCACACGATGATCCTGGGCTTCCGGGTCTCAGAGGTGTCCCCCTCTGTCTCTGAGACATCAGGATGCCAGGGACTGGTGGGGATGTGTGTGCACTAGATCACACACGCCTTGCAGAGCAAGAGCAGTGACACACCAGTAGACGAGTGCAGGGTATGACCAAACCTGGGTTTCTGCAGGTACAGAGGTCACCCCAGGGTCTGGGTCGCCCAGCTCTAAGGCCGGGAGGCTCACCCTCAGGGTTGGCCCCATCTCAGGCGGTTTCAGACGTTTGCTGAATTTCTGTCTGTGGACCCAGAAGAAATCCCCAATCAGCAGGTCGTGCTTTTACTGCCCGGCATGCAACAGTTTTGCCACACTGATGAGGAACATGCCTCAAACATGCTATCCGGCTGAAGGGCTTTCCCAGGTGGCTCGCCAAACACTGGTGCAACTGAGTCTGCAGCACCCATGCCAGTGCCAGGCAAGCAACCCCAGGCTCAGCAACAGGCCATGTGCAGAGGGCTGTTTCCCACGCTGTGCAGGGTGCAGCCTCAGCGGTCTGTGCACGGGGCAGGCTGGTGGGCTGCTCAGCCACTGCTGACGCTCCGCTGTGGACCACACGTGACGTGCCCACCACAGGGCAAGCCAGGCCGGTACGGGAGTGCCAAGCATGTGGAGGACTCTGGACGGGTTCTGTCCCCAAGGATGCAGGAAGCTGCCTAAGTGACCAATTTTCAAAACACACTCTTTGGGAGTTGGTGGAAGGCAAGCCCAGCAGACTTCCCGGAGAAGACGTGAGCTTGCTCTTGGGCTCCCCTTTGGCGACCGCTCTGCAGAGCATCGCCTGGGCACCCGGTCCAGTGGAGGCGCCCCCAGAGCGGGCGTTTAGAAGCCTCTGGACTCCAATGCCCCTGGATCAGAAGGGCGAGGTCGGAGGTCCAGGGGTGAGCGGTCTGCTGCGGGCAGGAGCAGTCAGTGGGAGGCTGAGACAGGACCCACGGCCCTGGAGGAGGTCCCGTGAGCTTCTGCAAATGCGCGCGTGTTCCCGGGTCTGCAAGGTCTCCCACCTCCTAAGGCCTTGTCCTGCGCTCCTGTGCCTCTGCCTGTGGGTCCTGAATGAACCAGCCAACTCCCTCTGAACCTGCATCAACCCAAACACACCGGAAGGGGAGTAAACAGGCTCCCCAGCCTAGCAGGTCCTCACGAGCCACTGCCGCCCAGGTGTTTTATTGCCAAGACCCTCGAGCACGCCAGAGAACAGATGAGGAAAGGAGCTGGGATGTAAACGCTTTCAATGTGAAAATTCCAAATGCGTTTTGCTGTTAATAAAAAGAAGACCCTGCCTTTCTAGAAATAACGTAAAAATAAAGTTTCATAAACTCAATGCCCAGCACACTTCACCCCCTACCCCAAGCCAGCACTTTCGATGGCTCTGCCCCAGGAGTCTTCATGGCACAAGTAAGAATAAACGTGTAGCCAAAGCTGCGGCTTCCTTGATTGGACTAATCTCTTCACTGCAAGTCCTTTAAACTAACTTGATGCTTTACCCTCCCTCTTCTCTTTCAAGGCATGCAGCACTTTGTGAATGCACGAGCAGTTTCTCAGATTAAATTTGGCAGCTGCTTTTGTAGAGAAAGCAGAGCCAATCAATGATGAATTTCTAAGTGCTATAATCTCGATCTTGGCAACTGGCCTTTACAAATTGTCCGCGTCAGGGGACGTGGAGAGGAGAGAGCGCGGGGTGAGGAACACCTGCCCCGGTCCCAGCATGAGCGGTGGGCACCGCGCCCGGCGACCCGCATCCCAGACTGAGCCCAGGTGACATGAGCTGTGACCAGCCAGTATGGGGCTTCAAGACCATGGACTGATTTAAGCACCAAGCGGTCCCTGACACAGTTACACTGGCATCTGCATTTTATGGATGAAAAACCCAAAGTGAAGAAGAAAGGCTGATTGAGTGGCCCTGTGCCCCACAGAGTTACAGGCAGAGGAAACCTTGGTGGGGGGCACCTGCACCCAGGGCCTGGCTCATCCCTGGGAACAGCAGGTCCAGAGTCAGCCTACCCCTCACATTTCAGGGGGAGAAGCAGGAGCTGCCCTGCCCCTAGGCCGAGAGCTGGGTGAGAGGGTCTGCCCAGGCCCTGTGACCGCTGCTCGGGGCGAGCTGCTGTCTGACACCCACCCAGCGGGTGGCCTTACCCAGCCGGCTCACATGGCCACGCCCAGAAATACATGCTTCTTCCACTCGTCGCTATGACAGGTTAGTGATTTCCAGCCTTCAAAAATACTCACAGGATTCAAATGAGGGCTTCAACACCACGGTTCTAACCAAGAGACAAACTGACACGAGACACAGTTTTTATTAACAGCCTGAAGACACCCCGACGGTGAACGGATGTCATGATGGGGGCGATGATCGCCACCCTGGTTTATGTTCTCCGGCTCGCAGGGCCACTTAATCTCACAAATCTCACACACCTCCTGGTCCTCACAGGCAGGGGCAGTTGTGGGGGCTTCACCTTGCGGGCCCCACCCCAGGCCCAGACACAGACAGCTGCCCTGACCCCCAGGAGCAGGAACCGCGGGCCGGGCGGGGTGAGCCCTCCCTACTCCTCTTGTTACTTCTTCTCGCTACTCCATCCTTGGCTGAGTTCTGTCCTGTATTTTACAAACAGCCTTCGAATCACCCCTGGGTCGTTCTGTTTTTCTTTGGAGACTTCGGTTGAAAGCTGATTCTCAGTGGAAATAAACCTGTGTATGTGTTTGTGATAGAGGTGCAGGCTTCGCCTATATGACTGACTTTGATTTTTCAACAAAGTACGGAGGTGGGTGCAAACTTCCCTGGACCTTACGGAAAAGTGAGCCTATGCTGGGCTCTGTAGCCCGAGCCTCCCTTTAAACACCGCGCCCCTGAGCCTGGAGGCGCTCTGGGTTTGCTGGAGGCACCACAACCACAGCTTGTGGGTCCAGGATTTCTGAACGTAATCCCAGCTCCGTCCCTCAGGAGACTCCCATCGGTTAAGAGAGTCTTCTGGTTGGCAAAGTGTATCAGCTCAACTTCCTTGTGTTCTAGGACGTGCATGTCTGTTTACACACGTGACATAAACACACCTAAGTTCCTGTACGAAATGTAGTGATGCAATTCTCGGCTTCCCTGGTGGCTCAGTGGTAAAGAACCTGCCTGCCAGTGTAGGAGACATGGGTTCAGTCCCTGATCAGGAAGATCCCACATGCCGCAGAGCAGCTAAGCCCGTGTGCTGCGGCTACAGAGCCTGTGTTCTTGAGCCCGTGCTCGGCAACAAAAAAAGCCACAGCAGTGAGAAGCCTGCGCACGACAGCTAGAGTGCCCCACTCACCCCAACTAGAGAAAGCTCACACAGCAACAAAGACCCAGCACAGCCAAAAGTAACTAACATTTTTAAAAATGACCGCATTGTGATCATATGCTACATATACAAATAAAAAAATCATTATTCTGTACACCTGAAACCCACATGATGTATGTCAATTATACCTCAATTTTTAATAAATTTGAAAAATGCTCACTATCATTTAATCAAGAATAAACATAATATGGATGTGAAAAATGTAATGATGCTTTTCAATATTTAAACTGCATTATTGTTTTCTTATTATTTCTAGCAAGGACAATTTCTAATGCCAGTTTTAAAGTCCAAATTAAAATCTAACCAGAAAAATCAGAGCTCATTGAGGGATTAAAATCTTTTGCAGAGAATCTTCAAAGCATACACTGAAACAGTTAATGAATAATAAAATTATCCCCAAAGGGACATTGTACTGCAGTGATTTACGTTACCATGCTGTCACATAAACCTTCTCATTAAAAACGAATTATATTTTCAGGTATAAACTGTCTCCCCACCTTCAGCACGATACTGACCAGTGTCCATCTGGAAATCAATGGCAAAGGCACAGATGAAGAATCCAAAGTGTGTTCTAACGCAACAGTAAGCCCAGTAAGTAACAGTAAGCGGCCAGTAAACCCTAGAGCACCCACACACAGATCAGCGACCGGAGACACAGTAACTGTGTGATCTTCAGACTCACCGAGAGACAAGAACTTAATTACGTCAACCACTAAAAAGGGAGATGGGCCTAGAGATGATCACACTGAGTGAAGTAAGCCAGGCATAGAAAGACAAATGCCACACGACATCATCTACATGTAAAATCTAAAATGTGACACAAACATACTGATTTACAAGACAGACACAGAGTCACAGACACGAGAACGGACTCGTGGCTGCCCCGGGGAATGGAGTGGGGGAGGCATGAGTTGGGACTGGGAGTAGCAGATGCACACTGTGATACAGAAATGGGTAAACAACAAAGTCCTACTGTGTAGCACAGGGAACTACATTCAGTGTCCTGTGATAAACCATGATGGGACAGAATATGAAACAAATGTGTATGTATGCATACCTGAGTCACTGTGCAGCACAGTGGAAATTAACAAGCATTGTGGATCAACTATCCATCAATAAAACAAAATCTAAAAAAAGAAGTTCAACCACTGAGCGTAAAAAGGAGAATTACATGGCATGACAGAGTTGCTAATTATTGCTACCATGGCGATCACATTGCAGTATCTCAATGTATCTAATTAGCATGTTCTGTACCTTAGATTGCATGTTATATATCTAATATATTTCTAAATAAATCAATATATTCTGAGCACCTACTTTGGAACCCACAGTTAATGACCCAGTCACCTTGGCTGAGTTAGATGAGTACTACTTCGATCTTTTTAATGAACACAAATCACTGCTTTTCTGCCTTGGAGGAAGGGTGCTGGGGGAAGCCCACGGTGACCACCCTCCACACGACAGACCTGGGAGAGGAGAGCTTGGCCCTGTCTCCAGTTCTGCTCACAGCCTGAGCTGAAGGCTGGTTTGGATCAAGCCGACACACTTCCCCCAGGCATCGCTGTGGTTGCAGACGGCTTCAGGAATTACTTCTCAGCAAGTTGTGGTAAGAATGTTTCACCAAAGGGCAGCCCTCAGCACTGCGGAGCACTTTGTAGCTCTCACGTTATCAGTTAAGCTAGGCTTTCATTGTCTTGGCATCAGCTAGCATCTCCTTTATCAAGTGCTGAAACCACAAAGATGAGTAACGTGGTCTGGGGTGCTGTGAGCTCACCATGGGCAATGGAGGCTGCTGTGGAGATGCCCACACTCTCTGGAACAAGGCAGTGCAGCGCCCAAAGGATGGGGTACCAGGCAGCCTCCAGTACGCGAGCTGCTCCTGCGTGCCTGGGAAGCAAAACGCCCATCCTGACACAAGCTCAGATCTGCCTCATGTCACCTCTAAGCCTGTGATCTGATACATCTTCTGACATCCACCCATTATTTCATTCCCAAGATCACTCTTACTTGGTCAAGAGTAATCACTACATTGAAATTAAGAGTATGTGCATATTTCCTGTGTTTACCTATTTTAATTTACTATGTACGTTCAATTTTTTTAAACTCTTTATTGAATATTTTCCATCTGCGATCAGAAATAAAATTGGCCTGTAGTTTTCTTTCACTGTCCTGTCCTTGTCCTCCTTTGGTGTCAAGAAGACACTGTTCACAGCACTGTCTGCCCCTCGAGGCTCCCTCACCCCCTGCTGGTTATAACATCCTTCCCCCGCCTCTCTCTTCCTTCTCTGCTCCCCTCTCCCAAGAAGAGAAGCGATTCAGGATTTTTATTATAGGTTTATTTACTAGCATTTGGTTTATGTGGGTTCTCAATTTATTCTTCAGCTAATTTCAAAATTGTCCTCTTTAATTCAGATTTTAAAATTTTATTATCACGTATACTGTATCTGTGTTTTTCTTTCTGGCTTACTTCACTCTGTATAATCGGCTCCAGTTTCATCCACCTCATTAGAACCGATTCAAAATTTAGAAAGATGGTAACGATAACCCTGTATGCGAGACAGCAAAAGAGACACAGATGTATAGAACAGTCTTTTGGACTCTGTGGGAGAGGGAGGGGGGATGATTTGGGAGAATGGCATTGAAACATGTATAATATCATATAAGAAACGAATCGCCAGTCCAGGTTTGATCAGGATACAGGAAGCTTGGGGCTGGTGCACTGGGATGACCCAGAGGGATGGTATGGGGAGGGAGGTGGGAGGGGGGTTCAGGATTGGGAACACTTGTATACCCTTGGCAGATTCATGTTGATGCAAAACCAATACAATATTGTAAAGTAATTAGCCTCTAATTAAAATAAATACATTTAAATTAAAAAAATTATTATCATGAAGTTGCTCATTGTATTATGATTTTTAAAAATTCTACTGTGATTTTAAAAATTTTCTGACTTTTTGGGTCAGTTTTGATAGAGCTTCTTCAATTTGATTAATTTTTCTTTTACCTTGATGATTTTCTTTCTTTTTATTTGGTGTACTTTGTTCTTTTTTCTAGGTCATTTTGCTATTTACTTAACTCATTTACTTTCCATTACCCCTGTTATTGTTCAAAATAAAATTAAAAAATTAAATTAAATTAAAAATCTGTGCATTTAAAAAATTACAATAAATATTTTAGCCTTATTCCCACAAGTACTGATATTAGTGTGTTTGACATTAATTTCAAATACTTCATAATGTTCACTGTGGTGTCATTAAGTCATGACTCATATAGAAGACTATTTTCTTTTAGCATCTGATTGTTTTTCAAATGTAAGGTGTGTTTGCTCATATTATGGTTTCTAATTTAATTGCATTATGTTTAGAGCAAGTAGTTTCATCACATTACTCTTTAAAATTTTTGTGGTTGATTTTTGAAAACATTTTTTTTCTGTGTTTCACAATGTTTTATTCAATATTTATTGATACATTATTATGTTATTAATATATTTGTCATTGTGTTGCTCATATCATCTGTAGTCTCATTTTTGTGTTGGCTTAATGACTTGTCTCTAAAAAATAAATTGAAACCTACCACTGTAGATTTGTCAGTCTCTCCTTTGGATTTTATAGAATGTAATGCTTTATGTTGTAAGGAGTATATTGGCTCATGCTGATGGCATGTCCCGGGTTGAACATACTTGTAATCCTATGTAGTGTTTCTTATCGCCCTTTTTATACATTTTGTCTTTACTAAAGTTATTTGCTGAGGCAGAGAAGGGCTCAACACTCTTTATCCTAGGGAAATAATTTCTTTCAATTATTCAAATAAGGATTTAAAAGGTTATTTTTAATCCTCGACAACTAATTAGACTTACAAAATAATTCTGCCTGTTTATCCGTTTGCTATTATTGCTCATTCCCTGTACCTGCCCTCTGTTACTTTTTTCTTGAATATACCGTCTAGCAACATGTCACGTGTGATAAAAGGTCAAGCTTTGTGTACCTGACACTATGGTGTTCTATAACGACTCACTTTTTACCTGGACCTGAAGGTTTATGCGGAAGTTCTTTTTTGATCCTGAGGGGCTATACCTGACCCCGTTCTCGTGTGACTGCTGCTGCTGAGGAACTGCCTGGGCCTGATCCTTGTTCCTTTGGAGACATTTCAGCTCAGAGTATGAAAATCTCTTGACCATGGAACTACAGTCTACTCAGGTCCGCAAGATTTTCCTTCTAAGAGATTAGATTTGATAGAGTGCCTGAAGAACTTTGGACGGAGGTTCGTAACATTGTACAGGAGGCAATGATCAAAATCATCCCCAAGAAGAAGAAATACAGAAAGGAAAAATGGCTGTCTGAGGAGGCCTTACAAATAGCTATGAAATGAAGAGAAGCTAAAGGCAAAGAAGAAAAGGAAAGATATACCCATCTGAATGCAGAGCTCCAAAGAAAAGCAAGGAGAGATAAGAAAGCCTTCCTAAGTGATCAATGCAAAGAAATAGAGGAAAACAATAGAGTGGGAAAGACTAGAGATCTCTTCAAGAAAATTAGAGATACCAAGGGAACATTTCATGCAAAGATGGGCACAATAAAGGACAGAAATGGTATGGACCCAACAGAAGCAGAAGATACTAAAAAGAGGTAGTAAGGATACACAGAACTATACAAAAAGACCTTCATGACCCAGATAACCACGATGGTGTGATCACTCACCTAGAGCCAGATATCCTGGAGCACAAAGACAAGTGGGCCTTAGGAAGCATCACTAACAAAGCCAGTGAAGGTGACAGAATTCCAGCTGAGCTATTTCAAATCCTGAAAGATGATGCTGTGAAAGTGCTGCACTCATGCCAGCAAATTTGGAAAAACTCAGTAGTGGCCACAGGACTGGAAAAGGTCAGTTTTCATTCCAATCCCAAAGAAAGGCAATGCCAAAGAATGTTCAAACTACCACACAATTACACTCTTCTCACACACTAGCAAAGTAATGCTCAAAATTCTCCAAGCTAGGCTTCAATAATACATGACCTGAGAACTTCCAGATGTTCAAGCTGGATTTAGAAAAGGCAGAGGAACCAGAGATCAAATTGACAACATCTGTTGGATCATCAAAAAGCAAGAGAATTCCAGAAGAACATCTACTTCTGCTTCATTCACTACTCCAAAGTCTTTGACTGTGTGGATCACAACAAACTGGAAAATTCTTCAAGAGATGGAAATACCAGACCACCTTATCTGCTCCTGAGAAATCTGTATGCAGGTTAAGAAGCAACAGTTAGAACTGGACATGGAACAACAGACTGGTTGCAAACTAGGTAAGGAGTATATCAAGGCTATATATTGTCACCCTGCTTATTTAACTTATATGCAGAGTACATCATTCAAAATGCTGGGCTGGATGAAGCACAAGCTGAAATCAAGATTGCCAGGAAAAATATCAATAACCTCAGATATGCAGATGACACCACCCTTATGGCAGAAAGTGAAGAGGAACTAAAGAGCCTCCTGATGAAAGTGAAAGAGGAGAGTGAAAAGCTGGCTTAAAACTCAGCATTCAAAAAATGAAGATCATGGCATCTGGTCTGATCACTTCATGGTAAATAGATTGGGACACAATGGAAACAGTGAGAGACTTTATTTTCTTGGGCTCCAAAATCACTGCAAATGGTGACTGCAGCCATGAAATTAAAAGATGCTTGCTCTTTGGAAGAAAAGTTATGACAAACCTGGGCAGTATATTAAAAAGCAAAGACATCACTTTATTGACAAAGGTCCATATAGTCAAAGCTATGGTTTGTACAGTAGTCATGCATGGATGTGAGCATTGAACCATAAAGAAAAGTGAGCGCTGAAGAACTGATGCTTTTGAACTGTGGTGTTGGAGAAGACTCTTGACAGTCCCTTGGGCTGCAAGGAGCTCAAATCAGTCAATCCTAAAGGAAAACAGTCCTGAATATTCATTGGAAGGGCTGATGCTGAAGCTCCAATACTTTGGCCACCCCTCGGAAAAGACCCTGATGCTGGGAAAGATTGAAGGCAGGAGGAGAAGGGGATGACAGAGGATGAGATGGTTGGATGGCATCACTGACTGAATGGACATGAGTTTGAGCAAGCTCCAGGACTTGGTGATGGTCAGGGAAGCCTGGTGTGCTGCAGTCCATGAGGTCTCAGAGTGGGACATGACTGAGGGACTGAACTGAGCACATAAACTTTGCTATCGTGACTGCGGCTGAGGGCACGTGTCAGCAGTGCCCACCGCGCTCACACCGCTGTGGGCTAGCACCGCCCGTGCCCTGACAAGACTGACACTGTGCCCAGTAAGCACTCACTCCCGCCCCTCCCCCGCCTCACGGGCCCCTGTCTGTGAGACTGTGTGTCCCGGGTCTCTGCTGGAGGCAGCATCCCATTATGGCCGTCCTGCTCTGACAGGCTCACTTCACTGGGCAAAACGTCCTCAGCATCCACCCATGTGACAGCATGTGCAGGGACCCCTCCCTTCAAAGGCTGAACTGCGCTCCGCTGCATTGACTTACACAGCTGAATGTGTTTACTTTCATAACTTCTTCTGGAAAACTCCACCCTCCCAAGGTGTTCCTGGGCTCTGGCAGGAGGGACGGGTGGAAGTGTCTCATGAGGCCAGAAGCACAGCAGGTGCTCAACAGGGACGTTTAATAAACTCACTTAAGTCTCCTGGAAATTTAAAAATTAGAGCAAGGCTAGAGGCAGGACTCTCTCAGGAGCAGATTCTTATTCACATAAGCAGGGTGAAGGTCGAGAAGCCCCCGAGGCTGCGTGAAGAGAGCACAGTCTGCAGCCGCTCCTGTGCGTCCTCCCAGGGCGCCGGTCACCCTCCTCTCGCGGAGTCACTCTAGGGATGAGGCGCTTATGGGCCGCCTCTGAGCGCTGCTCTCAGGAAAGTATGAGAAGGGAGAACCTTGGGCTGACTGCTTCCGTAACGTGAGTGTGGAAGCACTCAGCTGTGTGTTACTGAACTCACTGAATCCTCTGTGTACAGTAAGAGTATACCACTTCTCACTGCTGGTTGCTCACTTCGGGCCACGTGAAGACTATTGCTGCTCTCCTCAGGCTCACTCTGGGGCAGCTTCCTAAAGGAGATGAACCTGCAGGAACCCCTTCAAGGACTAGGAGCGGCCCAAACAAAGGGCCTGTTTCTCCTTTCCCTCCACCCAGGTTCTGGGTGCGCTTGTCTGGCACGTTTATAGAGACCAGGCTTCTACAGAGTGATCTCTTTAAGAGCTCAACACACAGGCCCAGCTGCCCGGTCTTCAGGCAGTTCTGATTAGTCAAGACTGCTAATGAGCAGGGCCTGGGAGCCAGAGCCTGGGGGCCGGGGGTGGGTTGAGCCTGGGGGTGGGGGCAGGCCGAGGCAGGTCGAGCAGCTGGCGGTCAGACCTCAGGGCACACGGTCAGCAGAGGTCAGCAAGCACACGGAGGGCTGCAGGGACCGAGAGTGCAGGTCTACCCTGTCCTGAGTCAGCGCCTGTGGGGCGGCCCCCAGGATGGGCCCTAGGGCTCTGCACCACAGAAGCACCCACACTCTTCCCATTCAGGAGACCCGTCTCCACTTAGTGAGACAAGCTGGAAAAGAGGGGGATGGAAGCAGGACCACCAAGAGTTTAGAGCCCACAAAACTGTTTATAGTAAGTCAGTAAATCTCTGCTGATCAAATTAAAAATATGTATCAACCCACTGCTGGAGGAGGGCATGGCAACCCACTCCAGTACTCTTGCCTGGAGAATCCCATGGACAGAAGAGCCTGGCGGGCTACAGTCCATGGGGCTGCAAAGAGTCAGACAGACTGAGGCCACTTAGAACGTACTGGCCTGCCCCCCTGTGTCAGAGGTTGATGTTTACCTATCCATTCATTGTTCTGAAAACAGATTTTCCCTTAAAATACAGGCAGGAGTCTATGTTGTTGGGGTCATCTAAGTGTTTCAGGAAATCCGCACTGCTTCTGCCCAGGTGTCATCCAACCCCCACCCACCTCCTCCTGGGAGACCTGAGACTATCCCGATGGTCCACCTGCCTATGGAAACCCTCTCAAGTCCAGGCTGGAACAAGACTTTGGGGTTTCTCATCTTCATTGTGTGTTGAGCTGACATGATCAGCAAACAGGACAGTCCTTGCTGTAGGGACGAAGCAAACGCTGTAAATCAAGGAAGCAAGAACTCAGAATTCAAAATCTTTGCGTTTATAATAATACTGAAAAAAGAGAAAGAGAAAAGAAAGGAAGAGTCTTGATAGCTAGAGGCTAGGAAATCTGGAAGGACTGGCCCCACTGGAACACCACTGTTCACAAAAGCAGCACAATGACTGCATCACACGAGGGTCTGGGTGCAGCCTGCCGGCCAACACGTTACTCCTGCAGAGCTGAGCTGCTGCCCCACCCAGGAGGCTGTCTACTGATGGGAACATGGGTCGTCATGACTGAGTGCCACGATTCAGCATCACTGAGAGTGAAGACACTCGCCACCCTGTGCCTCACCATGCGAGGTGACCTGAAAGACACAGGGCCCCTGAAATGAATTCGTGCCAAAATGGTTTAGCCTGAGTCCAATCCAGATATGACTTTCTGTGTGGAGAAAACAGGCAGAAGGAGCAAACTATAGACCTGCTTGGACTCTGTCAAGAGACACCACGTTTAAAGACACAGAAGTGATAAAATAACAGAAGGCCAGCACATGAAACTTGACTGTGTCCTGGTTTGAAAAATTAAGTAAACGTTGCAAAGGCTGTGAAAGTTGACAAAGTCATAAAAGACATTCTTGGAAGAACTAGAGAAGTTGCACCAGGGACAGAACATGCCAGGATAGTATGGAATGATTGCTAATTAACTGAACACGAGAATCTTAGCCATTTTCATACATCTTCCCCCACAGCCGTGGCGCCACGCCCCGTCACTGCTCTTGCCGGCAGCCTCGGCTCAGACACACGCTGAGCCCATGCATGCCACCGCCCTCCTGGGGCCCGCGGGCCGTCCTTGAGACCCCGGGGCCCTCACTTCACTCTCCTGGAAGATCCTGCTCATCTTAGGTGGCTCTGCCTCTTCTTTCCCCACAGTGACCCTGGACCGTATGATCACCCCCTAGGCTGGTTCTAATCGGACCAATTCCTTAAACTTTCTCCATTCTCGGCGACTTTGGACTCTTTCCTCCAGTCCTTGGCAGGTGAATTTACCTAATTCGTTACAAGTTGCTTCCTTCAGGAAACCTCCCCTGACTTCTTAGCACTGGCTGGATAGCCTCTGGGTGTGCCCCCAGCACCCTGCACATCCCTGCTGCTGCTGCTGCTGCTAAGTCGCTTCAGTCGTGTCCAACTCTGTGTGACCCCATAGACGGCAGCCCACCAGACTCCCCGGTCCCTGGGATTCTCCAGGCAAGAACACTGGAGTGGGTTTCCATTTCCTTCTCCAATGCATGAAAGTGAAAAGTGAAAGTGAAGTCGCTCAGTCGTGTCCGACTCTTAGCGACCCCATGGACTGCAGCCTACCAGGCTCCTCCGTCCATGGGATTTTCTAGGCAAAAGAACTGGAGTGGGGTGCCATTGCCTTCTCTGTGCACATCCCTGAGGGTGTATTTATCCCTGTGCTGCAGATGGACCTGCACTGGATGATAGATTCCAAGGTGCAGGCACCCCGTCAGCACCGGCCCCTTCTAGGCCGTCAGTGAGCAGGGGCCAGGGCACGTGGGAGGCCAGCCCGCCCCTGGGGCCACCCCCCTCCTTCCAGCTTCCTGGCCAGCCGCCCCTCGCGGTTTGCTCAGCTCCTGTGACAAGAGCTTCACAGTGTCCACAGGGGCCCATTCCCTTTCCTCATCCATGTGTCTGCCTACTGATCACGTGAACTCTGCACCACCTGACTTCTAGAAGAACGCATCCCCAAGCATATCTGACACCTGAAGACAGTTCCCGGTGAGCTCCTCTGTCCTGGGTATTTCCTCGCTGGACAGTGAGGCGTGCCCTCCCTCCGTTCTGGTGGCAGCTCTGCTGTGTCCACCCCTGTGGGGCAGAGCCACACACTGGGATACCTTCCATGCTGGCAGATGGAAGGTCAGGTGATCAGAGTCACCCACCCCTGGGATGTCCACTCCTGGATGTCCACACCACCTGCTCTCCCTTTTTGTAAAGAAAGCTGTTTTCAAGTAGCCCTCTGCCTACATGGACTCAAGATCCAGGGGTGTGTTACGTCTATAAACACAGAAATGCGGGTGTGCAGCACTGTGTGATCTGAGTGACTCCAGGCCCCATCACAGAATCCTGGCTTTTCTTTCCAAATAGTCACAGGCTGAGTCTCAGAATCAGGCTATCCAACTCTGCCCGTGGTGAACGCCAGTCTCGCTGGATTACACCTTATTGTTAGAACCCACTCCTTTCCTGACTGAAAACCAGACAGTATTTTCCACCCCAGTCTTCCGGCACCTCTTCTGCTTTCTCTAACTCCTCCTGCCAGTGTGTCAGTGGCCAGCATGTCAGTGACTAGACCTACAAGCTCGTCAGCCCCTGGCAAGGACTCATTTGCAAATTTAAACTCATTTAGAGCAATTATCAGAGAAGGCAATGGCACCCCACTCCAGTACTCTTGCCTGGAAAATCCCATGGATGGAGGAGCCTGGTAGGCTGCAGTCCATGGGGTCGCTAAGAGTCAGACATGACTGAGCGACTTCACTTTCACTTTTCACTTTCATGCATTGGAGAAGGAAATGGCAACCCACTCCAGTGTTCTTGCCTGGAGAATCCCAGGGACGGGGGAGCCTGGTGGGCTGCCGTCTATGGGGTCACACAGAGTCAGACACGACTGAAGTGACTTAGCAGCAGCAGCAGAGCAATTATGCTGTCAGACCACCTCCTGGCCTATCTCAGTCCTCAGCTCCCTCCACAAACATGTGCTCCCCTCTTCATGTCAGTGGATCTCTCTCCTCGGCAGAGCCTGGGTCCACAGGAGGCCTGGGGGGGGGTCTCCTTTCTCTGAGGCTCACACCCCTCTGGGGGCTCTGGTCCCATTGACTAAGCTTCACCTGCCTGATTCCCCATGACCCAGCCCCCTCCGGTCTCAGCCTCAGGCTTGTGGGGCAGTTTGGGTATGCAAGTTCAGCTCAGTTTGGGTATGCAAGGACAGTCCCTCCTGGAGCCTGCAGTAGGCAGGGCAGTGGAACTGACTGAGGACAGTGACCCAGTACTGTGGGCACTGCTACGACCACCCCCTAGTCTTAGCTTCCCTGGGAACCCGACCATGAACCCTAGGAAAGGACACAAGGCAAGCAGAAGAGCCATGTTCAATCACACGCAAGCTGAGAGGCAGATCTGGAGCAAGAGTGCAGTGCCCTCCCACTCGAGTGTGTGCAGGGCAGGGCTCCAGAGGTCAGAGACCCCCAGTGCCCACCCACAGCTGGGCGGCACCCCTGGGCCTGGCGGCCTGCGCACCGTTGGCTCCAGCAGTGTCGGAGCAGCTGAGCTTAGGCTGCTGGAGCCAGAGCAGGTGTGTCTCTGGCCCGGTGGACATGTGTCACTGAGGATCACCCAAACACCAGCAGCTCCACTCGGCCCCAGCCCTGCTGTCTGTAAATGGGGGCAGAACCCTGGTCACTTCGTGGAGTGTTCTGAGGACTCAATGGGCTAATGGACACACCCGGCCCTCAGTGCCTGGCACACAGTAGATAAACATCAGCTATCATGATCTCTGACATGCCACACTTCACTTTTATCATTTACACTAAACCCATATGCTTGCTTCTTGATCACCATTCATCTCTCTTCTGGCTTTTTGCAACCTTTGGTCTCTTCCACATATGGAGATGGAATTTTCACCACACTCCCAACTTTAATAAAATAACTGAAGCTCTCCCCTTCCCCAAAGGGGCATTGGGGCATTGTGGCTGACCAAGCTATGGCGTAAATGCATCCTCTCTTAGAGCTCTGCAGGCCGAGACTTCCCCACTGTGGGGGCTGCTCAGGTGTCATTATTATGGGGGCCTCTGTTTTGATGTTGATGGATAAACTGCAGTCAAAACTTTATTCAAAACACAGCTGGTTGATGCTAACGGATACATGATATACACGTATGTTTTCCTGTTTAAAAAGCCCTGGATGCAAAATTCAAAGAGGAGTCTGTGGCAGCCGCATCCACAGATAACCATGGCTCCCACCACACAACATAAAGGAGCTGGGTGTTAGCATCTTTCAGGGAGAAAACCAGGTGTCTTGTTTACGAACCAGAAATGCACATGTTCAGAGCACGTGCTTTGGACGTTATTTTACCGTTGTCCATGTCACCTCGAGTGTTTTGCTCTGAGTTGAGAAGGTTAGAGGACAGTTGGCCTCGTACTCAGAAGGGATCTTCTGCTTGAGAGGCGTGCTGTCTTCCAGGGCAGCCTTGGAGCAGCCACAGGAGCTGCTCAAACCCCAGATGGAAGTTCCCTGAGGGCCCAGAGAGTCGGGCAGAGAAGAGAACACAGGATGGAGTGCCTGCGGCTGCGGGGAAGTGGTCCACAAGGTCTACCCCCCAACGATGGTGGGATCTTGGGTGAGGCAGATGCAGAGGGGAATAGAGAACCAGAGTGGGTGAGGCCTGATGTCTGGGCAGCAGCAGCAGGCTGATTTGGTTGGAGGAAAGGGAGCTTTGGTGGAAGGAGGGTAGCTGGGATGGCAGATCTGGCTCGGGAGGATGGGTCTTGGCTCGGGGCGGAGGCACCTCACTCAGCCTGCACAGAGTACTTGACAGAGCCAGGATGTACGGCAGGCATCTTACAGGTCCCGGGGGACGGCGGTGAGCACGACATCGTAGCGCAGGACGTCTTATGCAGGGCAAGCTTGAATGGGAAGAATTCCCAAGTGGGGAGACGGCCGAAGATGCTAACACAGTTGTAGAGTGGAGAGATTTTTAAATGTTCACAGAAACAGATATTTTTCACATTCATTTACCTAAAACACTGTGAAAGGAGACTTAACTCATTGAATTTGAGGCTTAGGAGAGACAGGAGGGTGACATGACTGCAACCAAAAGTGACCAGAAAAATAATTACTTTCTCCAAACGTGCACAGTTCAATCCATTCCCCAGATTGTTTAAAGACCTGAGGATATATTCTAAAATTTAACAGCTTCTGGGTTTCAGACCATTCAAAATGAAGTCCTGTAATACTTTTAGAGTGTATAATTTAATGAATGGCTTAATCATAATATACAGAATACCTACTTCTTCACTGTTCAATGGTGCAGACTATTACACAATGGTTTGTGGGGTTTTTTCGGTCAATGAAGATGAAGATCTTTGCAAGAGAATTCCAAGAAAGGCCCCAGCCCCTGTGGCAACACTGCCTGGTGGAGACTCGTGATTCCCTGATGGAGTAGGAGTCAGGACCTTCCTGCTAATGAAGTCATGGTGTTCTGGAGGGCAGAGGGTTCTTTGTCCCACGTTGAAGACTCGACAGGACACTGACTCTAGTCCCCAAGCACGCACTACTTCAGGTCTTGTCTTCTGTTCTTCAGGATGCGTGAACATGAGCTGCAGTTATGTTATGAAAACACAACATCTCACAGGAGCCAAAGGTTTCTGGTGCTACAGCTTCTGTGCTGCAAGCCTCTGAATTCTGCCAAGAAGATGGGGCAGTAATCAAATCGTTCAAATACATTAGGCGCATTGATGTGGACAATGCTCAGTCTCCCTGAAATCATGCCAGGACCCTTGTGGTCTGCTTGGAGACCTCTGTGGCATTTCCACACAGACCTCTGCCAAGCGAGGGATGGGGGCTACCCTGGGGCTGATGGAGAGGAGACAGCAAGCCCATTGCCCCCTACCCCCGGCTCTAGCTCTTGGTTTCCTCGGAGTATTTACATTTCTAGTTTGCTTACTGCACTGACCTGGAAAAAGGTCATGTGAGCCTGGCTAGATACCCTCTCATGATACTAACTCTCAGAGCAGAAAGACACCACATCAGACAGAAACCATCTGGGCCTTGGTTTCCCCTGTCAGCATGAAGGCAGTAATAGCGATGTTTGCTCCAGGGTTTGGTAGGATCGTGTGGCAAGGCCCCTGCTGCAGGGGCATCTGCAGGTACCAGGGGCCAGAGCCTCTGGTCCCCCCGCCCCATCCGGGTTCCTCTCTGCGGGGGAACAGGCATGCTGCATAGACACCCAAGTTCGGCAGCACCAAGCCAGGTTTCCCACCAGGTCAGCCTGTGGCTGTGAACAGAAGCGCCTTCTGTACGAATTTGAGAAGCATTTACACTAACAGGCTGCGTGCAGAGGACGGGCTTAGGTTCACACTCTGGAACAAATGCCTGAAGTCAGACAGGAGGTGCGGGAGAAAGGCTTGGGTGGAGGTTTAAGGAGACTTTCCTTCCAGGACATCCAACCCAGACCCACTGCTGCCTCATTCCTTTTTATTTATTTTGCTCCCTGTAGGTTCCGCGGCTAAATCATCCTGGCATTTGTCTCTGTGGACATTCCCCAGATGGAGCTGGAGGGAGAGTCCACGGATGCCACATCCCCCCTCCACCGGCTCCGTGACCATGCAGGTCATTTACAGCGCAAAACGGGAGGTGCAGAGTCTGACTATCCAGTCCCCATGAGGGCCAGACACAGCCATGACAAAGTGCAACAACCACACAGGTGTAAATTACAGCACCACCGCGCAGTCAGTGAGACCTCACTGACATAAAAAAGCATGTATTAATTAATCTGTGACCAAAGAGGCAAGAATATACAATGGAGAAAAGACAGTCTCTTCAATAAGTCTGGGAAGTGCTGGGAAAACTGGACAGACACATCTAATTTCATTCAGAACACTCTCTAACACCATACACAAAAATAAACTCAAAATGGATTAAAGAGCTAAATGTTTAAGACCAGATACTATAAAACTCTTGGAGGAAAACATAGGCAGAACACTTTGACATAAATTGCAGCAATTTCTTTTTGGATCCACCTCCTAGAGTAATGAAAATAAAAACAGAATAAACAAATGGGACCTAATTAAACTTAAAAGCTTTTGCATGGCAAAGGAAACCATAAACAAATTGAAAAGACAATCTAAAGAATGGAAGAAAATATTTGCAAATGAAGCAACTGACAAGGGATTAATCTCCAAAATATACAAACAGCATATGCAGCTCAATATCAAAAAAACAAACAACCCAATTTAGAAAATGGGCTGAAGATGTAAATAGACATTTCTCTGAAGAAGACACAGAGATGGCCAAGAGGCACATGAAAAGATGCTCAACATTGCTAAATATTAGAGAAATGCAAATCAAAACTACAATGAATTATCACCTCACACCAGTCAGAATGGCCATCACAAGAAAGTCTGCTGCTGCTGCTGCTGCTGCTAAGTTGCTTCAGTCATGTCCGAGTCTGTGCGACCCCATAGACGTCTACAAACAATAAATCCTGGAGAGGGTGTGCAGAAGAGCATACCCTCCTACACGGATGCTGGGAATGTAAATTGGTGCAGCCACTGTGGAGAACAGCAATGCACCCCGATGTTCACAGCAGCACTGTTACAATAGCCAAGACATGGAAGCACCTTAAATGTCCATCAACTGATGAATGGATAAAGATGTGGTACGTATATACAATGTGGTATTACCAGGCATAAAAAAGAATGAAATAATGCCATTTGCAACAGCATGGATGCAACTAGAGATTATCATACTAAGTGAAGTAAGTCAGAGAAACCCAAATATCGTATGATATTGCTCATAAGTGGAATCTAATTTTTAAATGATACAAATGAACTTATTTAGAAAACAAAAACCGACTCACATGTTTTGAAAACAAATATGGTTATTAAAGGGGAAATATGGGGAGGAGGGATAAATTAGGAGCTTGGGGTTCATACACACACACTACTATAATCAACAAGAACCTACTGTACAGCACAGGGAACTGTACTCAATAGTCTGTAATAAGCTACATGGGTAAAGAATCTGAAAAAGAATGAATATACGTATATGTATAACTGGACCATTCTGCTGTGCACCTGAAACCCACAAAGCATCATAAGTCAACTACACTTCAGTACAATGTTTAAAAAGACCTAAAACTAAAAAATAAAATAAAAAATTACAAAGCTCATATTAACTTAGAACTTCAAATGCTCGACTAATCATTGGAGATCAGTTTCCATGGAGATGTCAGGGTAAGAATCTAGTAAATGTTGTATCAGGTCAACTTAATAACCCTTGTGTCTTTGACACTGGTACTTTGATGTTCAAAGTGAGCATTTAGAATAATTTGAAAAGTATTAAACAGTCTCTCCAGCTTACATTATGAAATGTCCATTACATCTCTATCACCTAAAAGCATCTCAGGCTCTTTTGAAGTTATTTTTATATTCACCCTTCATTACCTTTGCAGGAGTAACCAGCTTTAACATCTATCATACTTCCCCAATCCTTAGTTTAAAAACTTCACTTTCCATCATGAAATTATTATTTTAAACCATAAAAGAACAACAGAAAGCCAGGAGAGAATGAGAAATAAAAGTTCAGTATCATAAAGCTGATTTCTGGTTGCCTGGACTCAAGTCCCCAGATGGAAGATAAGATTCGGACAGACACAGGAAGGTAGGGAAGCTGTCTGTGTACGTATAGACACGCACACACAGCCACAGACTGGACACAGGGGTGACAGCGACCAAGGGCCTTTGTACTTATCTCACAGGCTGTTTGCTGCTTTTAAGTCAAGACGTGTTGAGGGCAGTGGACTTGAATGGACAGTGGTCACGGGGCAGGGTCCGCTGGACTCTGCACTTCCCCTGCCAGGCAGAGCTCACTGTCGCTGACCACAGACATGTACCTATCCTGTCCTCTGTTCTACACACCCGTCCACTCGTCTGTTCTGTCCAGTCTCCCAGGCATTTTCCTTCTGTCATCAACTTTATATTTAAAGTGCTATTAGTGAGGTTGACAGCAGAGGATGGAGCAGGACGCAGGGCACAAGGCGCTATCAGTGAGGAGCAGCCACAGGCCAGCGAGAGCACAGACAGCGAACAGAGCACGACCTCCGGGAGGACTGCGAGGAGCACAGGAGCGACAGCGGGGGTGGAGGTGGGCTGCCGCCTGGTGGGGAGAACGGGGCGGGGGGGTGTGGTGCCGCAGAAGAGGGGGCCTGAAGCCGGTATTCGGGGTCTTCCAGGCTGTTGGGGGAAGAGGGGATTCAGGGAAAGGAAACCGACTGACGCTGTGGTGCGTGTTCAGGAAAATGGCACGTGGCCCCAAGTGCTGGGAATGTGGGGACAGGAAGGGTGTACCTGAGTCAGGGTTGGGGCAACAGCTGATAATCCCCTTAAGCTCATCAAGCCTGTACTGTGTGCCAGGAACAAAGCCAAGCACGCAGTGATTCCATGTGGGAACGTGTGAATCTTCCCATGTGATCTTCCTAAGGAGCCCTGTTACCGCCACTTTGCGGATTAGAGCCCCAGGCAAAGAGCAGGGCTTCGAGGGCCAGAGACTGTGGAGGACACGCTGTCCCCCACATGTGCCCCCACCCTGCCTACAGGTCAGGGAGGCACTTAGCAGATCTCCAAGCACTGAACTGGGAGATCAGATATGAGTACCAGTCAGGTAGCAGGTGTGTGGGAGGAAGGCAGCCTGAGGCCTGCATGGTGGGTGGGATTCCAGAACTGCTGTGGGGCCTGCAAGCCCACAGGAGCTGGAGGAGGAGGAGCGGTGAAAGGGGCAAGTGGAGAGGACAGCAGTTGGCTGGGAGGGTGCAGCCTGGAGGAGCTCTGACATGCTGCAACAGGGGTCTGGTGCTGGGGGAGGGGGTCCACATGCTGGGGGAGGGGTCCCTGTGCTGGGGGAGGGGGCCTGTGCTGGGGGAGGGGACCCTGTGTCAAGAGTGGATGCAGGAGAAGAGGTAAGAGGTGCAGACCTCTGGAGAGGGCTTGGGGGCAGGGAGGGAGGAGGAGGCTGGGCGAGGGCCCTGGACGTCCAGCCTATGCCCACAGCACCTGCTTTCCTTCCGGACCTCGCCTGGCTGTCTTGCTCTAGGAGCAGATAGATCGTGGCATGGCCGTGCACACTGGGCAGGGGTGCCTGGATTGTCAGACAGACGGGGACACAAGCACAGCTGGAGAAGCACAGCAGGGAGTCCTGAGGACAGAGGCTTCAGACTCAGGGAAGTGGTGCTCAGCCTTCTGCAAATTCAAGTCCTGAAACATTCATGAAAATTAGTTTGGAAGCTACCTAAATGAAGGTAGAAACAGCATGGTGAGCTTTAAGCCGTGTGGCGTAGACACAGCAATGTCACAGGTGGTTCCAAGCAGGACCAGACAGAGCGCAGGGGTGGGCAGAGCCAGGGCCGTGGGCGGAGCCGGGAACTAGGCCCGGGCGGGTCCAGCTCAGGCCAGGCGTGCCCCGTCGTCACCCGTCTGCCCTGCCCAGAGCCCACCAGCTTAGCCTCCCACTCTGCTTTACAAACTACATTCACCGGTTCAGGGAGGAGAAGGCAACTTGGCTCGAGAGTCAGAAATTGCGGCTCTGATGTCAACCTGGGTTTCTAGCTTCAAGGTCAGGCTCCTTTTGCTCTTCTGGTCCTATATTTATTAACACTAAAACTCCCTGCTTTCAACAGCACATTTTTTGTGTGTTTTGATTATACGAAAGTCTGTTTTCTTTGAGTTACAATAGTATATGATTTAGCTGTTCATTGTACAGGATTAAAACACATCAGTTCAGTTCAGTCGCTCAGTTGTGTCTGACTCTTAGTGACCCCATGAATCGCAGCACGCCAGGCCTCCCTGTCCATCACCAACTCCCAGAGTTCACCCAAACTCACGTGCATCGAGTCGGTGACGCCATCCAGCCATCTCATCCTCTGTTGTCCCCTTCTCCTCCTGCCCTCAATCCCTCCCAGCATCAGGGTCTTTTCCAATGAGTCAACTCTTCACATGAGGTGGCCAAAGTATTGGAGTTTCAGCTTCAGCATCAGTCCTTCCAATGAACACCCAGGACTGATCTCCTTTAGGATGGACTGGTTGGATCTCCTTGCAGTCCAAGGGACTCGCAAGAGTGTTCTCCAACACCACAGTTCAAAAGCATCAATTCTTCGGTGCTCAGCTTTCTTCACAGTCCAACTCTCACATCCATACATGACCACTGGAAAAACCATAGCCTTGACTAGATGGACCTTTGTTGGCAAAGTAATATCTCTGCTTTTTAGTATGCTGTCTAGGTTGGTCATAACTTTCCTTCCAAGGAGTAAGCATCTTTCATGGCTGCAATCACCATCTGCAGCAATTTTGGAGCCCCCCAAAATAAAGTCTGACAAGTCTGAACAAATATAAGCACTGATTTTCAAACTGAATAGCTAAAATTAATGATGAAGCAGAACAGCATAAGATGTGTTTCATTAAGAGACATGAGGCTGCAGGTCAACAGACCCAGGATGGAAGTTCAGTGGATGTGAGTGGTGTTTACTGTGGGGACGCCTGGCAAAATCTTTAATACACTGAAGCTTGGTCACTAAAGGCCAGAGAAATATCAATTTAGCTGCTGAGTCAAATTGATTTACAAATACCATAGAATTATAACAAGGTAACTATTAAAATATCTTAGAATGACTGTTTTTACCTCTCCACTAGCACTCACTGTTCTCCCAGGATAAGACTGCTTTAGGGCGGTCAGCCTGTTTGGGAGGAATGAAGAACAATGCCGGACTGGGGAAATCCCTGAATCAAACCCAGGGGACTGCCAGCCAGCAGCTCCAGCTGTGCAGATGTGGGAGTGGGGCCTGGAGCAGGGCATGCACAGCCATGGGGCCCCAGACAACAGGTCAGGACTGTCTCTGCCCGGCCACCCTGCTGTCACCACGCACAGCCATGGTCCAGTCCTTGGGGACACTGCAGGGCTGTCCTCCAGAACTTTCCCAGGAGCCCAGGACATCCCCACACCTCACTGATGATGCAGGACACCCCCACACCTCACTGATGACCCAGGACATCCCCCACACCTCACTGATGACCCAGGACACCTCTCACACCTCACTGATGACCCAGGACACCCCCACACCTCACTGATGACCCAGGACACCCCCACACCTCACTGATGACCCAGGACACCTCCCACACCTCACTGATGACCCAGGACAAAACGCAGGACACCTCCCACACCTCACTGATGACCCAGGACACTCCCACACCTCACTGATGACGCAGGACATCCCCACACCTCACTGATGACCCAGGACACCTCCACACCTCACTGATGACCCAGGACACCCCCACACCTCACTGATGACCCAGGACACCTCCCACACCTCACTGATGACCCAGGACACCCCCACACCTCACTGATGACCCAGGACATCCCCCACACCTCACTGATGACCCAGGACACCTCCCACACCTCACTGATGACCCAGGACAAAACGCAGGACACCTCCCACACCTCACTGATGACCCAGGACACCCCCACACCTCACTGATGACCCAGAACATCCCCCACACCTCACTGATGACCCAGAACATCCCCCACACCTCACTGATGACCCAGAACATCCCCCACACCTCACTGATGACCCAGGACAAAATGCAGGACACCTCCCACACCTCACTGATGACCCAGGACACCCCCACACCTCACTGATGACC
This sequence comes from Bubalus bubalis, assembly GCF_019923935.1. Taxonomy (NCBI): domain Eukaryota; kingdom Metazoa; phylum Chordata; class Mammalia; order Artiodactyla; family Bovidae; genus Bubalus; species Bubalus bubalis. The sequence continues at coordinate 43,919,795 of NC_059157.1, forward strand.
CAGAACATCCCCCACACCTCACTGATGACCCAGAACATCCCCCACACCTCACTGATGACCCAGAACATCCCCCACACCTCACTGATGACCCAGGACAACACCTACACCTCACTGATGACCCAGGACACCCCCACACCTCACTGACGACCCAGGACACAACGCAGGACACCTCCCACACCTCATTGGTGACCTGAGGTCCTGAAAGGGCCGGGAGAACAGAGGGGAAGGACAGTCTTGAGTCACCAGTGTGCTCAGAGGCAAAGGGAAGTCACCAGAAGCTCTTAAGTGGGGAGAACACAGGATGAATCTCAGGAGGAGAGAGAAATTTGAAAGTGGCATCAAGGGAAGCTGAGTGTGTGCTAGACCCGAGGCCGTGTCTGAAGAGCTTGGTGCCTGGGGATGCTCCACCATGGCTTGGAAGGGAAGGTGATGGGAGAACGGGGCTGTGATAAGGACCAGTCTCTCCACCGGGATCTTCCTGGGGTGGGGGGGCAGGCAGTGTCCGGCACTGTCTGGAGTCCAAGGGTGGTGTGAAACATCCTGCCAAGTGCAGGACAGCTCTTCCCCACAAAGAACCGCCCAGCTCACAACCCTACCAGCCTGACAGTGGGGAACCGCTTGCCGTCCAGGGAGCCTTGCTCCCTGTCTGGATCAGCCTCCTGTGACATTCTCAGGAGCCCAATGCCTTCCTGAAGCCTTGGTTCCATATTTATAACAAAACCAGTCTGTTTGCTTTTGGAGAACAGCTGTAGGAAACACATAGCATGTACTGGGGACTCCAACCCCTCCAACATGCACACGTGTGAGTTTGCAGGCCAAATGCCCACGACTTGGAGCCCAGAGCCCTCACCGAGGCCAGTCCAGCACAGCTGCTAGGCCAGGAAGCTGTGGTCCAGGACGCCCTGGGTCCCCAGAGCTGCACAGAAAACCTGGCCTTGTGTGCAGGCTTCCACCCCACAGAAGGTCACAATTAAATTTCAAAGTTAATAGGAAAGTAGCCAGGCTATTTCTGGCAATTTCGGACAAGGACTGTTTGCTCCACTCCACTGCAGCCTTCGCCAGGCAGTGAAGCACAGTGGGGTGACGGCACTCAGAGGGTGGCCGAGGAGCGTGGGGGTCAGCAAGGTGGGGCTGGACTCTGTTACAGAACCAGAACCATGCTGACTTGGCCCCAAAGCTCTCCTGGCTGAGCAAGCTCATGGGAAGACAGGACTCAGGTCACGGGCAGACACCATGGACCGGTGTCACGCCGCCCCAACCCCAGCTCTGAGCGATGGGAGGCCGATCACCTCTGCGCCCCCTCCTTGCCTCTGGCACTGGTGTCCCCCTCTGAAGAGACGGGCGCTGGATTGGCTCTTCGTGCCCTCAGCCCTGTGATCTGGGTTCTCCCAAAAGCTGTCACAGCACTGGAACAACCTTTCCCCCAGCTCCCAGGGTGACGCTGTGATCTCCCTTCAAGGGGGACGTGTAGTCAAGGGAGGGATGGACAGACAGAGACTGGGGAAACCGGCCACACGGCCAGCCAGGGTCACGCCCAAAGGTCAGCCACCCAGAGGAAGGCCTTCACTTCAACCTAGAGGAAGAGACTCCTCTTTCTCTGATGCTTGCTCCTTAAATACCAGAGTAGAACAAGGACAGGAAAACGCCCCAGCGGACTCGCCCAGATGCCTCTCAAGGCTCACGCTCTCTCCTCTGGACTCTGGACAGACTAACCTGGCTGCACACTCAGAGCAGCGGCTTGGGTCCCGGGCCAAACCCTGGCACCCATTGTCTGTGAGCCTCATGCAGGGGCAGCCCATGCGTCACCTCTCACCCCTCCTAACGTCCCCACTTGTTCCCACCTGGGGACTCGAGATGGAGTCATCCTCCCGCCCTGGAGTCAGCCTCCTGCCCTGGAGTCAAGCTCTGGCCCGTGTGCCCTGTGGTCCCCTCTGTGCCCCAGAGCTTCAAGGTGGTCCCACTGCTGGACTCTGAAACTCAGAGCACACAGCCTTGGGGGCCAGTCCACTCCCAGTCCCCGCCGTGACCCCTAGGCCCCACCATCACCACAGTTTCTCACGCTCCCGGACGTCCTGTCCTGACGGCCTTTCCTGCCCAGGAACATCTCCTGACTGTGTGCTTCCAACTTGTTTCTGATGTCAAGTTTATATGGATCCCAGGAAGCTGCTCCAAACAACCCTGGTTTGGAGTAACTGGTACCCCAAACCTCACAAAACACGTCCCGCAAGCCCCCTCCCTGGGGCCCAGCTGTCTGCCACCCACCTTCTGAGTTTCATTTAACTCTGTTCCTGGACGATCCCTCCCTAGTCACTTCCGAGGACGGGATGCCAGCGGATACCTTCCCACATGGAGCACAGGCTGCTTGCTGTTATTGTGGGTTTAGTCTAATGGCTGATAGGCATGAATGACGGCTTCAGGATGGAAATGAGGGCTTAGACCCCCTCTCTGCATTCTCAGGCAGAACCTCAGCCCAGCACCAAGTCCCACCCAACACCCCCTGTGGTAGATGGGAGACAGAAGAGTGAAGTATCCTCAGGGTAGGTCAGGGCCACGCAGAAGAGGAGCGAGAAGTCAGACAGAACTCTCTGTGACTGCACGCAGGGCGCAGGGGTCTCGGGGGGAGGGCAGGGGCTGGGGTGCAGAGGTGGCCCTGGACATGACCTCCACACAAAGGTCACACTGCTTTATTTAAAGCCTCCACAAAAATGGAACCATTTTCTCCAGCAAAAGAGGCAGGAAGAAAAAGGATTATTTAAATAAATAGATAAAAGAGGTTATGTGTGAGTTTGATGAAGCAAAGTGGATTCCATATAGGTGACAGCATTTTCTTTTCAGAATCGCCTAAAACCTTCCCTAGTTTTCAGGATAAAGTCTGCCCTCTGCTCACCGCTTCGCCCATCTCCAGGACATCCCGGCCCACCAGGTCCCTGCCCTGTCTCGTGCAGCAGCGAGTGTGGACATGGCTCCCCCTGCCCAGGGCCGTGTCCTCCCTGAGGTCCTTCACTCTCCCCTCTCCGCCCTTCAGAACAGGCTCCATGTCTCCTCCAGTGCCAGCCCTGCTCCCGGTCCACATCCCATGGCGCCAAGGCATTTCTGCCCACATGAAAGGTTTCCCTCTGAGTGTCTAAGTCCTGCACCAGCCCCAGGGCTCAGGACAAGTCGGCAAAGAAGGCAGAGCTGGAGGGGCAGAGCATCTGCGGTATGTAGTTTCCGGTTCTAGCACAGTGATGATGCTGAGTAGCTGCGATAGTTGTGTTGAATGAATAGACGCATTTTTTTAAAGTTATTGTTGCCTTTTACTGGCTCAACCCCACTGACATGGCAAAATGATTCCTGAAAAAAAAAAGCCCTCCAGGGGTTTTACCTGGACTGTCCACTCCTGGACAGATGGAGGGGTGTGGCTGTGAGAAACTGCCCACAAAACCATCTACTGTCTCTATTTTTTAAATAGGGGAAGGATATTTCTCTAAATGTACTGCTCACATGAATTCTGTGTAAGAAATTTCTCCCTCTCAGAGAGTCTGGAGAGTTGGCACACTTTCTATGGTCGGGGCCACAGGGGCTCCTCATTTGTGCCCCGATGGCCTGGACGCTCAGAATCAAATTTATTTCGGGTCATAGAAAATGTCTTCACAAATACACACCTGAAATGCTGACGTAATGCATTCTGACCGGGCTCTTTTATGAACTGATCATGCTCAAGTCAGAGTATATGCCTGCCATGCATCTGAATGACCTCCTGAATAATGACACCCCTCTTCTCCTGATGTCCATGCATTTCATCACTAACCAAGGCTCTGAGTCTCAGCACAGGCTGTGTGAGTCCTCCTACATAAACATATTACATCTAAAGAGAGGAGAGTGAGAGAAAATGACCTTCTGTCTCCAGAACCTCCTGCCAAAGGCATCCACAGCTAATGGGCCCTGTCATCCATGAAGAATAAATAGATTTATTAGTTTACTCAGCTGGAAAATGCTTGCTGGGAACTGCCAGTGGTCATCTGGCCAGGAATTTAATTCATATTTCCTGTCACCATGAAGCTAATATGGGCTGCGATGTGGCCATTCAAATACTGAGATAATTTCATCCCCTTAAAGCAAGAGAACCTGAAAACACAGGGGCTCAGGGGGCAGAGGTCTTGGGGGGAGTGAAACAGCAGTGAGAGTTAGCCATTCATTAAAGAGTGGACGCAGTTCCTAAAAAATGAGATACAAGCAGGACAGCGAGTCTCCTCTGACTGGGAGCTTCCCGACTGCTCTTGTCACTAGGCTGTTTCTCTCCTTGAGTTGGTCAGTCACCCTCGGAATCTGTGGATGCAGGCTGTCCACGTCAGATGCCGTCCTGCATGGCTCTTTTGCTGGACAATCTGAGTCTATTTGAGATCAATTTGAGTCTAAGATCATTTTTGATCTTTGACTTTTGCTCTTCTTTTTATGTTTTATAGCATCCAGCACAAAATAGGTAGAGGCAGTACTAACTTTTAAAGCACTTTTTCCATATTTGAGAATTTTAAATACTTTATTCTCTCTACTACTCGGAAGGTACATCATTATTCTTTCAAAAGATAATACAGTGATGGATAAAAATGATAAGATACAAACTTGGTTAATTAAAATTTTTGCTTAATAAAAAATAAAAAAACCTGTTTTTTATTAAAAAGATAAAAAGAGCCTATTTTTCTATTGCAGAATTAATGATCATAGGGCATAAAATAATTCTAAATTGGCTGAAATATATAAAGGAGATTATCACTATAACCTTCCCATGCAAATATGGCACTGCTCATGTTCTGATGAATATCTTTCTTCCAATATTTTCTATGTATACATAGATGCTTAGATTTATGTTCTACAAAAGGTGATGTTGCTTATGCTATTTTTCAGCCATATTAACATAAGATTGTATATAATTTCTCCCTATTGGAGCCTGTCTTTCCACACACATACTCATCATACACATGACTTTAAGTGTCCACTGAATTCTACGTACTGGATGGACTAAAGCTTATGTAACCAGTTCTCTTTGCTGGAACATTCACCAAGGCTTCTAATTTCTTGCTGTTACAAAAGTAATGTTTTTGCACATATGTCTACGTGTATTAGTTTGGCTTTTTTCAAGATTCCATAAATATCCAATGAGAGCTTTCTGTTTTTTTACTATTCCAGGTGCTGGGGTTCAGAGGTGAACAAGGAGTTTACATTTTCTATCTCTTTAACATAAATCTGCAGAAGTGGAACTCCTATCTCAAGGGTTATGCTTATTTTAAACTGCCACACTGAACATAAGGAATGATTAATGTGTGTACATATAATTACATGTACACACCAAACATACATTAAACAGTGAGAGACTGCTTGCTGCAGTGTCAGCTGGGCTCAGGAGAGGCCCCCGGGGGGCTGGTCCCTGGAGGAAGGTAGGCCTCACCCACGGAGGGTCAGAGGGAGGGGGACCCCATATCAGGTGGTCCCGTCACGGCCTCCGTACAGCCCTGTCCCAGCAGGAGCGGCATCTCCTTTTAAGTGCTGTGATCCGCCCACCTCTTCCCTGAGACGAGCAGTTGCATTCTTTTCTCTGTATCTTGAGGGCCTGGAAGGCCTGGTCACTAACAAGACAGTCATTAGTGCCCGCAAGGGTCTGCAGGACATACAGTCCTGCTACGACTGCCTCGAGGTGGGGTGTCCTGGGCTGTCCCAGGACTGTGGTGTTCTTCAGCTTTCTGGTGACGCTCTGACAGGGACATAAAGCACAGACCCAGGACTTGGGAGGTCTGGCTCAACTCTGATACCTAAGAGCCTGATTTCCGGAACACAGCAAGGAGGCTCACGGGGTGAGGAGACAGCCCTGGTGCCGCCTCAGGGTCAGGTCCCCAGGCAGCAAGTAAACCTGCGCCCCGAGGAGGCCGCCCCCACTCTCAGTGCCCGGCACCCGGGGCCCCTCGGGGCCCCCACACTGTCCCTCTGCTAAGTGGCGTCCATCCTTAAAGTGAGCTATTAGAGATAACAGAGTTTTGTGGTGGTTTCAACAATCTGTTCATTGTTTTCATGACATAATGTCTTGATAACACAAAAGTAGAGTTGCTGAAGCTAAATGAGATGAGTAACTATAGGATCATAAGCACTTAGAGGTGACCTGAGCTCAGACCTCTGAACCCAGCCGGTGCAAATGCTCCGGTGGGTGTTGCAGGCTGGAGGGAAGCTTAATTTTCAGAGCTGCGGTCACGCACAGCAGGAACGGATACCTCCCAGATGTCCTTCTGAAGTAAATTGGAGCGAACAGAGATCTTCAAGATCCCCACTGTTTTCAAAATGACTCTTATAACCTTTTGCTCAGTTGTCCTGAAAAGGATGAAAAACTGGCCCAGAACAAGAGGTGACCTCCTGACCAGGGGGTGTGGCGCTGCCTCGGTTACTGATGTGCAGATGTGGACATAGTCCGGGGGGCAGCAGGGCCGTCCTGGGGTTTTTGGTGAAGGGGCTGTGCTGGGGAGGCTCAGCCTGGCCTCGGGGTCTTCCCCAGTTATTCCCAGCCCTGCTTACGTCTCAGGTCCCATCCTGCTCTGTCAGGTTGTGATGAGGGGAAATAACTGACCACTGGAATGACTCTCCAAACAGGATAGCCGTACACTCTGCACAGCAATTTACCTGTTATTCAAAGCAGTCTCTGTGCAGCTGTTCTACTGAATACGTGTGACCATCCCAGAGGCCATGATGGGTTCCGGCCAAGCTGCAGACTGGACGCGCCGTCCTCACTTGGGAAGGCCGAGGGAGCACGCATGGTCCTGACGCCTCCACGGGCACTAACCCCCTCACGACACTGCCACCGCCCGCAGCTCCTCTGAATCTAATCACCCCACCCCTCCTCCTAACACCGCCACAGTGTGTCCTGCTTCACCGTGATCATTTTAAGAGGACACGTGCATTCAGTCTACAACAAATAACATCACCCAACATTGATGAGACCTGTGTCTCCATCAAGGGCGCACGCTCTCGTGGGCAGACGTCTCTGCACACAGGTCATGCCCGGCCCTGGCCCTGGTCTGCACTGACAGGGCCCCACCGGTCTCCAGGCAGCAGACACCTTCCTCAAAAGTGGGGGCCCGGGGTCCATGCCGCATGTGCTGCCCGTCCACACTACTCTCCCGGGCCCAGCAGAAGTCCACCAGCCAGCCCTGCTGGCACGGCCTTCATGACCGCACCCTCGTCTGTGGGATAAACTGGCCCCTGGTGGACCAGTCCAACAGGGGTACACGGAAATGCTGAAACAGCCAGGCCAGTTATCATCCTCAGAGCTGCGCCCACGCCCTGTATGCAGACCACCCCCAGGTCAGGCACACCACGATGGGGTCACGCGCAATGACTCGGGCCCCAGACCTCTAGGAGTGGCGAAGACAGACTGTGTGTGGTCCTATAGCACGATTAAACTACGAGCTACGCTGATTCTACACACACCAGCACCTTAGCTAACCCATGCTCCTTCACTGAAACATGGAATAGCACGCCCAGAACAACACGGGTGAGTGTTTAAATGACACTCCCATGGGGCCAGGCTCAAGCGTGAAATCAAGAAATCCTCACACTGGGATAAATGCTGCTGTGGTTGCTTCTAACTCCTCGTTCGCTTGGGAAAGTGCCCTGCCGCCACTGCAGTACAGTAAACAAGGAACGGGTCATAAAACGCAAGAAACGCACCCTGATGCACACCTCGCTCAGTCTCCCGGCCCCGCCGCTCAGTTACTGCGGAGCTCAGACCGCCGGCTCTGAGTGGAGAGCTCTGGGTCTGAAAACGAGCTCTCCATGAAACTGCCTAGGTTACCCGACCCTTCTGTGCTCCTCTGCTCCTGGTGTGTGGTGGGAAGAGCTCGGGCAGCCCCTAGATGTCCTGTGAGGGGCGGCCCTGCTGCAAAGGCCCTGTGCCCGTGTGTCCATGCGCTAAGCTGGGAAGCTTCTCGATGGGAGCCGGGCACGCCTACCTGCCCTCACCCTGAGAGGGAGAGCGGGCGTGGGGTCTGCTCACCTGTGGAGTCGGCCCCCAGCAAACACAGCAGTCAGGCCCCCCACCCAGTCCCTCTGCCCAGAGCTCTCAGTTCCCTCTGCCCAGAGCTCCCCTTCGGGAAATTCACCCTCAACTCTGAAAACAGACTTTTTCCCTGAGTGTGAAACTGTCCCCATCACGCTGCTACTTGACACCCGGGTTGATGGCTGCTTATGGCTTGGAGCCCGTCTGTGACGTGTGGGCCCCGTGGGCTGCACACTCCGATTCTCAATCCCCCGCCCCCCACCAAGGACCTCAGGAGAGACCTGCCGAGTGCGGGGCAGCCAGCCCTTCAGTGACGCCGACGCTCCCTGGACTGTGAGAACAGCTGGCCTGGAGGTGAGCTCCACCTGCCAGACACCTGCCCCCAGTATTCCCCCATCACCTTTAAAAAAAATGTTTCATTAAAATAAATTAATTAATTAAAAAAAGTTTCTATCTTAGCGTTCTCTTTCTACTGCCTCTATGTGAGATGATGGGTGATGGTTTCACAAGACACGTAAGGCAGACAATTATGTGGTTCCCCGTAACTGATACAGTGATGTATGTCAAGTGTTTGTGAAATTTGGGAGGAAAGGCCACAAAGCCACAAAACAAGCAAACAAACAACCGACCTAAAAAAGAAAAAGAATGACAAAATTTGTAACAATTCAAAGATTGTACTACTCTTTTTACAGCAATGGTTAGTGACCTAAGTTTTCACAGGCCTCAGTCTCCGGTCTCAAATCCCAGGTTCTGTTCCCAATGTGCTTAACGTCTACTTAGTCGCTCAGTCGTGTCCAGCTCTTTGCGACCCCATGGACTGTAGCCCACCAGGCTCCTCTATCCATGCGATTCTCCAGGCAAGAACACTGGAGTGGATTGACATGCCCTCCTCCGAGGATCTCCCTGACTCAGGGATTGAACCCAGGTCTCCTGCATTGCAGGCAGATTCTTCACCAGTCTGAGCCACCAGGGAAGCCTCTCGTCCCCAACACCCCGGCACGAAGCAGCGTGCTGCCTCTGGCCTCCTGCGTGAACTGCCACCACCTTTTGGTCCTGCTGTTTTCTTTGCTGCCCTTGGCTTCTCAAACACGCCATGAGGCTTCCCTCCCCTGGGCCTTCTGGAATGCTGCGCTTTCTCTTTGATACAACTGCTCTTTTCTTCTTAGGGAATCCCCGCTCTTTTTTAAAGGGACATCTCTCCCCAAAAGACTGCTCTTTCTTCTAACTTCTTCTCTTTTACCCTGCTTTTATATTCTGAAGTGAAGGAATAAAGAAACTGCATAGAATCAAAATTGCATCTGTAAATCCTGTGCTCTGGCATTTGACACATGGAAACCCTGTGACTTACACAGATACATTGATACAAACGTACATGTACAAGTAGACACACAGGTAGAGATCTAGACACAGACACGCAGAGACGGCACCTAAAGAGGCGGGGAGAGAAGACAGGGAGAGACGGAGGCAGATACACACAGCTTCTTCATGAGTCTTGGTCTCTGGGAAGGATGCAGGTTTTAATAAATGTTTAGCCCAGTGGCTTTTCCTACTTAGCAACTTAAATTTATTCATGACCTGTTTTGAACAAAAATAATAAATGCCACTCATCTGAAGTAGTTAGAAAACTAACAGCAAAAGAGCACTATCAGATGGTACTTTAATATATTAGGAGCTGAGATGCTGGCTTGCTGCACACACCTGCTGAGACAGGGCGGGAAGAAGGCCGAGCCGGTGTGGCTGGGTCCTGGCGCCCAGGCACCTGCGGCTGGGCCACTGACCGCCCCTCCCCAGCCGGTCCTGGTGCCCGTCTGCCCCACCAGCTTTACCTGTCTACACGCCAGGCCCCATCTGTAGGAAGCTGCCAAAGGGGATATTCAAGAGCCTCCCCATAAGCTGTGATGCTCTGGGGTCCGGCTCTAGGTCCAGAGCCTAGAAATGCACTTCTCACACTGCTGCTGTGACGGCTGCCTGATCCAAGACGAAGCAAGTGGGGCACAGGACAAGCTTACGAATACGCACGTCTCCTTCCTCGCCTGGCAAGGACACAGAAGCTAAACTCTTGAGTCACAATTCTAGTCCTTACACGTAGGGCCCCGAGATGTCCTGTTAGCTATGATTTATTCGGCTTAAATTTCAACATCCAGTTTCATTACCATCAAATTTGAGAAAACATAAAATATCTTTAAATCCTTCCTCTTCCAATCAAGCCATGGGAATTGAGAGGATAATGGAGTTGAGTGGAAGAGATTTCCAATCACAGAAGCCACACTTCAGCTCTGAATATGAATTCTACAGTGGCCGGGGCGGCATTCGGGGCAGAAAGCCAGTCGAGACCAGCCTGCCTGCACCGTCCGTTTCTCTTGTCACAAGTCCAGGAAATGCACCTAACTTCTGTCCAACTGACAAGAGGTATCTCTGGGTACAAACTGGGCCCTGGGACCCGACCTGCCTTTAGGCCCAGACAGGAAGTCTAACAAGAGGATGGAGACACTGCACAAACAAGGGCTGCCTCAGAGCTCTACTGCAAACGAGGGTGTCATCTTAGTGCTGTTCAGCACCTTGCTAAAGACTGCCTGTTAGGTGCTAGTGGTGCTTCTGGGTACAGGGCAGAGAGCAAAAGAAAAATAGAACTCTCTTCTCCCTTGAGCAGCTGACACGTGTATTAGGGAGAGAGGAAATGCAGGCAAAGCAATAATAATACTAACAGAAGCAGCTAAAATAGAATGCTTGCTACTAACAGCATAGAGCTGAGAACAGAGACTGAAGCCAACAGACGGGAGGTGTCAGGAGGTGTGGCCCCGGGCGGGTGCAGTGTCCTCTGAGTGCAGATACTCCAGATACCATGTCCGGCCACACCCTGGCCTGTGGCCTTAGGGACTGAGGCCCTGCCAGGCTCGGGGATGGACCCTTCTCCAAGCATCCCTGGGGAGACTTGAAGATGTCTGGAAAACCAAGGTGTCTTCCTATGTCACTGCCATGTGACTCCTTCAGACGCCAAGTGTTAAGACGTCCAAGCTCACAGGACTTAGTTCGGCCTCTTTGTAACAGTAGAGGGATTTGAGCTGGACTCAAGGGATGGAGGATTTAGGAGAGGGACAAGGGCTCTGAGAATTCACTCAAGAAGAAAGTACCAGAACGGTCCACCCCTGTAAAATTCAGGCACTTACGGAACTTAAATTTGATACCAAGTGAGATAAATAGCAAAGACGTCAATAAATAGCAAAGACATCACTTTGCCGACAAAGGTCTGTCTAGTCAAAGCTACGGTTTTTCCAGTAGTCATGTACAGATGTGCAAGTCAGACCACAAAGAAGGCTGAGCACCAAAGAATTGATACTTTCGAATTGTGGTGTTGGAGAAGACCCTTGAGAGTCCCTTGGACTGCAAGGCAATCAAACATGTCAATCCTAAAGGAAATCATTGGAAGGACTGATGCTGAAGCTGAAGCTCCAATACTTTGGTCACCTGACGCAAAGAGCTGACTCATTGGTATAAGCCCCTGATATCAGCTGGGAAGGTTGAGGGCAAGAGGAGCAGGGGACGACAGAGGATGTGATGGTTTGATAGCATCACTGACTCAACAGACATGAGTTTGAGCAAACATTTATTCTCGCCGGTGAAAGGAGAGGAATAGGACATTTACATGTGCACCTCTGCCGGCTGCTCTGGAAGTCCTGGGTGCCAGGGCAGAGGGCACCCCGTCCCCACTGGCCCTGCCAAGGCCCCTTCCCCGTGTGCCCAGTCCCGAGGACATGTGGTAACGGGGCTGCGGCAGCTCTGTCCACGGGGACGCAGGCTGACGTGCTCCGGTCCGTGCGCTGGCTGACTTGGCTTTCGAGATGGGTCACAGCCATCACCAGTGAAAGGACACTCAGGTAATAGCTTTTAGTTCAGCAAGAATCGTTTTATCTGGGTGAGCTGTGGGAGATAGTGAAGGACAGAGGAGCCTAGTGTGCCGCAGTCCATAAGGTTGCAAAGAGCCAGACATGACTTAGCAACTGAACAACGACGATGAGATAAACAGAGGAAACACCGAGATGGGAAAGATAGGACGAGCAGCATCTCTGGCGGAACCGGCAGCACAGCCAGCGTCCCGGGCTGGACAGTGACCCCAGGACCTCCGATGAGGCAGCATCTGGGACCAAGCCTTCAGAGAGGTGGTCACGGTGTAATGAGGTCCTGGGGGACTCACTTCCTAGGTGACTGGTGATCGTGTAAGAAGAGGAGATGAAGGTCCAGATGCACACAGAGGGGTGACCATGTGGGGCCACGGGGAGAAGCTGGCCATCCACATGAGCGGGAGAGAGGTCTTGGGGGCCAGCCCCATGAGGTTTCCATCTTGGATCCCAGCTTCCAGAACTGAAACAGGTTTCTGTTTGCCTTTCCACCCAGACTTTTCCACTTTGGTTTGGCTGCCCCCGAAATCTCACACCAACTAAACAGTTTGATACTAAGTCGGGGTCCCTTCCCCACTGGTGAGGGGGGTTTTTAACACCCTGACAGCCTTCGTCTCTCACTGGGCCACCCCTCCAGGCAGGTAGGGCTGCACCCCCTGGGCAGGCCCAGGTCCCACGGCGCCAGGGACCAGGGGCTTGTGGCCAGTGCTGGGACATGAGTGGAGACAACACCTGGAGGGGCCACGCTGAGGAGGAGACCACAGGGGTCCCAAGAGGCCATGCAGCCTTTGTGCTGGAGCAGTGGACGCAAGGGAGCCCCATGGAAATTCACCTAAATGTGAGAAGATGCCTGTGCCCCAGTTCCTGGGAGCAGAACAGGCCACCCTGACTGTTTTGTTGGAATCATCAAATAAACCGTTAACTCTGCAATTTACCCTGTGGTTTGCCCAATGTTAAAAATACACACCCATGAAGTCACAGGGAAGATGATGGGCCGGTGGGCATCTCTGCCTCATGGAAGGTCTGTGTTCACCTGTTTTTAATCATCAGCCCCCCAGCAGACCCACACTGCATACCTGCTGGGTGCCTGCTCCAAACCCGCCCAGGAAGGTTCCTTCTGTTTCCAGATTGTCCATGGAGAGCACCACAGGGAGCCAGGGGTTCGGTGCCAGTGGACAAGAGCCTGGCCCCCCGTGTGGTCTGCAGATTGGAAGCCTGGCCCCCCAAGCCCCAGTTAGAATCTGCACCTTCACCAGAGCCCGTGTGGGCCATCTGCGTGATAAGGGCGAGGAGAGGGAATGTGGGCCAGACGGGGCCGGGCAGAGGCCGCAGCTGCTCATGTTCCCAGGGAGATGGGAGCGCGGGGCGCACACAAGCACCCAGGCCGGCCCACCGCCCCTTCCCCTCCTCACTGTTCACACAAAACTTACGTGTGTACCCACACAAGTGATGTGACACTCAGTCCAGATACACTGTAAAGATTTGCACAGCATAATGATTTTCTGCATCTCAGTAAGAGCACACACACACCAGAACATACTTCTTTAAAAAGCAGTGTTCAACAGGACACACATGAATCTTCTTTGTTACGACACTAAGATGCAGAGGGTTTCCAAGCCCAGCAACCAAAGTGCTTTCTATCAGCAATATGACACACGGGCTATGCCTCCCAGCTTTAAGGACGACAAGCGTGGCTCTGGGACAGGAGGTGAAGGTTCCACTCCTGGGAGTCCCCGGCGGGGCAGGAAGGGCAGAGTCCTGGCTGTTCCTGGGCTGGGAGCCTGGGCTGGGCTCATGTGGACACCACTGTGAGTCAGGGATCCCAGATCAGGGGCTGATTTGGGGGTTATTGCTGATCTGTGGATTTCCCCGAAGACACAAACACGTTTGCACCAGATTCTTAAAGAAGTTTGGGATCCAGAAGAGAATCTCAAACAAAAGCCTTTCAACTTCAGTTTCTGGAGGGAAGTTTTCTGGTTTATTTACTCTGCCTCATGTTGCCCAGCCAGGTCCACAGGTGACAGCCACACAAGGGTCAAACCCTTATGTCTGGTTCAACAACCAACCCCTCACTCCTTGGAGGAACTGTCTCAGTGCGGTTTGCAGCTACTGGTCACTGGGTTCCCTAGCCGTGTGTGTGTGAGGGATACACTCTCCCCATTTCAAGGCTGGCCTGTCCTCCAGGGCAGCAGGCTTCCTTATCGCGGTCCCAGGCTGAGGAAGTGTGCGGCAGGACACCTCAGGAGGTGCACAGCTTGTGGCAGGCACCTGGGTCACCTCCCAGCACACCCCTCCCGTTCCGCTCTCTCTTGCCGTGTTTGGGCCAGGCTGGGCACAGCTGCGTCTACCTTGTCCTCCACTCACCTCCGCCCTCTGTGCTGACCCACCCCCATAACCCCTGAGCCTCAGTTCAGGTACCACCTCCTCCAGAAAGTCCTCCCTGATTGCCTCTCCTCAACCCTCAGTGGCTGTCCCCTCTCTCCACCTCCAGAACCCTGTGGGCGAACTCGCAGGGGTCTAAGACCAGTCACTCTGCCTGCAGCCCCCCTGGACTGTGAGGACAGGACACACAGCTCATTTGCCTCTTTCCAGCCCTTGGCACTGAATCTGGTGCAAGCTAGGTGATATCTGCTTTATGAAGAAATACACATGAGAATACTGACAGTTCAGGAAACGATCTGTTAGAATTCCCGTTAAAAAGACGGAGGGGGAGAAAGCGGGAAGAAAGGGGGAAACTGTAAGTACCGTGAGGACTGCCAGGCCCCCAGCACATAGTTGGAGTCAGATGGCCCCGGTTGGCACAGCAGTCAGCACTGGCGTGGGCAGCAGGGCAAAGGGTCGGCTTCACAAGGACAGCTGTGGCTGGACAACTCTCCAACACAGGACACATACGGTGCTCATCCCTCACGGTGTGCACAGCTCCTGTCCGCACCTGCTTCTGCTCCCGGGCAAACATTTATTCTCGGCGGTGAAAGGAGAGGGACAGGACGTTTACAGGTGCACCTCCACCAGCTGCTCTGGGAGTCCTGGGTGCCGGGGCAGAGGGCACCCCGTCCCCATGGGCCCTGCCAAGGCCCCTCCCCCGTGTGCCTGGTCCCGAGGACACGTGGTAACGGGGCTGCGGCGGCTCTGTCCATGGGGATGCAGGCTGATGTGCTCTGGTCCGTGTGCTGGCTGACTTGGCTTTCGAGATGGGTCATTGCCATCACCAGTGAGAAGACATTCAGGTAACAGCTTTTAGTTCAGCAAGAATGGTTTTATTCGGGTGAGCAAGCTTCCCAAAGAGCGATTCCTGGACCCACAGTGTCTGTTCCATGGCAGACGCTTTCTCTTTTATGATGAGAAGCACGTGGAATCAAGCTGAGCACCCCACTTCTGGATCTGCAGGGGCAATGCCAGCCTTGCAGAGATGGGGGTGTCCACGTCTCTGTGCGCTGTGTCCCCTGCATCCTGGGAGCCCACTCCCCTGGGTGCCCCTTCAGGGCCAGGCCCACCCACACCCAGTGGAAGTTTTTAGGCTGGCAGCCAACTCTACCTGCAGGTGGACTCCTTTTGGCCCAATCCTGAGTCACAGTGTCTTTTTTTTTTTTTTTTTTTAATGAACTACTTGCTGACATCTAAAATAAGAAGATTTCAGACAGAAGCCAGATTTCTGGCTTGTCTTGAAAGCTCAGAGACCTAGGGGCGCTGGGCCCGAGTCCCAGCCACGGCAGGGCAGGTGGGCGTGAGGGCTGCTCCCTCCCAGGTGGTCCCGCCGCCCCGCCACCCTGTCAGGTCCCCGAGTGCTCAGAGTTGTCACCCCTCAAGGCAAACAGCACAACAGAGACTGGAGAAGTGGGAAGGAGGAGAACCAGTTATCTACCTTGACACTTCATGCTGAATTACCTAAGAGGAGTTCAGAAAATGATGAGGTTGTGCTTCTTAACCTGAAATGAACATCATTGGGAAATTAGTGCTTTTTCAAAACTCATCCAATTAAAAAGTGCATGAGAAGAAAACAGACGTGAATTCTTCAGTGTTGGGGTGCTGTTGAGCTCTCAGGTTAAGGCACGCTCCCCCTGCATTGGTAGTGGGCTGGAAGGGACTTCTGATGATTGTTATTAGGGTGGAAACCATGGCTCCAGGGACTCAGACAAGAAACGGGGAAATGAGGACAGAAATGGGCCCCGACAGCCAGGGGCCCAGCATGCCCTCCTCTGCATGGACTCTGAGGCGGGGCCATCCTCTCACTTGTGAGTGGAAACACTGAACTCGGGGTCACGGCGACTTGCTCCAGGCCATGCTTTAGAGAAAGGGAGCAGGGGAGAGGTCTGGGTCCAAACCCGGGTCACCCCAACACCTAGGCCTGGGCCACTGGACCCACCCGGCTCAGGGCAGATACACCAAGGCCTGCAGACCCCAGTCCCAGGGGACGTGTGGGGTGGCGGAGGGGGGTGCCCTTGCCCACACGTGGCTGTCCATCCCGTCCTGGGGTGGCTCCTCGGACGACCTCAGACGGCCCTGAGTACAGAGTGTGCATCCCAAAGAAAGAAGGGAAAGACATCTCGAGAAGGGAGTGGACTGGCTGCCTCCTCCGGCGTCACCTCCAGACTCACTGAGAAAGAGACCGCTCCTGGAAGAAGTGGGCACTTGGCACCGAAGGACTCAGGGGAAGAGGAAACTCTGGGGGATGCCTCTGCTTGCACCAGCCATTTCTGAACAAAGTGAGGTGCCAGCTAAGGAGCAGTCTCTGTGCTACTCTGGTTCCCCTGGAAGGAGAGGCTGCCGTGTGGAGGAGGGGCCTGATGCATACTCGTTGAATGGAGAAATCTAATATCGACATGGGTGGGCCTCTGGACAGCCTCTGGTCCTGTTGAAACTGTGCATGGAGTCAGGAAGTCCAGCCAAGGAACAGAACTCAGTTAATACCACTGAACCCAAACCACAGTGCCCAGAAGAGGCCACAGGAATGTCTGTGCTCAGAGCTCCAGGCAGCCCTCCAGAGCCCTGTGCTTGGATTCATCTTGATGACAACCAAAGAAGGAAATCGAGAGAGAAAAAGAATTTCTAAAGGCAACGAATGCATGGATTGCTGTTGTTTTCATCTCTACAAATCATTAAGAAAGATAAATCTGTGTTCTCAAACACATTCTAAAATTAAAATGACAAATTAGGGTCTAGCCTCAACACCATAACGTCCTCTGTTGCAGGAGAAACTGACTGATGAACTGTGAACCAGAAGAGCGGGCCGAGCCGCCCGCAGGAGCCGGCAGGAGGCCCTCCGGGACGTGGGTAGGGTGGGGGCTGGGCCTGCAGCGCAGTGGCTGTCATCAGTCTTGCTCAGTGAGGCCCCAAGGGCCCCACCCACGACAGTCACTCTAATGTTTCTGTCCAATTAAGAGCATTAACCTGGGTTCTGGCCCCAAGCTCAGGTGCCCACACGGAGCTTCCAGGGAAAGCACCAGAGGAGCACTTTCTTCCTGCTCTCGGGATGAGATTTCCAATCAGGTGGCTTTTTGTGTTGATCACACGCCCCCCTCTTTCAGGCACAGCGTATGTGTGGAGCACACGTGACCAAGAAGGAGTGTGAGATGAGGCTTCTGTGTCTGGGGGACGGCATGGAAATGAGAAGCGCATCGGAGGGTCGTGGCCAGGACCAACTGCAGCCAGAGGCCACGCGACCCCAGGCGGTGGGGCAGCCCGCAGTCCGCAGCCTGGGATGTCCTCCCCCAGCCAGCCCAGGCCACACAGGGCTGCAGAGAGGCCTTTGGCTGCCAGCACCGATCCACGAACAGCAGTCTTAAAGCAAGTTCAGGGCAAAAGAGAAAGCACGTGCTTACTTGTTTTAGTCTGCCTGCTTTGCCAAAAGACAACAGAAACGCTAAGTCTGATATCACATTGCATTGGAGAGCATGTGAGCACTTTTCTCCAACATCCGTGAGCGAAGACATGGAAAGTGGCAAAAGATGGTCCCACGCTCATGTTGGCTCTGCACTGAAAGCTGAGGGTGCACAGGAGAAGGGGGTGGACGGGGGTGTTAGGAGCCCCTGGGACTCGCGGGAACACACAGGCAGAGGCGTGCCTGGTCCACCAGGCACCACAGCAGCAACACCCACAGGCACTTTCACTAACAGATCTGGGGCAGCGCTTTATTTTCATGTAGCAAAGCTCACAGAGCAATGTAAAACCGCACGGAGGAAAATCTTTCCAGTCACAGTATGAGGGAACGGGCTGTGCTGTCATCAGGCAACAAGGTCGAGATGGAGGAGAAACGTGCGGACGCTGCATCTGTGGTCAGCCCAGTGACTCTGCAGCCCAAGAAGGCAAGACCCCTCACTGTGTCCACCTCCAGCACCTATATGCCCTCTCATAAACAGGGACGCCGCTGACATTAAAACATGCGCAACATGCTAAGCAGAAGGAGGACTCCGCTCCTCGTGTGTCCACGTGCCTTACTGCTGGCAGCACTGGGGTTCCCAGGGCTTGCTATGCCCGCGCTCTGTGACGTGACTGTTTCTTCCCTCGGCCAGCCTTCTCCCTCCCAGGATGCCATCTTGGATCTCCAGCTCTCACCTGAGGTATTTTTTCCTAAATTAAAGTTCATGTGTCTATACATTACAAACATTTCCTGCTGTGTTCCTGTGTTTTGACTTTTTTGACACTGTACTTTTGCTCTGTAGCAATTTGATTCTTATGTTGAGCCAGTCCTGTGCCTTCGGCAACACTCCTGCATTCACGTTTGGGTGAGGGCCTGGACTGGGCAGCAGGGTCTGCAAGGGCTGTGGGGGCTGGGGGGCCGAAACAGAACCAGGGGTCTGTGGGGTCCTCCCGCGCAGCCACACACCCGGGGGAAGCGAGCACACTAAGCCAGCTGTTTCTGCCTGAGTTTCAATCATCAGCGGAGTTTACACACTAGAGAAACCATTGCACCCTATAGAGAATCCTGTTTCAGTATGAAAGCTGTGTTCTCCTCCCCTTTACATCAGTTTTAATGTTGTATTTGTTTCGGTTGCTGGAAAAAAATGCAAGATTTTATAAACATGGCACATTCCTGAGACTGTGCCTGGAGATAGAGGTACAAGTGTTCATCTTGAATGTTGAAAGAATATGAACAGACTAAACAGTTTTAGGCATCTACCAGACTTACGAGGTGACAACACACAACTTTAAAGTAATTCATGGCGAGTCACGAGTTCGCGTTTCTCTTCAACACATCTGAGTTCACTCGGTGTCTCAGTCCTGGGGAGGTCGAGCAGCTCCTCAGCTCTGCTAATATCCAGTCTACACATCTAGCTGTATAGTAGATGTTAGCATTTAGTGCCCCAGTGTACTGCCCCTTGGTGCTTCATCCGTGCAGGCAACTGGAACCCAAAGGGCACCTGGACCCGCGCCCCTCCCAACAGGGCCACCCTGAGCAGACCTGGGAGCAAAGCCCAAACCCTTGCTCTGCAGCTAACACCTCCCCATCCTGCTCCACCCATGACATCATTTATTCACATAAAGGGTAGGTCAGGGCTTCCCTGCTGGCTCAGAGGTAGAGTCTGCCTGCCAATGCAGGAGACATGGGTTCCATCCCTGGTCTGGAAGGATCCCACAGGTTGTGGGGCAGCTAAGTCCATGTGCCACAGGTACTGGGCCTGTGCTCTAGAGCCCTTGAGCTGTAACTACTGAAGCCCGCATGCCCTAGAGCCCATGCTCTGCAATAAGAGAGGCCACCAAAATGAGAAGCCTGCACACCCCAACTGAGAGTACCCCCCTCACCACAATGAGATAAAAGCCTGCATAGCAAAGAAGACCCAGCACAATGAAAACTAACTAAATAAAATTATATATAAAAAAGAATAGGTCAATGCCACCAACATTTAACATTTAATAATCTCCAAGCAAGGCCACATACCTTGGTGGTGAATCTCCAGTCTGAGTCAAGACACACATAACCACTCAGATAACAAAGTCTATGAAGTCCCAGGGACACGGCACGTGGGAGTCGGGGATGTATCTGCATCAGGGTGTGGGGGGTGTATCAGCACCACGGACAGGGCACACAGCAAGGGGAGTGTAACAGCACCAGGGACAGAGCACACAGCGACCGGGGTGTATCAACACCATGGACAGGCCACACAGCAAAAGGAGTGTAGCAAAACCAGGGACAGGGCACAGGGAGGGGGTGTATCTGCATCACGGTTGGGGGTGTATCAGCACCACGGACAGGGCACACGGCGAGGGGAGTGTAGCAGCACCAGGGACAGGGCACACACCAAGGGGGCTGTATCAGCACCAGAGACAGGACACAGGGAGGGGGTGTATCTGCATCAGGCTTGGGGGTGTATCAGAACCACGGACAGGGCACACAGCGAGGTGGGTGTATCAGCACCAGGAACAGGGCACACACCGAGGGGGCTGTATCAGCACCAGGGACAGGGCTCAGGGAGGGGGTGTCTCTGCATCAAGCTTGGGGGTGTATCAGCACCACGGACAGGCCACAGAGCAAGGGGAGTGTATCAGCACCAGGGACAGGGCACAGGGAGGGGGTGCATCTGCATCAGGGTTGGGGTGTATCAGCACCACGGACAGGGCACACGGCGTGGGGCGTGTAGCAGCACCATGGACAGGGCACACAGGGCTGTATCCGCAGGCACGGGGGAATTAGCCTGAATCCAGCAAGATGCTCATGGCAGCAGGCGTGGGCCACAGCTCCCCACAGCTATTGTGAGCACAGCCGCGAGGGACTCAGACCTGGTGGTCTGCAAAGCTGGGACCCTGGCTCAACCGCATGGCCGGAGATGCCCCAGATGCAGCAGCATGTGTGGAAGTCAAGCCCACCCCATCCCTCCTGCCTCACGAAGTCATTAACCTCTGCCTCTGTGTTTTCTTCTTAGAGGGCTGTCGCTGCAGTAATGACAGGGGACACACTATAAACATGCTTGTTTAGCTTTACAACAACTTTGCGGCAGGTATTACAAGTCTTGTTATACCGACCAAAAAAAGGGCCCAAAAAGTCACATGCTCTAGTTCGAAGCACCTGTGCCCCAACCCACCAGTTGACTCATGAAACAGCGACAATCACCTGTGTGCTGTCCTCGGAGGTCAGACACAGATCAATGGTGCTGACACACACGATGCAGAGAGCATGAGGGCCACAGAGCGGCACCGTGCAATGTGTCACGCTTTATTGACAATCCTATTGCTAAAGGAAAGCATGTATTTTAACCCAATTACTTTGTAGTTTAGAACCTATTTTCTTAAAACAATCGAGATTGCTTTTCATATTAAAATGTGTCAAACAGGAAAGTTCAGATAAAAAAATGGAAGTAATATCAGAAATGCTTTTCAAGGAAGGGAGAGCGCCTGGGGTGAAATAGTTTCTGTAATTTTGAACCTAAATGTCATCTCTAGATTTTAGCAGCTGGGACAGGAGAGCAAACACCACCATGTAGCAATCACTGGTTGATGAAAGAAATCCACCAGATTCATCTGGAGGAGAAAAACAGATGACTGAGTCTACCCAGAGAGCTCGTGACCCTGCACCTTCAGATAAAGGATAGGACTCTCCAAATCTGACTTCATATGAAGTTTGCAGGCCCAGGAGTCCCCTGGTGTCACCTCTACCCCTGCTCCCTGCTCCGTGGGGATGGTCTTTGCAAAGAGCCAGGGACAGGTGTCTTCTGGCTGTTCCTCCCCATCACCACCTTCCTCAGTATCAGTGTGGAAGTGGCCGAAGTGGCTGAGCGGAGGGTGAGCCATGCTTGGTGTCTGATGTGTTCAGGCATCAGGACCAGGAACACACCTTTGCCCAGAAGTGGCAACATTTATTCCAGCAGAGGCACACACTGCATTGTGCAACCGAGAGGGAGCCACCCGACTTGGTGACATGTATGATACCAGGGCATTCTCAGAACACCCTGATGAGGATGTCCCCTCCTGCAGAGCAGGAAGCTGAGGCACAAAGGGCTCCTGAAACTTGCTAAGGGCACCCAGCTGGTGGGCCCTGACCTCTGAGTCCAGACTGCAGGCTTTACCTGCACAGGCCCTGTGGAGAGCGCAGGCTCCATTCCATCGGCGGGTTGGGGGGGGGGCAGGGAGAGCTCTCTGCATGAGAGGGGGCAGGCCCAAGGGTGGGACCTGCTGTGTGCAGGGACCACCTTTGAGGAGTGTCCGGCCATGTAGGGTCGGGAAACTGGCAGGTGGGGGAGCGAGGCCACATCACAATCCCTGATGAGAGGAGCAGCACAGGGTCTAAGTGTTGACTTCACCAAGTGGGAGATGAAAACAAAACAGCACTCATTCTCACAACAATATAAGAGAATACGAAGATTCAGGGAGAAGTGCTCTCAGCACCAAGACCAGTCCTGTAACTTCAATGCATTTTTGTTGTTGTTGTTAATCACCACAATGTCGTATTTTTTTTCAGGTTGCAGGCAGGGGAATCTTGTCACAGGCTGTTACTGGACCTGGAGTCTGAGCCCACCGCTGGGAGCAGGACAGGGTGCAGGTAGGCTTGTTAACAGTAGGTTATTGTTACGACCTGAACCCTCAGGACCCCCAAACCTCAGGACGTGATATACTTGGAGGGGCCTTTGAAGAGGGATCCAGTGAAAGGAGCCTGTTGGGTGTGGGTCCTAGTCCAGTCGACAGTGTCCTCACAAGCAGAGGGGCTCTGAGACACTGCCATGCGGCCAACCCCGGAAGGCACTGCTTGTAGGAGCCTCCCCGCTCACGCCTCGACCTCAGTGCCCAGCCCCAGGGCTAGAGGATGCAGTGGCTCGGAGACTCAGCCGCACGCCCAGGCATCTGAGTCTGTTCAGACCGCTGTAGTGACACCACGGTCATCGATGTCTCTCAGGGCTGGAGGAGCCGCACGCCCAGGTGTCTGAGTCTGTTCAGACCACTGTAGTGACACCACGGTCGTGGATGTCTCTCAGGGCTGGAGTGGACATTCGAGGTTTGGACCCCAGCAGGTCCAGTGTCTGCTGAGGCCCCTCCGGGGTCCTCACGCAGGGGAAGGGCTGGGCTCCGTGGGGCCTCTGCCATCAGGGTACAGATCCCATCAAGGGCCCCACCCTCATGACCGCTCACCTCTCCCCTTCAAAGGGCCCCTCCCAACACCACCGCACTGGAGTTTCATTTCAACCTGTGAATTTGGGGACAACGTGGCATTCTGTCATGACAACCCTCCCAAACTAAGGTGGTTATCTCATAAAATAAACGGGTGTGCAGCCTTGACCAGAGGACAGTGGGTCCCCTGAGGCTGCTGACTTCATCAGACACACCACAAGCATCACTAATGGTTCCTCTTGCCCTGGGGCACCAGACACCTGTCTGCACAGACACCCGGCTCAGGGAAGGTAGATGGATGTCAGAGACCATGCATCGTGTTTATGAAGATGTGCAGCTTGGCCAGGTCTTGGGGAGCAGGAAGAGCTAACTCGCAGGTCCTAACTCCACAGATGTCAGAGAGAGGACCAGAGGGACACTCTTGGGAGGTAACCTCAGAGCCCTTGGGGTGCCCTGCCTGTCTGATAAGTGTGTCTGTACACACCTAGGGCCGCAGGCCATGCCGGACGCTTGTGCTGCTAAGTACCCCGTGACCGACTCCAGGGATCCTGCATGCAGGCCTGGCACGTCCTCATGCACCGTGCCCTGGAGGACCACCATGCGTGGCTGCAGGAGGGCCGTCCGGTCCCATGGGCTGGGCTGTGCTCTCATGGCCTCTGCTCCATGCCCCTGGGTCTCGGCTGTCAGCCTTGCACTGTGACAGACCATAACCACCTCCCACCACATCACAGAGCCTAAGGGTGGTCGTGGAGACACACTGGGGGACAGCAGACTATCAGCTACTAAGAACTGGTTAATGTGTATGTCTCAGTTCAAAGAAATATGAGAAGCAAGTAGAAAAAGGAATGTGGCAAGCACAGGTCTCTCCCCAGCACCCACCCTGTGTTGGGCCACCTAACCTTCAAAGGAGGGGGAGCAGCTGGACCCGCGGCTCTGGCCTCAGCGTTTCGGTTTCGTAGCCAAAGTGCTGCCCGGGAGCAGCCTGGGCTGAGCACATGGGGAGCAGAAGAGCCAGGCTGGGGTTTTAAAGCAGCACTTCAGCTCAGGCGACGGGGAGAAATGCCAAACGCAGCACACAGGACTCTGCTGACATTTCCACAAACTCCAGATCCTACAAGCTAGTTAATTTTCATTCTGAAGTTCTGTTTAGTCACTTCCATTAATGTTAAAGGGGGTGTAGAAAGGTGGAGATGGGAAATCTCATCAACTGTGGGCCCTCGAGGTCCATGCACATTGATGGGAATGGCAGGGTCGCCTTTCTTTTCATGGGTGAATAGTGCTCCTGTGTGTGCCCGGGTGTCGTGCGTTCTTTATCCACGCACCTGTCCACAGACACGGGGGCTGTGCCCCATCCCGGGCTGCAGTGTGAACGCATTCGAGCGGGACTGCCTCCATCACGTATCGCTTCAGTGAGCATACGGTGGTGTTACGTCCTGCGTCCACACAGAGGGTAGAGGAGTCTTTACCTGAAGCCACCTCAGTACGCAGAGGGAGGGCCTGGGACGGGGGCAGCCCTGGAGGGCGGGGCCGGGAGCAGGGGCAGCCCTGCATAGTGGGGCCAGGGGCGGGGCAGCCCTGCAGGGCGGGGATGGGAGGCGGCCGGAAGCAGCACCTCCCACCAGAGCCGGCTCCTGTCGGGGTCACAGCCAGCCTCCTGGCTCACCTTCACCCGGTGACTCCTGCTCAAGAGGCGCGCAACTGAGACCCTGCCCTGGAGCCACCGCGACGCAGTGGGGAATGGTCTTGCCCTATTTCTGTCCGGGCACAGACACAGGGCCGGGGTCATCAGGAGAAAGTGGAGGGAAGGTGAGCACAGAGACGTGGCCGCCCTGTGAGCCGGGTCAACGAGCAGTGAAGCTGGAGACACAGAAGCACAGACCCGAGGAGGACGCAGGGGCCCGGCCCCAGTGGGAAAGGGCGCGTTCGTGTCTCAGAGACGTTTCACTGATTGATTGAAAAGGAGGGTGAAAACGTACTTAAGGGGGAAATACAGTCTGGACTTTGGAGTCTCAGGAAAGGCTGGGATGAGTGGATAGTGAGGGAGGGGGGCAGGACGCTGGACTTCAGAGACTGTGGTGACCACAGGAAACAGATAAAATGCATTCCAGTGGCATTTCCACCACAGCGCCTGTTGTAAGGAGCAGATGCCTGTGCTTCTCGTCTGCAGAGAGATGCTCGCTGCAGGAGTGTGCATGCAGAGGGTCTGGGCACAGGACGCTTGGGGAAAGCGTCATCTCCCCCGACATCCTTGTCCGGCCCCACCCACCAGACGCAGGGCTGTGTGAATAGTTAAGGACTGCTAAGCACCAGCCCAGCCTCGCATCCACGCGTCCAGTCCTTGGGCAGGGAGGTGACGGGACAGAGTCACAGGCCACCACTGTGGGCCCCGCTCACCACCGGTGGTGCCGGGAATCCACTGGGTCAACTGGAAGAACACGCGAGGCTGGACTCCAGCTGGAACTTGAGTCTCTGAGCCCCTCACAGCCTGGCTGCACCCCTGCAGGCCTGTTTCTTGGGGCAACTGCCCAGCCTGCTGCCCGTGTGGGCTGCATGGCTTCTGGCAAATGTGGGGGATGCCTGAGAGACTCCAGACCCAGCCGGACGAGCAGAGCAGAGGACGGTTCACTGGGCTGGTGAACCCCAGTTCACCTGGGACACAAGGCCCGGGATCCTGCCCTAGTCGCCAGGGAGGTCCCGCGGGGACTGGACAGCCCACGGGCACTGTCGCCTATGAGAGCCTGAGAGAGCACGCAGAAGGGGTGCTTGTGCGGGTCAGCGATGCTCCACCCCTGCCTGCCTTGGGTCCTTCTCGGGCCCTGGGACTTGGGTGGCACTGGGTGAAGATGGGCTGACTCCACGTTCTGTGAGACGTGCCAGGGAGAAGGGATTTACGATGATGATGCTCAGTAACCATTTGGCAACAAAGTACTTCTGCCTAAGACCTCTCCAAGCAAACTAAATGTCCTATAAAACTGCAAATGTGCCAGAAGAATTAAATACAGCTCTCCTGGAAAATCCTGGTGGATGTTAACAAAAAAAAAAAAAAAATTTTTTTTTAAACAAAAGCAAACTATTTGAAGCTGTATTTAGCACACAGCCCTGGGTATGATGGTGTCAGAGCAGGAGGCGTTGGAGGCATCCCCGCCACCCTTTAAACGGGTAACACGATGCTTGCACAGGTCCCTGTGAATATACATGCTGTATGTGGGTCACGGGACCCCAGAGGAAGATAGAAAGGTTTGACTTTTAATCTACTATCAGGATGTCTGCAGAACTCCGACTGGAGTGCTGAGAGACTGCCCTCCACACACTCTCAGGGCGGCTGTGCCGACAGGGGACGTTGGGGAGGAGGGCCGCTCGGAGCTCAGGCCTGCTGCTGCACCCCTTGCCAGCAGGCCCCACGACCTCCCCAAGACTTGGGGTTCTCCTCACTCAGTAAGGGTGCAGTGTCACCTCCCAAGAGGGACAAAGCCTTAAAAGAGATGATGTGGTGAGGCCCCTGCTCCAGTGTCCACATCAGTGAGGGGACAAGCTGAGGGTTACCATGTCCTCACTGGGCTTGGTTCCTCGTAGGAGCCTCCCTGTGGCCACTCAGACTCTGTCCCCAGGGGCCCTTACACAGCTTATGTCTGCTCCCATCATGACCTCCATGCTCCTGGATGTGCACCCCAGGTGATCCTCAGCCCATGTGGTCTCGGGGCTCCCAGAGTGGGCAGGCAGAGGGGCAGTGCGGGGAGCCACTGCGCCCTTCTGTCTAAGCCTGCTAGTGCCTCCACATGGGGGCCCCAGGTGGCTGGGAACAGCTGGGCCAGGGCTGCCGCTGCAGGGGGCAGGGGCAGGAAGGTTGCTGGGGGAAAACCCCTGTGGCAGCCAAACCACAAGCTGCAGGCCCCACGGTCTTTTGGGGCGGGGGGGGTTGGGGCAGAGGCGGGTGGGGTGTCTGCAACTAACTGGGAGCAGCGTCTTCGATCCTACGGGCGCGTTTAAGGAAGATTAAGTGGACAATGAAGCATGACTGAGAACCCTGCCTCTGCAAGTGCGCGTCAACAGACTGCACTTGAGCTCCTGAAAGTCTGCGCCGTGCAGCGCACGGTTTGCAGGTGTTGTCAGGGGCAGGAGACGCAGGGCCACCAGCCCAGGCGGGATTCAAGGCCCGCAGGCGTCCGCTGCCAGCCTGCCACCCCTGACCACAACAGCCTTCAGCTCGGGAGACTCAGTGGCTTGTAGGCAGCTGGACAGAATTTCCAGAACAGCACAGAGGAGCAATCTGGCCCAGCTTTGCGGACACCCCTGCCCACCCCTCAACATGGACTGCAAGGAATCGGAGGAGGCTCTGGTGGCCAGGTGCCCCCCAGGCATGTCCTGTATCTGTGAGGGAAGCACCCCGCTTATCAGTGATGCCCTCCGCTGGCAGAACCCCCAGCCTTGTGGGTCAGGAGGCGTGAGTCTGGGTGGGCAGGGGGTGGGAAGAAGCCCAGACCCTGCGTTTCTGTGCCCCCCTGCTGCTGTCAGTCTGGGGCACAACCCACCTCCCTGTTCTGACCCCAGCTTCACATGGCGGCTGCAGGCGGAAATTGTCTGAAGCGGCATCTAGCCGAGCCCCATGGACACGGGTGCAGACCCGCCTGGAGTGAGCAGGGGAGCACGGGGACTGAGGCCTGCATCTCTGGTCGCACAGCCTTGCTGCTGCAGGTACAACCACGTGGCACAGGCTCCGGGAGGTTCCTGTGACGCAGGCTCCTGTGGACGACACGACCCTGCCTGCAGACACTTTGCGGACGTGAGGCCCCCGTTCACGTGTGTCTGCAGGGAGGGCCCGGTGGGGCAGGACCTGAGGGCTCTGGGCCCAGGCCTGCATCCTGAGGGGTGCTGTCAGGCAGGCGCCCGGCGGGGCAGGGGGCTGGTGGGGCTGCATCAGGGGACGCCGGTGGGCTCTGAGCTGCTGAGAACACCCACAGGAGGCAGCGGGGAGGCCCGCTGCTCCCCACGAGCCTGAGCCCCATGAGGATGGGACCATGGCTGCTCCTTCGTGTCCTCAGGATCCCAGGGGATGCGTCTGACAGCGGTGGGCTCAGCAGCGGGAGGAAAGTGCTCATGGGGGCCTGGCGCACGGGGGTCGCTCAGGAACCCGCCTGCCCTTCGTGCAGAAGCTCAGGCTGGGGCAAGGACCACCGTCCCTTCAGCCCCGGGAGTCCTTGTGAGACTACGTCACCCACCGAGCAGTGGAAGCTTGTCCTTTACCTAAACTCTCAGCCTCTGGGTGAAATGCCCGCAGCGAGGGCACCAGGAAGAATAAATGAAACAACAGCGTCAGCAGCCCTTTCCGGAAACCCTGTGCTTGCACAGTGACTTTGGGGCGAAGACAACTGGAAACCAGATGACTGCTGTCACATGACCTTGTTATCTTTAAAAATACCCTTGCCATCTGCACAGAGATAAACTCATCACTCAGGCTCTCCTCGAGCTGTGACCACTGCCCACTCCCCAGTGCAGCCATGTCCAGAGTTGGGCGCCCCACCCAGTCTACCAGGCAGGACATGTATGGACGTGGGGGCAGACAAGCTTGATGTCCCTTAGCCCCAGGCTAACTGTCCACTCCCCGGGTACATCACACAGGATGTCCCTGGGCTTCCTCCACGACGCCTGGGACACTTGAGTCAGGACTGGGCTCCACCCCCTCTGCATCCCCATCCTCTTCCAGGAGCTGCGGGGGAGAGTCTGCCTTCAACACGTGGCTCTGGGATGCTCGGCACTGTAACCAAGACCTCTGAACAATGATGAGCACTGAGCCATTCACGGAAACACGTGGACCCCAGGAAGCGGGGTCGAGGTCACTGCCCAGCACACACTCCAGGGGCTGCGTCAGGAGGAGGGACCCCAGGAAGGGGGGTGGAGGTCACTGCCCAGCACATACCCCAGGGCCCAGGTCAGGAGGAGGGACCCCAGGAAGGGGAAGTGGGGATCACCACCTAGCACACACTCCAGGGGCTGCGTCAGGGGGAGGGGCCCCAGGAAGGGGGGTGGAGGTCACAGACCAGCATACACTCCAGGGGCTACATCAGGGGGAGGGGCCCCAGGAAGGGGGGTGGAGGTCATAGCCCAGCACACACTCCAGGGGCTGCGTCAGGGGGAGGGGCCCTAGGAAGGGGGGTGGAGGTCACAGCCCAGCACACACTCCAGGGGCTGGGTCAGGGGGAGGGACCCCAGGAATGGGGGTGGAGGTCACTGCCCAGCACACACCCCAGGGGCTGGGTCAGGGGGAGGGACCAGAGTCTGAATTCTGCTGTGAGTCTGTCACGCTGTGCCCTCAGGTGGGTTTCCAGCTTCTCCGACTTCCGTTTCTTCACGGCGCAATCTGGAGAATTAAGCACGTTTATGAGGCTGGACATCCGGCGTGCTGTCAGGTCTCAGGAGAAACAGAGCATGTTGGCTGTTTGCCATAACCTGGGGTGGTGGCCTGGAGCCCTGCATGAGGAGGGGTCCAGGAGGGGTCATCCTGCCTCGGGCACATGTCCTGGACCCCCAGGAGTGCAGCCTGAAGCTTGCACAGGCCAGCCCCTAGGAGCCCTGATCCAGTTTTCATGAGAGTTGTGAGCATCTCCCCACCTCCTTCAGTGATCTTCACTTTTCTCTGCAGGTGAACCGGCGATGCCCCAAGATTCAGGCCGTGGCAGCCTTTCTGCCTCATCATTTGTAAAGTCATGAGCTGTTCCGCCTTCAGCTCTCCGCTGGAGTCCGGTGCTGCCCCTCCCCCCTAGAGCATCTCGGGGAAGGGGGCCCCATGCCAGGCCCTTGTCCTGGATCCACGGGGCCTGCCCCCCACCTGCCAGGACACGCTGCTGGCTCAGACTCAGACGGCAGGGCCTGCAATGGCTTCTGATTCTACACATTTGTCTCTTTTCCCCTAGCAACTCCACTGAGTGCAACCAATTTAATAAAAAATAAAATCTCCATGTATTCTCAAAGCTGATTTTAACACTGCCTCTTCTTTATATTCCAGCCCAGCTGACTGCATGCTTTTTTTAAGGAAAAACAATAGCTGACAATTAAAGCTGGTGTAACTGACCTATAAAAACATGTGCACACTTGATGCACAGGGTCTGGTGAGTCTGGACACGTCGACCCGCCTGTTACACCGCTGTCACCAGCACCCTTCATGTTCCCGGTACCCGTGGCCTGCTCTGTGGCCGAGCCCTCCCAAAGCCTGACCCAGTGACACGGCTCTAGGCTCAGTTCCCTGGACCTGCAGCTCCCGGGGGTGCCTGCGTCCACCAATGGTGCCCGTGCTCGGCCCCCGTGTCCAGAGCCAGGGTTTCGGGGCACGGGCCCGGGGATGGCAGGGACATGGGGAGAGCCCGAGGGGCTCGCAGGCTGGTGGGGTCAGGGAGGCGAGGGAGCAGGCAGCCGGCGGAGGCTTGGGGGACGCAATCTGGAATAACAGGTGCCCAGAACACAGGGCATCACTTGGCGCTGACTCTGGGCGCTGTGCACGCTCTGGGCTGGAGGCGGTGGAGCCTCCCTCCCCACCCCACCAGTTCTCTGCACCCCTGCAACATGCCCAGGCTGGTGGGGGCACCTGCACCTTCCATGACAGGTTTTCTCGTCAGGGAGCTGGGCTCTCAGAAGGTAGAAGACTGGCTCTTACAGGACGCTATGTTCCAGGAGAGGTGGGGAGCGCTGCAGAACGGCCCCTGTCAACATGGCAAGGCCTCATCAGCTCCCATGAAACCGTGTGACTGCAACTGACACCACCCAGGCCAGCGGGTGCTGCTTCCGGGCACAGACGTCCTGGGAAGGAGTACCGCGGGCTCCTGGGAGCACCAGAAAGGGCTGCCCCCCGAGTCCCTGAGCCCGCACTGCTCCCCACATGGGCACCGGCTGCCCTGCGCCCACTGTGGCCTCACTCTGGCCTTGTCCTGGAGCCGATTTTATGCTTGGCTGTTAACAGTCAGTGGGAGCCGCCCCTGCAGCCGTGAATGGTCCTGACCTGCTCAGGGAGACGCAGGGGCCTGGGCTCTGGGGGGAGCGCAGATCGGGTTCCAGGCTGGCAGGGCCTGGAGGGCAAGGGCACCCCAGTGATGGAGCTGCTCAGAGCATGAGGCCAGGAGGGAAGGGCCATGCACACGTGTCCTTTGTGGGGTGGACACACAGGGAGACACGCACACTACTACCCAGGCACACATGATTACACGCACCCTATGTTACACCAGGATGCTGGTGGCTGGGGGAGGTTGGCAGTGTGCGGGCACGGGGAGGGGGCTTCAGGATGCTCTGTCCTGGCTGTCTGCACGCCCCTGCCCA
Source organism: Bubalus bubalis (assembly GCF_019923935.1). Taxonomy (NCBI): domain Eukaryota; kingdom Metazoa; phylum Chordata; class Mammalia; order Artiodactyla; family Bovidae; genus Bubalus; species Bubalus bubalis. Next base: position 43,951,043 of record NC_059157.1, read on the forward strand.
GCTCGCCAGACAACAAGCCCTGTGTCCACACTCCATCCGCCCTCAGGGATTTCGGAGCTGACGAGGGACCCAGCTAGGAGGCAGGTGTCCTGTGGGATGGGTGTGACCTGAGAATGGACCCAGCCCTGCGGAACCCACCCCAGACACCGCCTCGTCTCAACTCTCTCGTGGATAAACCTGCTTACAGACACCTGAGGAGCCCACGGGGGCCTGAACACCAGGAGTCGAGAGCAGAGCAAGCACACGTCTTCAGCGTCAGGACCCTGCGGAAAGTGCAGTCATTTCCCAAGGTGGAGAAGTTACTACAGGCGTCATTTACCTAAGACGATGTCAGAGAAACACCACCCGGAGCACAGGGCACACAGGTCCTGCCGTCGAGGACTAGGGGTGGAGACCAAGGACTGAACACAGGAAGAGCTCCCAGAAAACGTCCAGGTCGTGACGTTCCAAGTCCCCAGGAAGGCCTCCAGGAAAGAGGGGCTGAGAGTGTGCTGATCCCCTTCACAGCTTCTGGGAGGGAGGGACGGCAGGACGGCAGGTTTACACGTATGAGGTGGTGTGAACAGAGGTCAGGCTGTGGGGGAACGAACATGCGGCCAGCGGAGGAGCAGGGCAGGTGACGAGAGAGGGCAGGGCACCCGCTGAAAGCAGTGACCTCGGGAAACTGGATTCTACATCATCTCACCCCAGGGACACTGTGCTGGGGACCCACGACCCTCTCCAAGGCATGAACATACCTCTGTGTGTTGCCCGTTGGGTGATGTTTTCACTTGTGGATTGTGAATTAAGCCTTAGCAGCAGCCCCGCCATGCTCCACGATGGTCCCCAGATTATCAACAAACAGAAGCGTGTCAGCCTTCAGCCTCTGAATGGAGGACCAGCTGCTCAACACAGTCCTCAGGGCCGGGCTCACGTCAGGACGCGCGGTCCCGGTCAGCACCCGGCCACACTCGCTCTGGACCTACACCGCTGATGACGCCCTGATCCCAGCCAGCGACGCCCGCTGGAGACGGGGCAGCCCACAGACCAACCTCGGGCACCAGCGGCTGACCACAATGAGCACAAGCGAGTGACATGGAGTCAAGTCCCTCTAAGGGAACCTGTCCTGACGAGTTCTGGCCACAGAAGCGCGAAGAGAACTGGCAGGTGCCCTGTGGCCTGGCCCGTGCCCCCCCAACTTGGCTGCCACACCTGGGGTGGCAGAGCCTAGACCCCGAATGGTTGCCAGTGGGGGCGTGCCCCTCCCCACCTGGAGCTCCAGCAGCTGGACTGTGAGCATGAACTGCGTTCTGTTCTCTCAAGGCGCTGATCCTGAGGTGGAAGTCCCAGCAAAGTTTTCCAGAAGTAGGGTTTCCCTTTCATGAAGGGTGGATGCAGCTGGAGGGTCCTGGACACTGGAATAAGGAAGGTCACACGGCTTGTGTAAATGTGCCCCTGGCCCCGTCCTCTGCTGCTTTTATGGACTACCCTGAAAAGATTTAAAATTTCCAAGAACATCGATGTCAACTTCTTTGGACCACGTTTCACAGCCTGTAGGTTGGAGAGAACTGAATCAGGTGCTAAGAAACTCAGTGATGGGGTGGCAGCAAACAATGGCTTGGGCATAAACAGAGTCCAGGTTGATATGGCCCATCAGGAAAAAACAGACCCACTGCTCCTCAGGAACAAAACAGCAGCCTGTGAGTGTACCAGTAGGAGACACAAATCGATTCCAACCATCTGAAAATGAGTTCCATGATCTCTCACTTTTATTTAAAGCTGGCACTGCATTGCGTGAGGACAAAAGGTAAAATCCATGCTGATAATAAAAGTTAAAAATTTTCTTCACTTGTTTTTGTTGTTCAGTAGCTAAGTCACGTCTGAGTCTTTGTAACTCAGCACTCCAGGCTTCCCTGTCCTTCACCATCTCCCAGAGTTTGCTCAAACTCACGTCAGCTCTTTGCATTGGGTGACCGAAGTATTGGAGCTTCAGCTGCAGCAGCATCAGTCCTTCCAATGAATATTCAGGGTTTATTTCATTGAGGATTGACTGGTTTGATCTCCCTGCTGTCCAAGGGACTTTCAAGAGTCTTCTCCAATACTACATTTTGAAAGCATCAATTCTTTGGCACCCAGCCTCCATGGTCCAACTCTCACATCCATACATGACTACTGGAAAAACCATAGCTTTGACTATAAAGACTTTTGTCAGCAAAGTGATGTCTCTGCTTTTTAATACGCTGTCTAGGTTGGTCATAGCTTTCCTCCAAGAAGCGAGCATCGTTTAATTTTGTGGCTGCAGTCACTGCCCCAGTGATTTTGAAGTCCCTCAAAATCTGTTACTGCTTCCACTTTTTCCCCTTCTATTTGCTATAAAGTGATGGGACTGGATGCCATGATCTTAGTTTTTTGAATGCTGAGTTTTAAACCAGCCTTTTCACTCTCCTCTTTCACCCTCATCAAGAGGCTCTTTATTTCCTCTTCACTTTCTGCTATTAACGTGGTATCATCTGCCTATCTGAGGCTGTTGATATTTCTTCCCGCCATCTTGATTCCAGCTTGTGATTCATCCAACCTGGCATTTCGTATGATGTACTCTGCATCTTCACTTATGATGACATAAAAGAGCAAATAAGCAATATGATGACAACTCAGGTGACCAGGAAAAAGGCAAAGCTTGACGCCTCAGTACTTTTACGGGGACTTTTCCGTGCTTATTAAGCAAGTGGCCCTGCCCAGGGCCCTGAGCAATAGGGGGGCAGATGCTCATGCTCTCGGGGTCCGGGTGCTCACTGGGGAAGACGATGACAAGCTTGAACTTAAACTGTGAAAAGCCACAGGAAATGGCAGGTAGGGTGTCCGTGGTGGAACCGGAGCTGGGTCTATGGAGGATCCTTGGGGAAAGCTCAAAGAGAGGCCGTAACTCTACATTTTAATCTTTCTTAAGAAAACACATCTCAGTTTGGCATTTTTTGTTAGCATATATACCCACCAAGGCTGCTATACACTTTCTAGATGACATGTGCCCACCTGCCACAGGGACAATGACGAAGCCTCCACTCGGGGCTGCTTTGTTCAGGACATTTTACGCTCATGGGTCTTCCTGGTCCATTTAGGGAGAGATGCCCACCACACTCCAAAGATAGAAAAGAAAATGGCAATTAAGGTTTTAATCTGGGCTGAGCTAGTAGTTTATGCACATGAAGTCTGCACAAAGACAAGTTCGTCAAGCTCCCCAAATCCTGAAATGACAAAAAATGATGAAATCTCCCTTAAATGACAGAGCGTGCTGGTATTTCCTGCAGTGCCCAGCTACACTGTTGCAGGGCTGGCTCCAAGGAGAGGAGGAGAATGTCCAGCCGTAGGTGAAATCTGGGTTCATGCTGGGTTTGATCTGGAAGCTGTGTGGTCACTGCCGAGATCTGAGGCCATTTATACTTCTGTTCTCTGTGGAGAGGAAGTAGGTCAGCCCCTCAGGCAGGGGACTGCCAGGAGACGTTTTGTTTTAGGTATTGCAACACAGTGCCTACCTCTCTTCATTGGTATTTTAGGAAAGACAGAAAAAAAGAAATCTACTTACTTGAGTGTCCTGTATATATTGAAAGTGAAAGTCACTCAGTCGTGTCCAACTCTTCGTGACCCCATGTACTATACAGTCCATGGGATTCTCGAGCGCAGAATACTGGAGTGGGTAACCTTTCCCTTTTCCAGGGGATCTTCCCAACCCAGGGATCAAACCTGGGTCTCCCACATTGCAGGAGGATTCTTTACCAGCTGAGGGACAAGTGAAGTTGCACGTGTGCTGAGTTGCTTCAGTGGTGTCCGACTCTTTGTGATCCTATGGACTGTAGCCGCCAGGCTTCTCTGTCCATGGGATTCTCCAGGCTAGAACACTGGAGGGGGTTACCATGTCCTTCTCCCTTGTACATATTAATTCTCAATAATTATAGCATTGATAAGAGGCTAAAAACAATGTAGCTAAGCAAACAGGTATCAATCCCCATCAAGAGGAATTTTTGAAAGAATAACACTATTTGTTTCCCATGTTATAATACTGAAAAAGAAAACTTCAATGGAAAATGGATATAATATTGTGCCTTAAATAATTTTACATCTGGAGCAATGTTAATGCCTTAAAGTGACATTAGAAGAAAGTGTTTGCCATACTTACTAAAACATGCAGAACGAATGCCAAGGCATAACTATAGACCACACTGGGGACACAGAATCACATTTGATTTTAGAAGGGCAACTGTGAGAACAACTCGATTCTCTCGTAGTTTTGTAAAGTTCCCGCAGAGCTAAGTTCACGGTCAGTGCAAACAAGCAGGGGACAGTCTATGACACAGTCTCTGAGAATAAGGGTCTGTCACTCCACTGAAACTCTGATGGCATGGAATTACAAGTATCCATCTGTTGTTATGGGGCCCAGACAGCAGTTTGTCCTGATTTGGAGAAGGTTAAATGAGGCTCTACAGCAGCATAACACAGACTGCGCTCACTCCAGAGACAGGAGCCGTGTCCGCGTCCTCATGGCCCTTCCTGTCTGACGAAGCTGGAGCTCCCGCGTGGCCCGGGGGCCATGTCCAGCTCTCCTGCAGGGGTGATGAGATGTCCACACAGACAGAACTGACCCACATAAACACCCGGCAAGTTCTCCACTCTACTGACACTGCTCATCCCATGAGGTAACAACTGGGCTTTCTGGAAGGAGGCAGAGTATCCCCAGCAGCCGTGAGATACAGACCCGCATGATTGGGGCAGAAATGCGTACTATCAAAAGCTGCCCCAGGTTTCCAGGCAGCAACTTTGTCGCTGGGCAGAGGCAGGAGGCTGGGTTTCACAGAGAGGTTTGTGAATATTCCAGAAAGCAGTGCCATAAACACAGTCGGTAACTACAGGATAGCATCTCTGCCCTACAGGTAAGTGGTGACAGGATGGAGCCACGCTCTCCACGTGGAGAGCTGTGAGCACCAGACTTACAAGCGGGACCTGGCTGACCCCTCACCAGGGGAGAGGCTGCGTGAACACTGCTGCTGATGCTGTTTAGTCTCTCAGTTGTGTACAACTCTTGTGACCTCATGGACTGTACCTGTTAGGCTCCTCTGTCCGTGGGACTCTCCAGGCAAGAATGCTGGAGTGGTTGCCATGCCCTCCTCCAGGGGATCTTCCCAACCCAGGGATCAAACCTATGTCTCCTGCAAGTTTCCTGCACTGCAGGCAGATTCTTTATGCCTGAGTCATTAACAATAAAATTAAAAGACCCCCTACTTTCAATGAGTTCATTATTCATAGACATGAAAAATAATAGTAAATAGTACTTATCGTTATGCATTCTGACAAAGGAAATAGCATGTATATCTGTTTGATGACAGTTAAAGAGGAAGCAATGAACTCAACTTATCAGAGAAGATCCTAACATAGTGACATGTGATCCCCACATTCAGTGAAGAAGAGGCGTCTGTTATGGTAGAAGGTGTGGGAAGACGTGAAGGAACAGGGTGAGCTGGGCCCCAAATGCACGTGGCTCCCTGGACATTTATCGTCAAGCATCCTGATGTGCCTCAGTTGTATTTGTCCTGGTGAAGAATGTATATTTTAAGTCTGGCATGCCAATGTTTTTCATTATGCTTGGCTTTTAACTGGAACTCTATTTTATAAAATACGAAATATTCTAAGCTCCTGTTAAATTATGTACATCTAAAATATTTACTGGCTATAAATAGATTCAACATTTAAGGCTCACCCAGTATTAGTCAGGTGTCTGTCACTAGCTGTGGTTACCCAAGGCCTCTGCCAGCCTGGAGGCTGTCCCCAGAGGAAGCCCCTCAGAGACAGGGCCATCACACATTCCACTTAACAGAGTTAGAGTGCAGTTTGCTAAATTTTATGCCACGAAATAAAATTAAAATGCCTGCATTTATTGTGTTCATTTGCTGAGTTAGTTTGGAAACTAAAGAACGGGTCTAAGAAAACTGACTCTATAAATTGAAGGAAAAAAAAAAAAAAAAGAGCTCCTACTCACCAGAACCAAGCAATTATGGAGTACAAATAACCATGTCTTTTCTCTCCCCAAATTCTGAAACCCAGTGAATTTTAGGTTTTACAGACCAGGGAAGCCACTGGGTTTGCTGCTGTTGTTCGTTGTTCAGTCACTCAGTCGTGTCTGACTCTTTGTGACCCCACGGACAACAGCACACCAGGCTTCCCCGTCCATCACCATCTCCTGGAGCTCACTCGAACTCATATCCACCGAGTCAGTGATGCCATCCAACCTTCTTGTCCTCTGTCATCCCCTTAGCCTCCTGCCTTGAATCTTTCCCAGCATCAGGGTCTTTTCCAATGAGTCAGCTCTTTGCATCAGGTGGCCAAAGAATTGGAGCTTCAGCTTTAGCATCAGTCCTTCCAATGAATATTCAGGACTGATTTCCTTTAGGATGGACTGGTTGGATCTCCTTGCAGTCCAAGGGACTCTCAAGAGTCTTCTCCAATACCACAGTTCAAAAGCATCAATTCTTCAGTGCTCAGCTTTCTTTATGGTCCAACTCTCACATCCATACATGACCACTGGAAAAACCATAGCTTTTACTACATGGATCTTCATCTGCAAAGTAGTATCTTTGGTTTTTAATATGCTGTCTAGGTTGGTCATAGGTTTTCTTCCAAGGAGGAAGACTCTTTTAAAAATTTCATGGCTGCAGTCACCATCTGCAGTGACTTTAAGAAAAGACTTTAAGAAAATAAAGTCTGTCACTGTTTCCACTGTTTCCCCATCTATTTGCCATGAAGTGATGGGACCGGATGTCATGATCTTTGTTTTTTGCATGTTGAGTTTTAAGCCAGGTTTTTCACTCTCCTCTTTCACTTTCATCAAGAGGCTCTTTAGTTCCTCTTCACTTTCTGCCATAAGAGTGGTGTCATCTACATATCTGAGGTTATTGATATTTCTCCCGGCAATCCTGATTCCAGCTTGTGATTCATCCAGCCCAGCATTTCTCATGATGTACTCTGCATATAAGTTAAATAAGCAAGGTGACAATATATAGCCTTGATGTAGTCCTTTCCCAATTTTGAACCAGTCCGTTGTTCCATGTTCGGTTCTAACTGTTGCTTCTTGACCTGCATACAGGTTTTTCAGGAGGCAGGTCAGGTGGTCTGGTATTCCCATCTCTTGAAGAATTTTCCACAGTTTGCTGTGATCCACACAGTCAAAGGCTTTAGTGTAGTCAATGAAGCAGAAGTAAAAGTTTTTCTGGAATTATCTTGCTTTTTCAGTGATCCAATGGATGTTGGCAATTTGATCTCTGGTTCCTCTGCCTCTGGGTTTGTATGTATTTTTAAACATTATGAAAAGAGCTCGCAATTTCTAACACAAGAAGTGAATATGGAATCAGGCAACAGCCTTGGGCTGTGGGTGGACCCCACTAACTAGGCAGCTCCTGGTCTGCCTGGGGAAGGACCACAGCAACGTGGGGGCCGCGTAAGGGCCTGAGGTTGGGGGACTAGGTGCTGAGGGCAGCTTTTTGCAGCAGAGTGAGGGGAGGCAGGACAGTGTTCCTGCGGGGACTCGGGGACGCGGGGTGGAGCTCGCGCAGGAGACAGACAAGGCTCGGGATGAGCATGAACCTGGAGGTGACCCAGGGTGGTTCCCGGCCACCTGGCAGGGCCGGAACGCGGCTCTGTGGGGCCTCCCGCCGTGCCCCAGGCCTCCTCCCTGCTGCTCTGATGCTGCTCTGGGGCTTCAATCCCACCTGTGTGCTGCTGCCCCTAGTGGTCATCGGTCCCGGCCGCTCTCCTGAACCTGGGCCTCTGTGAGCAGCTGCCCACTCAACACCTCTGCCTGGTCTCCACTACGCTCAGCCTGGCTCAGAGAACCGTGATTTTCTACCACAGATCTTTCCTTCCCCTAGGGTCCCCTTCTTGGTAAATGACACCGTGATTACTAAACCACTCAGAAGCTCAGCTTAAAAATGAACCGGGCATGTTTGATCTCATTTTTCTCTCTCACCTCACAATAAATCCAACAAAAGATACTGTCGTCTTTGCCTTCTAAGTGCGCCCAGAATCCAAACTCCTGTGAGCGAAGCCCCTCAGTCCAGGCCGCAGCATCCCCGGCCTTGACGCAAACCTTCCAGATGTCACCCTCCCCACTCTTGGAGACCAGTGGTCACGCCAACCAGCATCAGCACCGCCAAAAGCATCCAAGCTTGTCCAGAGCAGAAGTGATGTCCACAACATGTTCTGAAGATCCTCGCGTCCCCTCCCTCCTGTTGACCTCACCTGCCGCGGTTCCCATCTTGATCACGTCCCACCAGCAACACCGGCCTGTTTCTTACCATCCAGGTTTCCTCATTTCAGTCCTCCCACCCAGCATTTCACTGCCTGGAATGTCCTTCCCCCAAAGCTCCCCATCTCCTCCCTCCCCTCTGTCCGTGTCCACTGGGAGGTCAGTTCCTCAGAGAGCTGAGCCTGACCTCAGGCAGCCGCCTCCTCCAAGCCCTGCCCTTTCTGACCTCAGCACCATGATGCTATTTGCTGACACGACCACTTCTGAAGCACCTGCCCTCCCCAGGAGAAGGTAAGCTCCATGAAGTCAGCAAGTCTGACCTTTCCTATTGCTATATTCCTACAAGGAATAAACACTTTGTCAGTTCTCAGCTTAATACGCACCCATCCCACTCCTGACCAGAGTGCAGAAGTGGGAAACATAGGTAAATGATGGATGGCAGATAAACAAGAGGTGATTGATAAATGATAGATAGATATGATAGATAACTAAATGCACTTCCTCTTCCTATAACAAGGATTCCAAACATGACATGATTTCTGTTTACCAATCAGCTGACCCTGCATGAATCTTTGGTGTGAGTGAGAGTGAGAGGAGACCAGTGTCCAGGTTCAGGGAATCTATTTTCCCAGCAAAATTGTGGCAGAGACGGTGAAAACGGTTCCAGGGCAATGACCTCATAGCTGAGTGGTCTGCTGGAGGCCGTGGGCTCAGGGGCAGGGGCCACAGGGCTTCCGGCCGTGGCAGAGACGAGGGCGCCCATGGCGCGGGCCCAAGCCTGCCCTCCAGGCCCAGCGACAGCCCGAATGCCCCATCACCCCTGCTTCCCCTCTCCACATAAACGAGAAAATAGGAGCCACTGTTGCAGCTGAGCCTTCATCAACACACCAGCTAGCCTCCTAACAACCACCAAGGAGATAGATACCAGTCGATTCCCACCCTCCAGGTGAGAAACATTCACACTAAAGCCGGGATGATGAGTTCTGACTTCATCCTAAAATCTATGGGACCCACTGAACCCTAATCTGTAGTAAAAGGACATAATTAATTTTGTGTTTCAGAATGTATGCTCCAGCAGCCGATGGAGGGTCTTAGGGAGATGGGAACTGATTGCTAACAAAGAAATCAGAACAGTGGCTAAGAAAGCCATTTGGATTCACATACTTGTACACTCACACACAAGATGAATAAGGTTCACACTTGTCAATCTAGTAACAAACTATTTCACAAGGAAAAAACACCATAATTAAACATGTGGTTGTGGTGGTTTTAGTTGCTAAGTCATGTCCAACTCTTGCAACCCCTTGGACTGTAGCCACCAGGCTCCTCTGTCCATGGATTTTCCAGGCAAGAATACTGGAGTGGGTTGCCATTTCCTTCTCCAGGGGATCTTCCTTACCCAGGGACCGAACCCAGGTCTCCTGCATTGCAGGTGGATTCCTCACTAACTGAGCCACCAGGGAAGCCCCAGTTAAGCATGCAGTATGTGCTAATTTCTCGGCATCGCCAAAACCAGGGACGGACACTAGCCTGAGGACAGCTCCTCCACAGACACGTCTGGTCTGCCGTGCGGGAGCCAGCAGGGACGCTCACACAGCAGGGACTCCCCGCGTCACCTGTCACCACTGTCTGTCCTTCACTGTGTAGCAGCTCACTAATGATTTCACGCCTGTGGTAACAAGTCAGCATCTGATGCGGCAAGAATGGAGTGTTGGGATTACATGGTTTGTGTTGTTTAATCAAGGTGAACACATTTAGCAACCCCATAGAAAAAGTGACATCCCTATGTAGATAATTAAAGCTAGAGACTCTAAACTGTTTTTTTTTTTTTTTTTTTTGTATCTGTACATCAATTCATCATGAGTTACAGATTCTGAGAAAAATAAAATCCTTGCTGGCAACCTGAGCACCTCTCTGACCACTATGCCTTCAGACAGCTCTCCTCCTGGTCACACGTATCCTGGCTGGGGGGGTCACTGTCCCTGTGGTTCATTCACTAGCCTGTTCATCAACTCAGGCAAAGGTCAAGCTGAGTGCCCTGCCTCTAGTTAAATTGAATCAAATGATTAGGACAATCTCGTCCTTGTTCACAGACCAGAAAAATCTATCAAGGAAAAATAAAACTGATTCAGACTTACAAAGCTTAAAGCAATGGTAAAAATATGACTTTTACAAACAACTTCTGTTAGAAGTCCTTGTATTAGTGTGCTAGAGTTTGCCAAATCAAACAACCATAGGACTGGGTGGCTTCAGCAAGAGGAATTTACTCTCTCACGGCTGCTGTGCTATTGACAGGAGGGAGGGATGGACGGACCTGCCCACCCGTCAGGACAGCATGGGGTGGAGGCAGGACGTCGCACCCCGCTCTCAGACCACACTCCAGCCCTGGCACTGCATGCCAAGGGGCGTGCTGGCACCTGCATGCCGAGGGACCCTGACTTCCATTAGAGCACAGTGGGTTTTCAGTCCCGCCCGGACCTCCCACCTGTGGCTTGGAGTCAGTGAAGACCTAGCTGAGATAAGAACCATCAGAAGACAGATGCAGTCTGGTGCAGTTCCAGGCGCACAACACAAACGCTCATGTTAGTAGCTTTCCAGCTGCTGAGTGGGTGCCCACTCTGCATGTTTGCATGGAAAATTAAAACAGAGCAAAATTATATTAAATTTTGATATGAGTCACTTGATTTTCATCTAAAATGTAATAAATTAATATATCGCTTGACAGGATCTAATTTATAGCCTCAGGCCCCGTTCTGATGAAAGGGGGTGTTGCTTTTTGCATCAACGGAGGTGACCTATGACCCGCATCAGGGGATGTGTCTGTCACACAGGGAAGCTGAACATCCATGTGAGAGACAGACTCTTACAGAATCAAAGGCGCTGAAGGCTGCCCTTCTGCTGAGGCACGAGCTGGCTCCCGGGAGCCGGGAGCTGGAGTTGTAGCACAGCAGGTGCCCGTGGCGGATGGGATGGCGGTGCTGGGAGGTGAAGGGTGAAGAGTCAAGAAAGCGGGACTGAAGTGACAACCACGTGCTCCCGGATAAGCTTCCTCTGGTGCTGCTGCTGCTTTGGTTTTGAGAAATTCAAGACTGAGACAGGGCTGCTCAAGAATTCGTAGAAGACGGAAAGAAAGGAAGGAGGAGGAAACCCAGTGCTAGGTGCTGTACAAGGCCTCGGGTCCTGGAAAGGCTCTACTTTTAGAGCGCGTCAACTTTCTCTAGTGAGGATGATCACCCCCAGCTATTTCCTGACTTTCTCCAGGAAGTGTCATCTTCCCAAAACGCTACCATTAAGTGTCTTTTCATTATCTGTAAACAACCCTCCAGCGAAAGCATTAGAAAAATATCACAATGAAGTGATATTCTGGAAATCACGTTACTAATTTCAAAAACGGTAACTGCTCCTTGTAACCACCTCCCAGTGGATGTCCTGCATTGCCATCCTCTGCGCCCTCTGCAGAGGGCGGCAGACAGGAAAGGAGACGCACGGCCCTTGTCTGCCCAGGCTGGGAGTTCACCTGGGACCTCGGGGACACTGCGAGGAGCTGGTGACAAGCTCCACCCCCCGAGTCCACTATGCAGAACAGGGAAAAGAAGGCCTGCAGGAGACGGGACGCCGTGATGGGGAGGCCAAGGAGAGTTCCCAACTCCGGGCCCAGGACTGGGGGTGTCCCATGGGCTCAGGGAGGGCACTCAGAGTGGAGCGTCTGCTGCACACCCCAGGCTGGGCAAAGAGTTGCCCTCGGGCTGTTCTCTCCCTCCTGGCAGGATAATCCTGGGAGGTGGGCACAGAAGACTGAGCTCAGACAAGCAGCTGATGACGTGAGAGGAACTCAGCTGTAGTTTCTGACGGAGAATTCCCAAAGACTTGATCCAACAACAGACAGATCTACAGTGTAGTGATTTTAACGGATTTAAAAGCAAGTATTACGTGAGCCTAAGCTTCTGACTGCTCTAAAACATACTGCGCTTTTAAGGCCAGAAGCCCCATGACTACTCATTTCAGCAGCTTTAGAAAGAAGCGATCGAGAAAAGCTGGGGGAGAGAATGTGGGGAGAAAATCAGGGTGGGGAGAAAATCAGAGTGGGGAGAAAACCTGTTTCCTAAGGCTCGTTTACCAGAAATATGTCCCATGTGTAGCTGACCTAATAGTAATCACAGTGGAAAATTGAAAAGCTGGTGGGGCTGTAAACTCTAGAGCAAATAAATATGTTTCTTACAACACGTTTTCATGGGATATTATCATAATTTCTAAAATCTATAAACAAGCAGTTATGTTTCATTGTCTTATGCGGGAAACACCTGTTTGGTGGTTTCTGAATGACAGGGTTTACAGATCTTGGTCTTTGGAGTAACCGGTGAATCTGGGGAAGGAGGCATTTTGGGCTCAGTTCAGCTCAGCTGGAGCCGGGCCTCCCTCTGCACCCCCTGCCACAGGACGCAGGCTTTTTCTTTTCATATGTATTTGTTACTTTCAATCTTTTCATATCCTCTGATTAGAAAATCGTTTACATGATTGACCATTTCAGGTTGAATCACTGTATGCAGGACAGGGCTCCCAGCACCCTTCATGACAGTACTGTATCTGCTGCCCCGAGTTCTCGGGCAGTAACCCGTGGACTCAGCGTGTGTGTGCATGTGTGTACGTAAACCTGTATCATATACGTGTGCACGCACGTGGTAAAGGTGAACTGCTCTCCACTGTGGATCTGCTATGGACACTGGTGAGCATTTTCCTTCAGTTCTAACTGAGGCCCTACTTGTACTAACAAAGCACAAGACACATGTGGTTCTGAATGTGCCTTGTTTTTAATGATGCACAGTGTCTTTGAGATCAGAACATACTATAGACTGGGCTTGACTTCACTCACTTGGTTGGACTCTCCCTATTCTGTTAAATAGATGCACCAGAAGTGACCTTTTCCTAGAGATGGACAACTATGTTCGCTTTCAGTCTTTCATTCCTATGAACCCTCTTGCAATAAACAACTCTACTTCTATTGATGTACATTTCCATGTAATCAGTTTCAGTTTAATTAGTTGTTACAAGCTTTGTGTATTTTAAATTTTTTGTGAATATCTTTATTGTGCTAAAACACAAACCTCTTCATACACTTTCTTGTTTTTTTTTAATTTTCTCTACTATTATGTCCTTCCTTCTGATAGCTTTGGCTTCCCTAGTTTCTCAAGGTGTGATATTAGGCTACTGATTTGAAAACTTTCTTCTTTTTTAATGTAGGCATTTACAACTATTAATTCCCTGCTAAGCACAGCCTCCATAACATCCTGTGTGTTTTGGTATGTGGTGTTTTCATTTCATTATCTCTATGTATTTTCAAATTTTCTGTGTGATTGCTTCTTTGATCATTGGTTGTTTGAATGTGTGTTTTTCCACATACTTATAAATTTTCTAGTTTTCCTCCTGTTGTGGATTTATAGCTTTATTCCATTATCCTCAAAAATACACTTCATAGGATTTTAATTTTTTCAAATATATGGAGATGTGTTTTGTAGCCTAAAATATTGCCGATCATAGAGAACATTCCATACTCACTTTAGAAGGAGTAGAGGTGTATTTAGGGGTGAATTTTCTCTTTTCGAGCAGAGCGTTCTATTAACACACGTGTGTGTATTGTACCTAGATGGTTTACAGTGTTGTTCAAGTACTCTGTTTTTCCTGACCTTCTATCTAGACATTCTATCCATTACTGAAAGTGCTTCAAATCTCCAAGTATAATTGTTAAGTTGCCTATTTCTTTCTTCTACCAATATTTGCTTTATATATGTTAGGACACTATTTGGTGCATATTTTTAACAGTTATATTTTCTTGGTGAATCGACACTTTTATCAGCATATAAGTATCTTTTGTCCCTCATTTGTTCCATTACTTCCTTTTGTGTTTATTTGTAGTGAACCATTTTGATTTTCCTTTCATTTCCTTTTGTGTATGTTGTTGTTCAGTTGCTCAGTTGTGTCCCCATGGACTGCAGCACGCCAGGCTTCTCCGTCCTTCACTATCTCCTGCATGTCCATTGAGTCGGTGATGACATCCAACCATCTCATCCTCTTTTATCCCCTTCTCCTCCTGCCTTCAATCTGTCCCAGAATCAGGGTTCTTTTCTAATGAGTTGGCTCTTCGCATCAGGTGGCCAAAGTATTGGAGCTTCAGCATCAGCATCAGTCCTTCCAATGAATGGTCAGGGTTGATTTCCTTTAGGATTGATTGGTTTGATCTCCTTGCTGTCCAAGGGACTCTTAAAGAGTCTTCTCCAGCACCACAGTTCGGAGGGATCAATTCTTTGGCACTCGGCCTTCTTTATGGTCCAACTCTCATATCCGTACATGGATACTGGAAAAACCACAGCTTTGACTATACGGACATTTATCAGAAAAGTGATGTCTCTGCTTCTTAATACACTGTCTAGATTTGTCATAACTTTTCTTCCAAGGGCAAGTGTCTTTTAATTTCATGACTGGAGTCACCATCTATAGTAATTTTGGAGTCCAAGAAAATAAAGTCTGTCACTGTTTCCATTGTTTCCTTGTCTAATTGCCATCAAGTGATGTGTATATATTTTTAGATTATTTTTGTAGATCAATTTAGGATGTTAGAATTACATTTATCTTCCTAAAGGAATTCTCCAGGCAAGACTCCTGGAGTGGGTTGCCATGCCCTTCTCCAGGGGATCTTCCTAACGCAGGGATCAAATTCAGGTTCTCCTGCTGCATTGCAGGCAGATTCTTTACTGTCTGAGCCACCAGGGAGGTCCAAAATTATAACAATCTAGTTCAACTGATGCAATACTAACTTCGATAGCAAACAAAAACTCTGCTTCTGACAGCTCCATTCCTCTTATTGATTTCCACAAATCATACCTTGATACCTGTGCCCAATAACATAGATTTATAATTATCTTTTATGCAGTTGTCTCAATTGCTATAATTACTGTAGGAAATAGAAAGTGGAATTATAAACCATAAATACAGCAATGTCAGCTTTCATACCTGCTCATGTAGTTACATTTACCGAAGACCCTTTTCTTCACAGAGCTTTGAGTTGCTGTCTTCCATTCTTTTATTTCAATCTGAACTCCCCTCAGCATTTCTTTCAGAGTGGGTCTAGAGGTACCAAACTCTTTCAACTGTGTGTTTTGTGGGAATATCTTAATTTTGCCTTCATTTTGAAGGAAAGGTTCAGTGAATACAGATTTACGTGGCAGTTTTCTCCAGGCCTTTAGGAATCAGCCCATTCTCTTCTGAGTATCCTGGGCTCTCTCTGACATCAGTGGCCCTTTAGGCTCCCTCAACGTTCTTCACTCTTTTTTCTCTCTGTTTTTCAGCCTCTAATTTCAGTTGTCTTGTATTAAAAGTTCGTGAATTCCTTCCTCTGTGTGTTCAATTTTCACTTCAGTCACCATACTTTTCTTCTCCAGAATTTCTGTTGGATTGCTGTAATTTTCTATCTATTTATATTCTCACTTTGCCCATAGATGGTTTAGCTCCTTGAGCATATTAAAGACAATTATCTTTAAAATATTCACTTAGTAAGCACTGTGTCTGGAACTTCCTCAGGAATGGTTTCTTTCAACTTTGTTGCTCTGAATGGGCCATACTTTCCTGTTTCTTTTACTTTTTTTAAAAATTAAAAATTTAAAACTTTCCTATATACCTAATATTTTTATTGTAAACTGGACATTTGAACAAAAATGTGATATTATACTGTGGTAATTATGAAAACTCTTCCCAGGATTGACTTTTTGCATTGTTGAAGGCTACTGTAGTCTAGTAACTTCTCAAACTTTTTTGAACAAAACTGTATTTGCTCTGGTATGTGGTCACTAAAGTCACTGTTCCTTATCTTAGACCAGCTAGTGTTTTGAAAGAAATTTCTTTGAATGCCAGGAGCTAAAAATAGAAAAAACAAAGAATAAGCAGAACCGTTCTCCCAGTCCTTCCAGACTTTCCCTGTGCTGAGCTGCCCTCCCAAGTGTGAGCAGGCTTGTGGGAACACAGACTCCAGCCTGAAGCAAGCCCAGCACCTTCTCAGGCTTCTCTGAATGTGCACACTGACCTGGATACGTGTGTGGCTGCCTAAACTCCCTCGTGCACACAGGTGGCACCTTTTATATACTGGTAAAATACACACCTAAAATCTGACAAGTGGCTGGAGGCAAGGAAAATGAAAACTCTACCAGCCCTTCTTATCATTTTTAAGTCGCTTTTTTATTGACTGAGCCTCTCTGTGGTTCCTGTGACCTCTGACAGTTTCCCAGCACCCTGGGACTCTTAAAAAAGAGTGGTTTCTGACCGTCTCTGTTTCTCCCTCGATGTCTCTGTGAAGGACTGGACTTGGAGCTGCCTTCTCCTCCACTGAGCCAACGCCACTTCCGTTCACCTTGAATTTCCCTTCATAGAAGTGTTGGTCATGAGACCGAGCGTCTGAGGCCTTCACCAGCGTTGGGCAGTAAGCTATGTTTTCATCTTTGTCATTTTGATGAGAAAAAATAAAACACTTCATGAAAAACACTTCCTTTGCCATTAAAAGAGGCTTGAGCACCTTCTTCTATGTTCGGAAGTCACTAACGTGTACTTATACAGTGAGACATGCACTACCCAGCCACCTAGTAAAGCAAGTAAATATGCAAGACGAGCCACGGTGCCTCACCCAGCAAGTGATGCAGGACTCGGGCACCCACGGCTCTAACTCAGAGAGGGGTATGCACATGGTGGTGAACACTCAGGAGGGTGGAGGCACGGCCATGCAGAGGAGGCAGGGCATCAAAGCCCGCAGGACTTGGCACATGCAGTCAAGGCGATCTAGACTGACTGCTTTCCCACACGTCCTTTCTCCTCTCTGTTTCATCTGACTTTTCTTTTTAAAAAGCTTCTTTAGGTAGAAACTGTAAAAAGGATACATAAAGGCAGAAACAACTCACTGCGGTCGATTTTGTACTACCCTCCCTCCAGTTCAGAATCGTGGTGAATGGAAGCAAACGTCACCACACAACAAGGAGGGGAGAGCGTCCTTGCTCAGAGCCGCTCCCTAGGGAAAGGACAACAGGGGACCCACCCTCAGGACACAGAGGTTACGTCCCAGGGAGGCTGTCTGCTCCTCAGGTAAGGAAAGCAGGGCTTCCGTGTCCTTGCAGACAGCTGGGGACTCACCCTCAGGACACAGCAGGTTGTG